>NW_005871201.1:2448388-2463212 GCF_000147115.1 Myotis lucifugus | reverse complement strand
TTGATCTGGGAAGTTAGTAGAAGAGAGTAAACAATGGTCAAAATTGTCTGTGCTACTCAATGGGATGCTTCCTCAGGTCGTATCCCACAGGATGCTCCTTCCACTCATGCACAAAGCTTCAAATCTGATCTAGCAGAAAAGGGATGTGTGACAGAGTGAGAGAGGCAGAGTGGCCCCCATAATACTGGCATTCCAAAAAGCAATAAACTTGGCAACAAACGGGTTATATTACAGACTAGAGGCCTGGTGCACAAATTCATTCACAGTGGGGTCCCTCGGCTTGGCCTGCGGGAAGGGGCTGAAACTGGCTCTCCGACATCCCCCGAGGGGTCCCGGATTGCAAGAGGGCACAGGCCAGGCTGAGGGACCCCACCAGTGCACAATAGGGGCCAAGGAGGGACACGGGAAGTTGGCCAGCCAGGGAGGGTCAGCAGAAGGGCCCCAGGGTGTGTCTGGCCTGTCTCACTTAGTCCCAATCAGCCAGATCCCAGCAGCAAGCTAACCTACTGGTCAGAGTGTCTGCCCCCTGGTGGTCAGTGCACATAGTGAGCGGTTGAGCGGCTTTAGCATATCATTATGCTTTGATTGGTTGAATGACCAACCGGATGACCGGACACTTAACATATTAGGCTTTTATTATATAGGACTAGTGGCCTGGTGCATGAAATTCGTGTATGGAGGGGTATCCCTCAGCCTGGCCTGCACCCTCTCCAATCTGGGACCCCTCAGGGATCAGGCCTAAACTGGCAGTCAGACATTTCTCTTGCAATCTGGGACCACTGGATCCTAACTGCTCACCTGCCTGCCTGCCTGATCACCCCTAATGACTCTGTCTGCTGGCCTGGTCAACCCCAAGTGCCCCCCCTGCTGGCCTGCTTGCCCACAACTGCCCCCCACTGCCAGCCTGATCACCCCCAACTGCTCCCCACCGCTGGCCTGATCGCCCCCAACTGCCCCCCATGCCGGCCTGCTCGCCCCCATCTTCCCACTCCCACCAGCCAGCTCACTCCCAACTGCCCCACACCCTCCGCCAGCCTACTCACCCCCCCAACTGCCCTCCCCTGCTGGCCTGATCGCTCCTAACCACCTCTGCCTTGGCCCTGCCACCATGGCTTTGTCCGGAAGATCTCCTGGAAGGTCTCCCGATCTAATTAGCATATTACCCTTTTATTAGTATAGATAAGCAAAATGTTTTCTAGAAATCAACTGATAATAGTTGATATTTTAGTGAGAATCTTTGAGCAAGATGAGCACACATTTAAGATATTCTCTGATTATATAAAATTCTAAACAGGAAATTGTGATAGAAAATCTCAATAGATTTTAGCATGGAATGAGTTGCTATATAGGATACTCAGAGCGTAACCCTTAGGGATAGACAAGAAAGCACTCACAACTGGACACTCAAGTCTTTGTCCTCTTGGATCATTTCTTTCTTAGGACTGTCAGAACCATTTATGCTTGGAAGGCAGGTGAGCTTTTGTACTGACTATAACCTAAGGTTAATGGTTGGTAACAAGGCTATGGATCATTCATCTGGGGATCTTTTTTAAAATCATAGGTCTGGGCTCACCCCCTAGAGATTGATTCATGAGGTGTAGGGTCAACCTGGGCTTGTTTATGTTGAAAAAACTCCCCAGATATTTCTGATTAGTCATACTGGTTAAGGGTCATGGTGACTGGCTCTGTCCAAAGGAGATACTGGAGATTAACATCACATTTCATTGTACAGTCATTCAAGTTTCCTGTGTGGAAACTTGTATAAGAAGTCTGGTACGGTAGAAAGAGTATGGAGTTTGAAGTCAATCACTTCTTGGGTTCCTCAGGTTATTTCTTTGCACGTTGCTTCATAGAGGCACACCCTCTCTGAACCGCATTTTCAAGCTCTATAAAATGATTACAGCAGTAATCATTTGCTCCTGGCTGCTGTCTTCTGAACTTCCTGGATCACACTGCCTCATTCACTAAAGATTCCTCTTGATAACTTCAACATCAACATTGGGCACACATGGAAGATGCGTGCCTTCTGTTCCATGACCCATCTGTCCTCTCTGCCTTCAACATAATTAATTTCTTCACTTCATCCCCCATTGTCATGGAACCATGTTGGACCACTGTGCCTCCTCTACCAACCCTGCCCCCACAACCACTCCTCTTCACTTCCTCCAGGTTCCCATTGCAATGACTGACCTCGTCTTTTCCTTCAGTCCATTGACACCATTGTCATTTTTGTTAATTTGCATCACTTCCTTGCAAACATCGTTAGCTTTTCTGCTTCTCTTTTTTTCTGTTACCTGGTGAAACCATCTTGTGGTTGGACCCAATCACTGGCCTTCTCTGCACCAGAGCCTGAGATGCTGATGTTTGCTGGAAATAATTCCACTGTAATGTGGATGGAGTTCATTTTAGGATGCTGAGCACAAGCCTCAACTGGCCACTCATTGCAGCATGGTGATGACAGTAAGTTTGTTTTCCTGATTTCCAAGATGTTGATTTCATAGCATTGCTTCTCTTCTCTAATGTTCTTGCCATCTCTGTACTTGTCACTCAAACCTGACCTTATACAGCTAGCTGGCCCTCCATATTTGTGGGTTCCCTATCATGGATTCAACCAACCTTGGATAGGAAGTATTTGAGAAAATGTTACAGTGTTGCTGACATGTACTGTGTAGATAGGCTATGATAGTTGTGTCTGTCCTGAACATGAACAGACTTTTTTTTCTTGTCATCATTCCCTAAACCATACAGTGTAACAACTGTTTACATAATATTTACATTGCATTAGGGATTGTAAGTAACGTAGAGATGATTTAAAGTATATGAGAGGATGTGCATAAGTCATATGCAAATACTCCATCATATTATGTAAGGGACTTGAGCATCTGTAGATTTTGGTGTTGGGGGCAGGTGGAGATGTCCTGGAACCAATCCCCTCAGGTACCAAGGGAAGACTGCATTTCATTAGGAAAACAAATAGTTCTTAGAGGGGCAGGTCTTCATCTGCACCAACAGAACTTCCATTCCTGCTTGGGCCTGTTCTCCCTTGGTCCTCCCTCCTATGACAATGCTAAGAGATCCCCTGTTCTCCCCAAACACAAATTCTATTGCCTCTTATCTTTCCAAGGCTTTTGTTCCTGGGATTATCTTGTTGCTGTACTGCATAGTCAATGTCTCTCTGTCCATGAAGGAATTTCAGTCAATGTATAAACATGCTTCCAATGACCCACTCTAAAGAATAGCCCTCTGTGCTCACATCCCTCCAGCTGCTGCCAGTCTCTTTGTTCCTCTGCAGGACAAAGCTGCTCTAATGAGTTCCCTCTGCCTAGGTCTGCACTTCCTTACCTCCCATTAACCTTCTTTATTGAATTATGACATTTTGTGAGCATACAGAAAAGGATAATAATCTAATGAACACCCACTGAGCCACTTCTATCCAATCTTCACGTTTTTCAATATTTAGTTCATATTTATTTTTTAATGGAAAACACAATAACAGATAAAGTTCTCTTTTCACAATCTCTGCCTCTATCCCACCCAACCCAAGACAAATAACCCAAATTTAGTGTTTATCATTTCTGTACTATTTAACTACTGTGTATGTATTCATACATTATATAGATATGATTTTTTGGTTTAATGCTTTATATAAACTGGCAGTATACTGCATGTCCTCTGCAACTTTGCCAACTAGGCTGTGTGGAATGGACATTTTTAACTTGACTAGAATGGCCAAAATGCCTTCCCATGTGATTATACCAATTTACACCTCTAAAGTTCCCCTTGCCAATACTTGGTAACAGTTGGTATCTCCAGACTTTTTTTATTATTGCCAATCCGATTCGTATGACATGGTGCCATATTGTTTTAATTAAATTTCCATGATTATTAGGGAGGTTATCGTCTCTTCTTATGTCTATTGGCCATTGAGCTTCCTGTTTCATTTGCACAGGTTTCTATTGCTTCCTGCTTCTCCAGTGGAATGGTAAGAGTTTGAAAATATATTCTGTGTATCATCTTTGTCAATTGTATGCACTGAAAATTCTCCTAGGCTAAAACTTGCTTCTAAGTTGAGTTTCGTCATATGGAAGGTCTAAACTTTAATGTTGTTTGCTGTATTGATTTTTTGTTTTCTTTATGGCTGCTCTTTTATTTTGAGAACTGCTTCCCTACCCAGAGGTCAAATACATAGCTTCTTATATATTTTCCTTAATGTTTTCATATTTTCTCACTTTAGCTTTAATCTTCTTTAAAGTTATTTCTATGAGTGGCTTGAGGGAAGTTTCTAATTTCGTGTTTTCCCACCAGGGCTGTCCCTTGTTTTAGATCTGCCTGTTGAGTCCCACCTCTCCTCAGTGAGCCCTTGTCACATGTCAAAGACGGCATATATATGGGTCTGTTTTTGAACCTGGTGTCATGTCCTCTTCATCATGCCAGTATCTCAATGCTTTAATTTCTTTATCTTTATGAACAATATTGATACCTTACAACTCCCACCTACCTTGTTCATTTTCTGCAGAAATTCCCTAACCACTCTTAGACCTGTGATCTTGCCTTGCTTATAACTTTTATGATCTACATAAGTTCCATCCAGCCAGTTGCGATTTTGATTGCATCTGCATTGTATTTAAGGATGAATTTGGGGAGCATGAGTTTTCTGAATGAATATTAAATATTCAAGATATTATATACTGAATCATTCCATGCATAAATATAGGATAGCATCAACTTATCTAAGCTTTCTTTAAGACCTTTAAATTTAGTTTTAGAAGTTTTCCACAAAGGTTCAACATGTCTTTGTCAAAATTATTCTTAGAAAACATATTGATTGTGTTTTGTTAATGTTATCTTTTCTAAATTATATTTTCTCATATTTGCTGCTGGTTTATGGGAACACAATTGATTTGTGTATTGGGAGTCTAGCTAGCAGACTTGCAGAACTTTTCTTTCTTCTAATTATTTATCTGTAGATGTTCTTAAGTGCTTTTACTGGAGACAGTTATATTGTCTACAATTAGAAGTTTGTTTCTTCCTTTGGTAGGGGTTGGGAGTGAGTCTACCCAGAATATGCACCCCACCTCCCCCATGCAGATTATTTCCAGCTGAAAGCAATTAAAGCCCAACCAACTCAGAAAGAGTTTGTTATTCTTTACCTGCCTATAGCAATTCAGGCAGCAAATCTGCTTCAGGAAGGGGACTTCAGCATAGTCACCTGAGTGCATAGGAATGAAGTGTGGCAGACAGGAGGATCCTAGCAAAAAGCTCTGACTAGATCTCCCCTGTGCCATTGTTTCTGGGGGACCCTGCATGCATTTGTTTACGGTATGTTTGCTTTCTCATTTACCTGTAAATTGCCCCTCCTTAATCCAAAATGACATTTTTGCCTCATTTTGCCTCACTGTCTTTGGAATTTTCATGCTTATATGAATTCCCCCATGTGTAAATATTAAAATTTAATTTTCTCCTGTTAATCTGCTGTCTGTCATTTGAATGATTTGACCAGCCAGAAAGAACTAAAGGAAGTAAAGTGAGTTTCCCTGCCCAACACTTTCAACCAGTTGTTTCAGTGTTGAATAGAACTGTTGATATGTGCACACTTGCCTTTCAAGTGAATATCTCTAACTTTTCACAATTATATGTAAAGTTTCTTGTTGATTTTTTTTTTTGGTAGGTAGTCTATCAGGTTAGGTAAAGTCCCTTTCTTCTTCTAGTCTATTAGTTAAGAGAGGTCTTTAAAAATGATAAATGCATGTTAAATTTTATCTAAGTATATTATGTAGCTGTGAAGTGATCATACTGTTTTTCTTAATTCTGTTGATGTGGATGAAAGGGGGACCACATACTAAACCGGACAAGCTCAGGGCAGTCCTGCATGGGAGTCCTGCTACAAACTCAGAGACCTCAGGTAACCACACTGGATGGTCTAAAATTAAACCTTCCTAACTAAAAGCTGATAATGGCAGGCAGTCTTGTCCTAGGCCAGTATCTTCCCTGACAAAGGTGAATCTTTACCTTAACTGAGCCTGCCTAGTGTCTTTTTGCATCATGATAACATTCCTCTGGAATGTCAGGGTAACTTCCTTTTTTTCCAGACCCCCTCAGGCTACAACCACACACCCGGAGCAGAGACCACAGATCCCCTCATTGTTAGTGTTATTGTATTAATTGTTGACTATTAACTAGCCTATGCCCACCTGTGTAAAATAAGTATGTGCCTAGAGTCCTGTTCCTTTTTATCCAATCCCAGCGATTTCTTGCCCTTTGATTGTGACGTATAAAATAAGTGATTAACACTGACATTTTCTGGAGCATTTTCTCTATCTGTTGAGAATTTGCTTCCTGACAATTGTCAGTTTGGCTCAAATAAACTCATAAACATTTTTACAGTTTGGACATTTCTTATGTTGACAATGAGATGATTTATATTAGTATGTTTTCTAGTGATAAAACATCCTTGAATTTTGTGACTTGAGCCTATGACTTTTCTATTCATTAGAATAACTTTCATAAAATAGGGATGAGTCTTGAATATCTGGTAGGATCTTCCTAGAAAGCCATTTCAGGAATGTGTGTCTGTTTTACTTGTTATATATTTATTGATTCAGTTTCTTTAATGATTGTAAGTGTATCTGAATTCTTATTTCCTTTTTAGTTTTCTAAAACAAAATTTTTTGAGTGAGTTATATATATTACCAGAGGTTGGTCTATTTTATTCAACTTATTTTTTTAAACAGCTTTGACATTGTTGACTCTTTCTATTGTACCTTTATAGCCTTTCATTAATATGTGATATTAACTATGTTATTTCCCTTTGCACTTTTTCTGACTTTTTGGGTTGGACTTTTAGCTTGTCAATTTCAGTCCTTCTGTCCTAATATAAGTATTTAATGCTTTGTATGTAAATACTGTTTTAGCTACATCACATAAACTTTTTATGTTGTATTTTCATACAAAATATGAATCTTTCTGATTTTCATTGTCTTCTATGTTCCGTAAGTTATCATAAATGTGGTTTACTGGATGGGTGGGGGAAGAGATAGAGCAAAAAAGAAAAAAAAGGAAAAACTCATGGACCAGGACAGTAATATGGTGATTGCTAGGGGGAGGACAGAGGAGGATATAAAGGGGGATAAATGGAGACTTGACAAGCTCCTTACGGTAAAGATTCACCTTTATTAGGAAAAATACCACCTTAGGAGACTACCTGCCATGAACTGCTTTTAGTTAGAAAGTTTTCATTTTAGACCTTCCTATGTGGTGACTTTAGGTCTGAGTTTGTAAGTCCTATGCAGGCCTCCCTTGAGCTTCTCATGTTTAGTGTGTGGCCCCTTTTTGGTCCACAACATGTTTACTGAAATTCTACTAGTTCTTCTCTTTCTACATTTCTTTACTTTCCTCTTTTTTTTTTTCCTTTCCAGCCTTCACCTGGATTGATCAAGTTATCTTCATTTCATTTTCCCCTCTCTACTGTTTTAGAAGATTATATATGTTTCTTCTTCTTCTTTCTTTCTTCTTCTTCTCCTTCTCCTTCTCCTTCTCCTTCTCCTTCTCCTTCTCCTTCTCCTTCTCCTTCTCCTTCTCCTTCTCCTTCTCCTTCTCCTTCTCCTTCTCCTTCTCCTTCTCCTTCTCTTCTCCTCCTCCTCCTCCTCCTCCTCCTCCTCATCCTCCTCCTCATCCTCCTACTCATCCTTCTCCTTCTCCTTTTTCTTTTTTCAATTACCATCCTAGGTATTTTAACAAGTGTGTTTGAGTTAAATTCTAAAATATCTCCACTCTTCTTTGGAATCTCACTTCCTTCCCTTATTTACTTGTTAATCACTACTCATCCCTCAAATGTCAGCTCGAATGCCACCCTTAGTGATGCCTGTCCTGACTCTCCAGACTAAACCAGACATCCCCAAACTTGTCTTTCCTAGCATTTAGCAGGGCTTATGATTACATGCTTGTGGGATCAGTCCTTGATCCCTACCTCTTCCCAAAGACTGTAATTCCTACAAGGGCAGGGATTGGCTCTGTGCTGCTCTATTCTATTCTTAGTGCACTGTCTGTGCCAGGGCACATGCTGTGCAACAAACTTGGTTGAAAGCCGGAAAGCAGAGCCAGAGGGAGGGCCAAGTGGGTGGTAATGTTGAGAGAGGAGGACGCAGGGAGGCCAGATCGGGACAAGCCTTCTACCTTCTTCTGCTAGAAATCACATTCTCCTCTAAACCCAGAACGGGAACAGTGGTGGACAAAACCGAAGGGAAAGTTATTTGTTTCTCCTGTTATGAAGTCTGGAGGTGACAGTCCATGGCTGAGATGGGGGCTCCAGAGGGTCACCAGGAATTCAGGTTCCTTATTTTCAGCTCTCCTGTTCTTGGCTCATGGCTTATATCCTCAAGGTTACCTTACAGTCCCAGAGGTTGGCTGGGATTTCAACTATCACAGTTAAGTTCCAGGCAGGAATTCAGAAGTGAGATGTTACTGGAACCCCAGTGTTTTTCCTTGGGTCTGCCTGCCTGCACACACTGGCCCAAAGAAATGCATGAGAAGGAGTTTGCAAAATAGTTTAACATTGAATTGGCCAGCCTAGACACTGGGAGTTAACACTAAAAATCCGGCTCCCAGATGGCATGTAGGTAACAGATTATATGCTTAGGGCAAAATCACAAGACACCATGGGTTTGGGGTCATGCTGGGGGCAAATTGATCGGAGGTGAGGAAAGGGTAATAAATCATTTCTTTAGGTCTTGAGGGCAGCTTTGAGGTTTTTCTCGAGTCCCTCTGTCCCTCTCATGGGAATGAAGCCAGGGGGTCATTTCACCTTTAGGCTCAGGAAATGAGACATAATTTAGGTCAAGATGTTTTCTTTAGCCTGCCAGAGGTCCCGACAGTGTGACTGTTATAGAACAGTAAGAAGCTAGGAAAATTCTAGGACAAGCAGAATAGGGAAACTAAGACATAGTTAAACAGCAGTTTGCACCCACCTAGTAAATCCTATCTTCCCTAAACCAGGAACACTTAAGAGTAAATGGTTTGCACTTCTCCTCCCCAATCAGAGGGTAAATAGTTTAAACACCCTCCTCAGGGAGACAGGTAACAAATCCAAGTGCCATTTGCCAACCACACCTAAGAACAGACAAATTGAAGAGAATGAATCTCATTTTGGTACATTAGCATAAAGCTGATGAATAGTCTATTGATTCTCCCCTAAAAGCTCCACTAAATGCCCAGCCTTTAAAACCCCTGAAAATGAAGGTCCCAGTGCACTGTCCCTCAGAGAGCATGCCTGTGCCTTTCCGTTTCCTCTCTCCTTCCCCCACAGGCATGTATCCCTAACCTCTAAGGCAGTGGTTCTCAACCTGTGGGTCGCGCCCCCTTTGGGGGTCGAACGACCCTTTCACAGGGGTTGCCTAAGACCATTGGAAAACACATATATAATTACATATTGTTTTTGTGATTAATCACTATGCTTTAATTATGTTCAATTTGTAACAATGAAATTGGGGGTCACAACATGAGGAACTGTATTAAAGGGTCGCGGCATTAGGAAGGTTGAGAACCACTGCTCTAAGGGATCCCATGAGACTTGCAACCAGGGGAGCAGTGGGCAGCGGGAGCTTGTCCCGGGCTAACCCCTGAACCTGTCTCCAAGGCCCCCTTTTCTCTGATTCCCAGTGAGCCAGAGCAGCTCAGCCTAGGCTCTCCCATTGCTTCCTCTAATCTATGCCCGTCCTTGTTTCACTGTCCTAAGTGTGTTTTTGGTACAGTCAATACATTCTTGCTTGCTTTTCTACACTTTGTCTCTTGATTGAAACCTTTCCTTCAAGAAGACAAGAACCAAAGTCTACTCGTCTTGCTGGTAACATCTTTGGTCCCAGTTGGTAACCCCAGTCATTAGGGTTTCAGGGCCATGCTGGGAGCAGATTGATCAGAGGTGAGGTACGGGTAATAAATAATTTCTTAAGGTCTTGAAGGCAACTTTGGGGTCCTTTCTGGAGTCCCTCTGTCCACTCTCATGGGAATGTAGCCAGGGGGTCATTTCAGATGTAACTTAAGGTCAAAATGTCATCTTTAGCCTGCACAGCTCCAGAGAGTGTGACCATTAGGCAAGTCCAGGCTGTGGTCTTCTGCTGCCTTGGGGGTTGCTGATTATGTGGGGGAAAGGCCAGGTCTCTGAGGGATATATATATATATATATATATATATATATATATAGAGAGAGAGAGAGAGAGAGAGAGAGAGAGAGATGATTTCTAGAGCTAGGATTTAAAAATAAATTTAATCAAAGTCATATGGACCCTCAGTTTCAGGAGGGTAGGGCAAGAAAGGTCACACACAGCTAGTTGTTGCTCCCTCTTACCAAGAACTTTCTTGGATTCCCACCGATTTGCATCTTACTGACTACAGCTAAGTTCTAGGAAAGTTGCTTTTTTAAAAATCTTTTAAAGCCAGGCAGATTGCAATTCAAATAAAATCAGGTCCGTTATTAAGGATGATTGTGTTGTTGGTATAGTGGTATAGACCAGGGGCACAGGGAGACCTGTAGGCCAGTAAGAGTTGTTGGTGCTCCGGGTGAGCTGATATTCTGAATTAAGGAGGCAACGGTAGGAATGGAAAGGAGGATCTGAAATGAGAATTGACAGAAGGGTGACGGGATCCTTGACAGCTCATCTTCCCACTTATATGCTTCAGGAGACACTTTGCCTCCTGGTCAATTTCACTTAGCAGATATTCTTTTCAATTACCTCAAGGGCATCATGAGTTAATCTCCCTAGTAAACCATGGAATAAACTAAGGCAGAGTAATTTGTATTTCTAAATCTATGTAGGATGAACATTATTTTTGAAAATTTATTGCCAAATGTACTTATTTCTCCCAAAAATCTATTTTCAAACACAGTAATATAGAGGACATTGATTAATGGGTATCAAGCATATCTGTTATAAAAGCACAGCCATTCTTCAGTTATAGACACTCAAGATATACACAAGGCTTCATGTCAGAAAATAACATTCAGGAAACCATATGGATGCTTTATCTCCATGCCACAAACCATCTGAATTTCCTCTAGGTATTCCAAAAATCTTTTAAACCCAACATTTTCCCTCTCTTCAGAACATACTTATAAAAAGGCAACTTGAGGTATTTCGAGCACAGCAATTTTATTGTAAGGGAATTGGGTTACTAGAAAAATATATCAAGAAATTTAACCATAAAGACAAGGCAATAAAAAGAAAAATAACAAACAAAAAAGACAAGGCAAAAATACTTGCGGAGGTGGTTTTCACCTGTGGAGTGAGCTCTAGTCTAGAGAGCGCAAAGGTGAGGAAGCTCACCTGGGTTGGATGATGACCAGGTTGCTCTGTGCCAGCCTCTGTGGTACAGCTGGCAGGAGCAAAACGTTGCTGGCAGACATGAGAAGCTGGAAGCAGGCCCTGGGTGGGGGTGGGTGGAACTCAGACTCCAGAGAAGGGAGTGTGATGAAGTGTCCAGTGCACTGACAGGCAGAGGGCTGGCCAGCAGGTGCCCTTGTGGTTGCCCTGGTCCTTCCCTTTAAGGTCCAGGACCCCACACTTTGTCCCATCCCCAGCTCCTTCTCAGATGTGCCATACTATTTTGTTTGTATTCTGTTTTAGTTTCTGGCTGTTGTTTTGAATAAAACTAGCCTGCTTACCTCTGTCATGGGAGTGGGCTGCTACACTAAAGGGGGAGTGAGCATTTCTAGGGGTAAAAACCCTAAAGAACCCTGGTGCAGCTCAAGGGACTTGAGTCGGGGCTGATGGCTCCCTGAACTCTCCCTACTTGGTGATTCTTCTCTCAAGACTTTGGGAAGCATCACAGCATTATCTGTAGCCATATCATGAGTCTTTCAAATACTTAAAATACTATATGAACCAAAACCAGCATGAGGCAATCTTAGTGAGGCATAAAAACTGCATGTCGTTTTATCAATGGCCATTTTAAGAAAAAAACTAATGGGGCTGATCAGAGGATCTAGCAGTTTTTTCAATTCTTAAATGCCACATCTTAAAAAAGGAAAACAGTAGAAAAAAGGAACATTTCTGGAGACTGTAATGCGTTCCTGGCTTGTTTGTAGGAAAATCCAGTTAAGATGTAAATATCCATAAGCCATGATTTCTGGACTGGGGTTTTTCATGACACTAATACAGTCCCGGGCGTCGTAAAGGTCACAGATACCGAGGTTTCCCTTGAAGGTCACTCCTGACCACAGCAGCATCGGCAGCTCCACCAGGTGACATTCTCTTCAGCCCCCTCCCTGCGGCTCCCCTCGGAGGTGGCAGTTTATCGATGTAGCTGAAATTCAAGCACAAGGGAGAGACATACAGACAAGAAAAAAGCCGTTAATTATTTCAGAGACAGAAGAGATCCTTCATTTGGCCACAGAAATGGAGGTGAATCAGGAAATGGATGGCGTTTTTCAGGTCACATGAATCAGCGCCCCAAAATTCATCATTTTCACCGAGTGCTTGGTTGGTGTTCTCATTCTTTTACATTGTGTGCATGGCTGACATAAAAGTTTAGGGAGAGCCCTACGTTTATTTTTAAAAGAGAACTGAAGAGTTTTGTTTCGAAAGTATCACCTCTAATTCTATCATGTGATAAGAAGCTTACTGTAGGAACAGTGAGCAAATGTTAAAAAAACAAATAACAAAAACACACTCAGGAACTTCATTTGGAAGAACGAAACACCTGTGGAGGCTTTAAAATAATTTGATTGCAGAGAGCCTACTTCTGTGCTGGGCCCTGAGTACTCACATCACCTCCTTTCTCTTTCAGAGCTTACAAAGGACACACCTAGGGCAGGTTCTTTTAAGCTCCAGGTGAAGAGAGGGTAGCTCAGGAAAGTTAAGGAACTTTCCCTAAGTCGCAAGGTGAAATCAATGGACCTCAGCTGAGGGCCATTTCACTGTAAGGACACCCTCTAATTTACTCTTTCGTTTCTCGTCTGTCCCCAGTATTAATTTGTAAATCATTATCATTAAACATTCATATTTTAACAATGCTTGGGTGTAGCCTGTAAACTGCCCATCTAATTGACCTCTCTCCTCCACATACACATAAAGTTACATAATTTATTGAGTTAAACGTTATCTTATCAGCCCTGGGTTATGGTGTAGAAAGCTATTTTCTTCCCACTGCTAAGCTCTCTCTGTATGCCAAGATTTTTTTTTTTAAGTGTACACACCTTTAACTGTAATTCTGAAAGCCAAGGACAAGGATTAATTACACATCGAGATCTTTATTTCCGTCTCCCTTTGCCCTGGCGGCTGGAGGCTCCAAAGGTACCCAAGCACCCAAGGGCTGCAAAGCCAGGAGTAAGGCAATGCCCTCCCTCCCCTTCCCCCCCCAACCCAGGAGCAGAGCAGCCAGGCTAGACCTTGGCAGCCTCCTCCTCCCAGGGTGCCTCCTCCTCCCAGGGCGTTCCTAGGCCTCTGTGCCACGTAGGCAAGAGAATCGGAATGTCAGGAATGGAGCTAGTGCCCCTCATGCCAAGCGCAGAACTGTTAAGCTGTTCACTACGGTCCCCAGGAGCCAGGCAGCTGCCAGGCCTGAGTGCCCCCAACTCAACCCAGGGAAGAATGCTTCTCCAAGAGGCTCCCAGCTACTGACATTTCCTCAGAGTGAGGCCTTGAGTACCCAGGCAGCTCAGCACCAGAGAGAGAGAGAGAGAGAGAGAGAGAGAGAGAGAGAGAGAGTGATTGGAGATTTTGGGCTGCACTAGGCTTCTATAGAAACCTTCAGGATTGCTTTCATTTAATTCTTTTATTAAAAATTATTTCTACAAAGTAAAAGTTCAATGTCAATTTGTATTTCTATCGTCTTTCTCTTGGATATGACAGGCTATGACACACCTTCCAGCCAGTGGTGGGTTCTCTGTTGCACAGATGAGCTCAGTGGCACAGTCATGGGCATGCCGGCCCCTTTCCATATGGGGTATGTCCACAACCCGCTCTGGAGCCATTCGTGAGTGTGGGTCACAGGGACATCCTATGTCACCAGCTAAGAGAGGCCCGCGGCGGGGGGCGTCCACGCGCTTCCCTATGCAGGGGAACTTGAAAGCCACACTCAGAGGCCCACGCGGAGACAAAAAGGCCCAGAGATACTGTCCCCACCCTCACCCAGAGGAAAAGGGACAGGCGCTGCTCTTCAGAGTTCTGAGCAGATGCTTTGCTAAAAAGTATCAAATTCTAGGAGTCTTGAAAGGTACTTTAATGCACTATTATGAATCTTTTCACCTGAGTACTTGCTCCATAGATCCCAAAGATTCTGCAAAAGTGCAACAAGTAACATTTGGCCCCAGAATTGGACGCGCTAACCTTGTCCATCCGGGAGCGCCTCTCTTAGTGCTCAACTGCCTCCCTGGTTCATCTGATTTGTTCCTGTCTCTGACTGAACTCCGCTGAAATCGACCCAAACTAGGCGGGAGGCTCACCCCACAAGTCGCTCCTCCGAGAACCCGCAGCGACTCTCGTGGTCTTTAAGTTAGAGTTTCCAGTTCAGAGCCCGCAAGAGGATGTCACACAAAAAGGGAAAAACAAAAACTCACACATCTCGGGAGTCCGAGAGGACTCCGCGGCCCCCGCCCACCCCCACACCGCTCGGCCGATTCGGCCGGGGACGCACACGTACCTGGAGCGGAGGCCGGGAGAGTGGACGCGCCACGTCTAGGTCTCGGCCCGCGCCGCCTCCGACCCTTTATACTGCGCTCCCCACCCCACCCCCACCCCCACCCCCACCCCCACCCCCAAAGTAGCCACGTCCGAGCGGCGGGACGGCGCGGGGAGCCACCGACGGTCCGCGCGAGGGGGCGGGGGGAAGGAAG
>NW_005871201.1:2419829-2448152 GCF_000147115.1 Myotis lucifugus | reverse complement strand
CTCCCCGCTCTCTCTCCACGCGCCGCTCGACTCGCGGGGAAGGAGGCGCCAGAGGCAGCTGCTCTCGACGCGCCCGCTCCCGTGCGCTGCCTGCCCATCGCGGGTGTGCTCTGCCGTCCTCCACCAGCCGCGGCCCCTGCCGGGCGGCGGCTCCCGTTCTCCACCTCTCCTCCGCGGGGGCAGCCCGGTCCTGGTGACCCCTCCCGGGGGCTCCCTGGCGGAACTGGTTGGGACACTCAACTTGGCCCCCTTGCCGTCTCCCCCGCTGGGAACGAACCTGCTTGCCCCCGGGCCGGCCGCGCGCCCGGGACGGTCAGCCGGCCGCTCACGCCGGCGCCCCCAGCCCCGAGCACATAAGTGGGGTACGGCTCTGAGGAAGTGGCAGGGGGCGGAGGCGGCTGCTGCCTCGACTTCCCTGGTCGGCGCTGAAGAGGACCCTACGACCGCTCCGGGGCTCCGGGCGCCGGGTAACTGGCCCGAGGAGCGCGCATCCCACCTGGTAAGCGACCCCCTGCCCCATCCCTGAGTGGCCGCGCTGCTGGCGGGACCCGGGGCGGCAGGGCGGGCGGGCGGGTCCTGTGGATCGGGGCAGGGTCGGTCTCCAGGCCGGAGCCGGGTCAGCGGGTGGTGGCGCGCACGGGATTAGAAGGACACCTTCCCTGCGGGGGTCCCCCTGTTGAGCGAGTGCACCAGCTGGAAGTTTGTGTCCCTGCCTTTGCCGAGGCCTGAGCGTGCAGAGGTGAGGAGCGGAAGCGACCCTAGGGGCGACCGGTCGGTGGGCGAGACGGGACCCCCACCCCGCACCTCGGGACGGTGCGCAGTGGAAGTGCGCCCGCCCCCGGCGCGCGCCCAGGCTCCCCTGGTCTGGAGCGAAGGGCAGGGGTCCGGGTAGCCGGGGCTTCGCGGGCTCGGAGCCGCTGCCTGGCAGCCTCCCGGCGGGGGCAGCTGTTTCTGGTTTAGTTCCAGCGGTTTGGAGGCGCACGTGCGGAACTGGGAGGCAGTGGGACTTGGGCTCAACTCCGCCGAGCGCTTTGGTTAAGGAGGAGATGGAGGCTGGGGGCCGCCCTGAGTGCCGCGGCCGGGGAGGACGGGCCTGGAGGACCCCATGGGCCGCAGGCCGGCGAGTCCCTTGCCGCGAGCATCTCTCCGCCACTGCACGGATTTCGCATCCTCTGGCCCAGGGTTTCGGGGCTGGAGGCAAATCTGGGTCGCGGAGGAAACTGGTCCTCCCAAGATGTGCGAGGGAACCCCCGCGCAGGAGCGGTGCTCCCGGGACGCCCTGTGCGGGGCCTCACACAGATCCCCATTCCCCTGGCTTTGGCGGGAAGCGCGTTCACCTCCTCCTCGCCCTTTCCTCGCTTTGTACCTGGATGCAGCCTCTCAGAGTTGGGATTTAACTTTCCTGCGCCCGCGGCGTCCCGGGGATCCCCGGAAGGGGGCGCTGAGAGCGAGCGCTGGGAGCGCAAGAGAGGATGCTGAGAGCTGCGACTAGGTCCTGGGTGAGTGGGTGAGGGTCCCAGTCAGCAGACAGCGGGACCAGGCAGGTCTTGCAATAATGTCATAGGGGAGGAGGGTGGCGGCAGCTGATCTGTTGACCAGAGGGAGCTGTCAGCATTGCTAGAAGAAGGGACAGGAAAGGTGGTTGCCAAACACAAGTCCTTTAAATAGAAAGGTTCCTTCCAGAGACAAACATATCGCTGCAAACTCTTCCTGTCTGTGCATCTGTCTTCCTCCCTGTGACGACTGTCTTTACTCAGAAAAAAAAAAAAAAAAGAAAATCGAAATTGCGTGAAGGTAAGCTGAGTTAAGTTTAATACTGACATAAAGTTCTGTTCCTCGGAGAACATTCGTTAACATGCTAGGAGTTACAAATGATCATTGCAGCCTGTTTTCAAGGAAAACAATCGTATGTCACCGTTAGCTTCTCCAGAAGAGCTCCATCATCATGACCAAGTTTGGGAATAGCAGATAGTATGTTATTAATTATAGTTAGTCTCTCCTAAGGAAGCCCAGAAAGACAAAAACAGACATTACTAGGGAAGGTTTTAAACACCTAATGAGCATTGCTAAATTAATTGTTAATTAATGCCAGTTTTATTATTGAAGAGTGAGTAAAGTTTATCTTGCACTATTTTGAGTGACCAGTTCACAGTTTCAGTTCGGGCAGATAATATGTTGTGCATCACTAAATAACTTTTTCTGGTGTATAGCTGTGTTTATGCCAGAGGAAACATAGATATATATTATTTTACCCCCAAAGATTTATATCCATGCTTGTTTGTAATAAAAAAGTACAGTGTAACAGTTTGGGTCACTTGAAAGACAGATTTCATTTTGCTTGAGTTTCTCTCTTGTGAAATCTTGGCCACAAGATAGCAGTTCTCCTGGGTGTCTCATAGTCAGACTGCTGAAATTGTGGGGTGATGAATAGTTAGGACCTGCTTTTACATGCTTTTACTAGTACCCACTTTTCTTAACGGGGAGAGGATGGATGATGCTAATCATTTTATGCCTTTTACGAATTGTACTAACGGATTTGATGGTTTTAATGGCAAACAGCTGGGAGATCCCTGCTGCGAGCAAAGACTTTGGTCTCCGGGGGTGGTCAAGCTTGTCTCTGTCCAAAAGATGCTTCTGAGATGTTCCGAATTTGGTAACAATAAACCTGTGTTCTTCACTGCCCTTTCCTTTTAAAATTACTTCTTCACCACGGCTGGATAGAGTGAAACATAGGAGCGTCCAATGCTGCGGTGTCCGTGGGATCTAATGAATACGTGCACATTCACGGAAACGTTGGCTTCAGTGTCAGAGAGTTCATGGACCTTCCGAAGCCCCATCCTTGGCTTTGCAGGGAGGAATCTTGCTTCACAGTCACTTTAGCCAGGGGTCCTCAAACTTTTTAAACAGGGGGCCAGTTCACTGTCCCTCAGACCGTTGGAGGGCCGGACTATAGTTTAAAAAAAACTATGAACAAATTCCTATGCACACTGCACATATCTTATTTTGAAGTAAAAAAACATGTTTTCGGCGGGCCGCATGTGGCCCGCGGGCCGTAGTTTGAGGACCCCTGCTTTAGACTCTTGGTCAGGGATAAATGTTAAAACCAACAAACCTTTCTCTCTGTTGTATGCCGACTCCTTAAAATAACAGACACCAGCTCCTTGAGACTACGTTAGTAGAGGGAGCTGCTTAACGGAACCATTGCATAGTTTTTCATTAACTTGGTGATTATTTTTTTAATGATTCCAAATGTCTTTTCATGTTGTTGTCAAGTCATTGAAATTGAAGCTTTGCTTCTCATACACATACACGTCCAGCCAAAGGTATCCGAAACTAATCCCTATGAAGAGGTTTGGATTACAAACCATATAGCTTGCAGGTAGAACAAATCAATTAGTTAATAATACGTCCCAGTCAAGGAATCCATTTCTGTAGTAGCATGTGTCCAGTGTAGCAGAAAAATCTCACATCCCTCAGTACCTCCTCCATAATTCCCGGTTCTATAATTATACCAAATTTGTATTTAAAAATGCCTCTGAAATTGTTGCTATAGTTACTCAAAGTGCTTAGGGTATAATTATAACACCAAGGTGACCGATTTTTATGTTTAGTGTTAAATAATTTTTAAACGTAAATTACAGTGTCTAACAAATTGAGCTACACCAGAGTGCAAAGTGTGTAAGTGGGACCTTGTACATTTCCGCCCACCTGCATCTTTTGGCAAATTTAGAGAAAAGTGAACCTTTTTCTTGAGTCCTAAGATGAGTATATATATGTGTGTTTTAAGTTGTTTATATTCTATGTTCTCTTAGTGACAACACAGATATTTTCACATATGTAATACCAGCAACCTTTTAAAATCGAGATGTAGAAGTTTTCTTGAAAATTGATGTTTTTTTTATCACTCTGCCTGCTGCCTTGTAGAAATGACCTACCATAGATAGGGGACAATCGGCTGTCTCTAATTCCTGTACAAGTTGGTTGCATCCTAAAGATAAATTCAACAGGTGAGGAGTTGCTCTTTGGCAAGCAGGTTGATGAAACACCTTTTGCCTTTTGGTATGCTCGATACGTATGTCACTTATTTCTTTGATGTGAATTCGTCAGGTCCTGGTGATCTGATATATAAAATCAATTTCTAACAGCAAGAAAAGGAGAAAAAATACGAGTGCACCAGAATATACATAGGTAAAGTTTTCACTTTCAATGTGCCTCCCCCACACTCGTTTTGTTCAGAATTTAAGCCACACAGGACAAAGCAAATGCAAACTCCGTCCAAGAGAAGGTAGCGTACACTAAGTCACTTATTATAAATTACTGGTATTGACACAATTACTCTTTGCCACTTGAAGGTTCTAGAGCTAAGGAAACCTGGCTCTGAATTTCAGAAGAGTATTTTGAAGCCAGGCAACTTCAAAGACAAGTTATATTTCACCTGGTGCATGACATTTAAAACAGGATTAGCCCAACAGTGGGCTCAAGAAAACAGAACATTTTCTCATAGGAATTGCTGTTGTCTTTTTTTTATCCCTTCTTTTTTGTCCAAGATTAATGGTTGTTTGACAAGAGCAAAGATGAACACACTTTATTTCCCTTTTCTAAGTTTTAAAATATATTGGCATTTGAAAAAAAATCATTTCATTCTTTATTTTTTATCTTATCCAATAAAATTGGTTTCTGATTAATACAAAAAAAGTGTTATGCTTTAAAAGAATACATTTTTAGGGGGTGAATTTCTTTTATTTCTGGAAGGCCATGAACTCACTAATCTTTTATCTTCTCATCTTTCACTAGCTGTCACTGTGTCTCTATGGAATTGGCTAGCCTGCCATTTGTAGAATGATGAGGAAGTATACCCATAAAATTTTATTTTATGTTGCATTTTTATGTACATTTTGAGAGTAGATCACATTACTGTAACAGGTAATGCAATTGCAGATATGTATGATAAGTAATCAGAAGAGTGATGCTATCAGAAACCAACTGTACTGGGGACATAATACTGTATTTGCTGAGATGTGAAATTAAATAAGTTCTAGGCAAGTGA
Organism: Myotis lucifugus; assembly: GCF_000147115.1. Lineage (NCBI taxonomy): Eukaryota > Metazoa > Chordata > Mammalia > Chiroptera > Vespertilionidae > Myotis > Myotis lucifugus. The sequence continues at coordinate 2,443,105 of NW_005871201.1, read as the reverse complement.
CAATCAGGATTGAGCAAGGACAAATTGTTCACAGGAAATAGAGCCTCTTCTCAATCACTTCACACTCACCTCACAGTGATCTGTGAGGTGCCTATGCAAGAAAAGCAGAGCCAAGAAAAAAGTCACGAGGAGAATTCTACTGAGCAGTTTCCTGTGAGCTCTCTGGAAAATGGTTAGTGCTTGGCTAAAACTTCCCCGAAGAGATGCATTCCTCATAAAACTGAGTCCAGATAAAATTCCACGCAAAGAACTCCCCTTCTTGTAAAAAACAACAACCCAGGAGATGTTACACAGCTTGGAGAAGGCTTCCCACGCTGTCCTCAGTCAGCCTTGGAGGCTGCCCGCTGCCGGGACTGCTCACACGTGCTGTGGAGAGAGCACCTCCAAGGCCAGGGACACGTATGGTCGGACCTCCTGCAACCAAGTGGGTTTTAGAATCACACTGGCTTCTGCGGTTTCCTTTACAGGGCTGAGATTTAGATCTGCCATAAAACTTTACCAATTGTAAAGCCGGAACATTGTTTGTGCGTGGTGGCATAAAGCAAAAAGGATTGCCGTGGACGTTAAACTTCCCTTGTCCAGCGGAAAGTGTAATAAAGCCATTGTTCATGTCAGTTGACATACAAATATGAACTAAAGGAATTGCTTCTAGGATGTCTGTCTTGTAAATTCTTGTGTTTTCTGGCTGTGAACTTGACTTTTAGAAAGGTAGCACTAGAACGCTTAGAAAGCTGGGCAGAATAAATACCACAAGCCCACGGTTTAATAGAGCTGGTTGCCTAATTGGGCAGGGAGCCTGGAGAGGCCTACACCTGAATGCACTCACTGGCCACGGAGAGGTCCCCAGGGTTCAGGCCTGCGCACTGGTGGAGAGATGTCAGCAGTGATGGACAAATTCCTGGCTAGAACTGGGCAGAGGGGAAGTGTGGTGTGGGCACAACAGTGGACAGTGGCATACCTGGCCCTCTGTGACTCGGGAGTGTCGGATAGAGGTCCTGTGAGGGCCCTGCCCAGAGTTTGTGGGTGGAATGTATGAATGGACTTGGAGATGTCAGTGGTGGGTCAGAATCCCTGTGTGCCTGAGGTCTGTGGGACCTTACAGAATCAGGGCCTGGAAAAGATGAGAGGGTGTGGAGACCGGAAGTCTGGCAGGACTTGTCTACAAGAGTGGTTAGGATGTTTGGTTACCAGGGCAGGGCCTTGGGAATGATGACACCAAACCCATTACTGGAACTAAATTCTGATGTGGAGAACAGCTCAAGCGCACAGCAGGACTGAGGTCCCTGAATTTGGATGTCAGGATAGAATCAAGCTAGCAGGACTACCTGCCTGGCAGTGTGGGTCCAGAGCTTAAGTGCAGGATGATCCTTGGGCTGAAGACCTGCAGTGGGGACTGAACTGGTTCAACGGGCAAGTGGGGGTGGGGGCGAGGCCGCTGTGCACCTGAGGCTGGGACAAAGGAAGAGACTTGTGGGACCATGACTCCCTGACCTGAGTTGGCCCGGCTGCTGTCCTTCCCTCCTGACTCCAGGCCCTCCCACCACCTTCCAGCCTTTGTGTGTTTTCTTCCTTCTGCTGGGGAGGTTCTCCCTCCACTGTCCTTGATGGCTCACTCCTTCTGGATCTCCCTGCGTTGAGGGCATCTCCAAGCCACACTGTCTAAAGTTGCATTCCCTCTTGCCTCTCTTCCTTCAACCTCCCCTTTCCTCTTCATAGCATTTTGCATCACCCGCCACACTATTGATTTCTTCAGGTCTCTCACCAATAGAGAATGTAAGCTTAGGGGACAGATGAGGCTGTCATATAGTGTCTCCGGTGCTGCAATAGTGCCTGGCACACATGTGGCTCTCGGTCCATGTGTGATGCGTGAATGGGTCAATAAATGCCTTTATGTAGTCTATAAACAGTACAGACTGCACAATAGTTTCCCAGATAAAGGACTGTGGCCATGGGAGCTAAACACTAATTATATTCTTTAAATGGAGAAAAATGTTTCAAAATCCCCCAAGCTGATTCATTAGCCTAGTCTTGAAATACAAATGCCTTTGTAAGCCAAGGACTCTATATACTTCATATATGCTAATTCAGGGCTATTTGCACAGTAAGTAAATGCTTGTTAAATGAATGGATGACCTTGCTTGAGTTAGAAATTAGCATAAAAACACTTTATGTGTATTAAAACATTTTATGTATATTAAAAAAATAAAAGAATTGAAACTCAGGGGTGTTGTCTTAGTTAAAACAGCAGCCCTCGACTCCCCTGCCCCCACACACAAAAATTCCAAGGAACGCATTGTGTTCTTGTTATACATTTTGACACATTACAGATATTTTAGAAATTCTAGAGTATATTAGAAATATGGCAGGCTTTCTTATTTTATTTCTGTTATTAGGCCAATAAGCCTTGTCACTTAGTTGGATTTATGGATTTAATAAGCTGAGACAGATGTGTGGATAAGCACAGTGTAGGAGAGCCATACAATGGACCACTATTCACCAATAAAACGAGCTCATGCTGCCATATGTGTGAACTTCAAAACGCCATGCTTAGTGAAAGCAGCCAGTCACAAAAGACCACGTATCCCGTGGTTCCGTTTATATGAAATGTCTAGAAAAAGTAACACATGAGAGACAGAGAACAGTAGATTCATGGTAGCCTGGGGCTTGGGATGGGAACGGGGCACTGCAAATGGGTGACCGGTTTTTTTGGGATGATGGAAATGTTCTATCACCGGATTGTGGGGATGATCCACGCAAGGCTTCACTTACAGAAATCATTGAAATTGTACACTTGCGATTAGTTGATTTTATGGGATATAACTTACACCTCAATAGAGTTGTTAAAAAATGAATCTGGGGTATAACCGCTAAAGGTAGTGGGTGTTAAACTGCCAATGGCCTAAACAGGGTCTGCTGCCTTCTCTGGGAACTGGAGCCCGTGTCTCCAGGATTGTCACAGAGCCTGGTGCTGAGGCTGTCAGATGCCGGGATGAGCAGCAATGCTTTGATGCGGAGGATGTGTGTCAGAGCTGGGTCTCTGCTAGGAAAACAAGCAAACCCAGGTTGTCTCCAGATGAGCCCACATAACCAAACTTAATCAGGCCATTCGAGGAACCAGCCATCCTCGCCGCTGTTTGGTTCACTCCAACCCCCTGTCACATGTTCAAGTATACCTCTCTCCTGCCACTTTCATCTGCCACTTCTATTCTTGCAAGATCAGGGGGGACATGTTGGGAAACAGAATCTCCTGGTCCCATTAGGGCTGCGGAGTACTGCTTTGCTCAGCACGCGATGCTGCTCTCCTGTGGAGGGAAACGTCCAGGGAGCCTGCTCGGTAGCCTTGTGCACTTTCTCAGCAGAACGCTGGCTCCTGCAGGTAAGGCGCACGACTGCCAACAGCCAGACCCAGGGGCAGAAGGCAGGTTTTTCAATGCCCTGAGTTTGAGTGTTTAAAGGAGCATGTGCTCTTTTTCTGCCTTCGTAGAAGAGGTATAGAATCACTTCGAGCTTTTTCTATTCTGCTTTGCCATGTTTTGCAGTTCAAGTACAGCTGAAGTGAGACTGTGGGTAAAGGGACATGGGATTGCCTGTAATTGCCTTGCTCCACTGCTGTCTCAGGGTGGAAGTGACTTTAGTTCTCCCCTCTTGTTTATTGCTACTTGCATCTGTTTAGTAGTGTGTTCACATCCTCTCTGCCCCCTGCCTCGGGGCTTCCTCAGGTCTCTTCCGGGCACCATCCTCTCCCCACACCAGTTGGTTTCCATGTGGGAGTGTTTACTTTGGCACAGACGTCGGAGCTCCAGATATCCCCGCCTGGCCTTCAGGAGCCGGCTGAGACCTGCCAGCCTTAGGGCTCTCGTGCATCTCCCCGTTAGTAATACAGTATTTTGATCCAGCCCTGTGATGTTTCCAGCAAGCATTTTTGACGATGTCTAATTTCTTCAGTCCTTGGATGCAAAATTCAAAAATTCAGTAGTTGTATGCAGAATTGAGACCAATAGAGTTTAAATCCTTGTGCCACACTTTTTTTGACCTCCTGCCAATGTAATTTTGGACCAGCTTGTTCTGAACTTGCCTCCGCCCACCCTTGCAGCCTAACCTAGACACAAATTAGGAGCAGAATTTATAAAATGCCCATGTTTTTTCTATTACCACCAATCCTAAATTATTACTCACCCTCAGTGAGCGGTCAGGCATTGTTTATGAGATCCCATGAATATTGAATATTTCCTTCTGCATGTAACATGGCAAAGGAGTAGCTGACATTTTTATTTTTTTATTTTTATTTTTTAAAAAAATATATTTTATTGATTTTTAACAGAGAGGAAGGGAGAGGGATAGAGAGTTAGAAACATCGATGAGAGAGAAACATCGATCATCTGCCTCCTGCACACCTCCTACTGGGGATGTGCCCGAAACCAAGGTACATGCCCTTGACCGGAATTGAAACTGGGACCCTTCAGTCCGCAGGCTGACGCTCTATCCACTGAGCCAAACCGGTTAGGGCAACATTTTTATTTATGAGGTCACTTTGGATAGTTTTAGTTGCTCAATAAAATACTGTTTAGGTTGGAATTCTGTGTGTGTGTGTGTGTGTGTGTGTGTGTGTGTGGTTTTGTTTTATTTCCTATGAGTTAATGTTCTCCAGATTTCAAGGAGAACTAGTTGGGCATTCTATTAAACAGACTGACTGGTTACTCGATTAGAAAAATGTCCATGTTGCCAGGCCATATATTTAGTTTTGAAACACAAGGAATAAGAAAACGATGCAATTTTCTCTTGTTTTAAGACCTCCTTTAGAGTAATTGTTGATTTGTATTGGATGTGATAGCTGGAGTTGATCATAATTAAAGTAACACGTAGTGTTATATACAGGCTTATTGAAGACGTTGTCCTAAGTGGTGAAAATGTATTAGATCATTACTTTAGATGATTTTACTTTTTTCTAACCATTTCCTTTCCTGGAAAGCTTCCCAATGTTAACATCGATACTGATTCTGGACACACTAAAATGAATAGGGTCCTAAGTTCCTTCTGGCAGGCCGGGCCTCGGGGAAGAGCCAGGACTGTTGACTGCATAGGCCTGCAGGGCTGTGTGCAGTCCCTTCTTCCCTGCTGGAACCTCCTCACCTCTTGTTGTTTCTCTGAAATTAAAAATTGGAGTATATTTGGCATCAGGTCAGTGAAGGAAAACTCTTCTAAAGTTTGAGCGGGGGGTTAAAGGTAGGCAGTTCATTCATTTAAATTTAATATTTCTGGGCTGTCAATATAGAAGAAAGACCATGTTCTTTCTTCAGTAGGAGTCCAGTGCCCAGATATTGAGCTTTTGCTCAAGATAAAGTGACCAGATGTCCAATGTGGAAAGGAGAGGACTGGACCGTGGTTGCCTGTCCTTTTTGATAAGGCTGCTCCTCAAATATCCTTTGATGATGTCCACCCCCCATATCTGAGGGAGTCTCCATTTCTCCCTCCTTGCCATTATCCTCCTGCAGTCAGTTTCTCTGCTAATCCAGCAGCCTTTTAATTATCATGTTCCTCCTTCACTAGAAAGGTTTGAATCAGGCTGAGCTCAAAGTAACTTCTCATTGACCCTTTATTTCTGATAAGACCCAGCCCTCTCCCTTTCCTTTCCCTTCACTGTTACAATGCCCTTCGCCATGTCAGAGGGGGTTTGCTTGGTTTTGCATCTGTGGGCAGGTGGGGCTACCTGGACCCAGGTACTTATCCACCCTTGTTCCTTTTTTGTTTGTTTATATATATTTTTTACAATGCACATCTTAAAGCTGTGTTTTTCTCTACAGCTTTCTGTACTGAAAATGCCACCCTTGAAAGTAAAGTGTGCAGTGGTCAAGGGGGTGGGGCTGGAGGTGGGGCTCTGCAAGTCCACGCAGTACACATTGGCTGTCAAGGCTTTCAAAGCAGACTCCAAAATCAGGCCTGCAGCCAAATTTATTCTCTGCCAGCAGTGATGGAATTCCTAGGTTCTATTACCAGCCTGTGAAAAGAAATCATTCAAGAAATTGCAAGCTGGCAAGTAAGAATTGCAAAGATTCATTCACTTGAAAGCTGATGCCTGCAAATATTATTTAGCTTTGGACATTTTTCCCAGGTCCACTTGCTGGGTTTCCATCTCATGGAGGCTTATCTTGGTGCAGAGGAAAAGCGTTGGAGGTTCCCAGTGGGGATCTTAGGGGACACGTGCCAGAGATGATGTTAGAGAAGGGTCTTCCGGAGGCCCCACACCTCCCTCATCCCTGATCCAAGAATCTGTGTCATCAGGTCACGTCTCTAGACTTGGACTTTAATTGCTAAAGCTATAAACCACAGTTAGGGCAAGAGAGGGGAACAGTACATCTTGATAGTGCTCAGATACCTGTCCATTAAAATACTTTGAAGGTATATTTTTAAAAGAGTATCAACCAATGAACTAGTTGTTTATTGTGATAGGCTCAATGATATTAATGATCTGAACGTGGCTCATGTCTAGAGGGAAGATCGACTTGACCAATATGGGGAAGAGAATACAGAGAATACCACACTTTAAGTTTTGGGCTGAGAAAAAGGTTATTTCCCAATATCTAGATACTATTTAAAAGGGACTTTGAAAAAAACAACATATCATGGAAATTATAACAGAAAATAATTCACTCCAGATTCAAACACAGTTTAGAAGTGTATAAGATGTCTTTGTTTTGGTTGGTAGAGGGGAGTAGTCCAGGCTTTGGGGTGAATTTGGGAAAGAGAACAACTGTTAAACCTTCTTCATTTGATCTTTGTGACCTTGAGAGTTCCTTCATAATCTTTTAGAGAACCTTTTTCTTCTCATAGCCAATTACTTTGCTCTGCTGTTTCAAGGGGGAAAAGAATCATCAGGACCTCGTAGCCAGTGAGCATTCATTAAAGGAGAAACTCATAAAGGTGCAGCTCTTATTTTATAATTCTCCAGAGCGTCATCCACAGGCCACCAGATCCTGTGCTCCTTCAGAAGACCCAGCTCCATTGGTGGGTTGATTTGAGGTTGACATGAAGGTGAGGAGCAGAAAGGAAAGGATCACCCTGAATCATGGAGAGCCCTCTGAGCTCCAGAGAATGCTGGTCCCATTTAGTCTTTTTATTCTTTTTAATGAAGTCCACTCTGGCTTCTTCTGTCCTCCTCCTGCACCTGAGACAGCAATCACTATTTGCAAAAGCAGTTGCGGTTCTGATCCTTCCCACAGCAAGTTTGCGATCGGCAAGCGAGCGTTTTCATGAAGTATGGTGACACAATTTGGTGTGGGGACGCAGCCCCATGGACTGGCACCTGCTCTGTCTGCCCCTCAGAGTGGGCACTTTTGTGGCCCATAAAACATGGCTATGAGTTCACTTCCCAGGACCTGTAATCAAGAGTCTCTTTAACGGTGGGAGGGCACGAACCTGGATGCAGTTCTGGATTTGCTACTAAGTGCCTTTCAATGGGATTTTCATTCCCCCTCTCCCCAAGAAATCTGGCTTTGGGGCCAGATTTCCTGCCTTGAGTTTGTTGGAGACTGTGCTAGGAGCGGGAAGAAGGGTTGTGATTGGAGGCGTGGCAGTCATTCTTAGGAGGCCTGGACCAAGGACGTAATTAGTAAGTGGCTCAGGTTGGGGGCTGATGTGGGAGGCCCCATAGGGTCAAGTGGCGTTGGTGGATTCTCCTTTTTTTTAATAAAAAAATTATTGATTGATTTTAGAGAAGGAGAGAGAGGGAGAGAGGGGAACATTGGTTTGTGGTTCCACTTATTGATGCTTTCATCAGTTGACACTTGTAAGTGCTCTGACCAGGGATGGAACCCACAGCCTTGGCTTATGGGGATGAAGTTCTGAGCTACCAGCCAGGGCCTGGTGGGTTCTTCTTTAATTGCACTGTTGAGTGAACACAGGGTTGGCTGCCAGGCTCATTAAAGCCTGCAGGGGTAAACTTATGAAAGCAAATCGCATGCACATTGGGAAGGCTGCTTGCTGGGAGGGGCATGGGCTGCTCCTGGTGGTTTTTATGCCTCTTCAGGAAAAGGCTACTGGGTTTTTAAAACTTACCTGTTGGGATACATTTTGACTTTTGCCAGTTAGCTGTTTTGCCTGATAATGGCAGTGCGACCCAAATATGTCACATGTTGTGTCAGATATTTAAAAAGCCCCTGTGCAGGGGTCATCAGCGCCAGCCAGACCCATCCCTTGTGTCTTTCCTATATGTGGGAAGGAAAAGGTTTTGTAGATGTATTTCTATATAAGAGTTTGGCATTAGACTTTTAAAGATTGGTAGAAAGCTAATGGAATTCATATGAACACATAATTAGAGGTACATATAAAATATACTTGTTTGAAATGTTTGGCTTTTTTGAGCAATTAGGAAGTTGTCAGCTGTTTCCATTCCCCATATTAGCTTCCAGATGATTAATTGGATTGTTTAATTAAATGCTCCACATTTAAGTGGAGTGGAGGCCCAGGGAGTCCTCTGAAATAATATTGTTTTCTATTGATCTGCAATATACCATATGGCTTGCTTCTCCTCAAAGAAAATATGTTCAATTCTACATTCACAGTCTTTTAAAATAATTATTTACTGTTAGTTCTGAAGTGAAAAGACTGTTTAAAAAAATCTTACGGACAATCTCAAAAATCTCATGTCACGGAATTCTATTCCTTTACTGCATTCCAGAGGAGCAAGCCGGGTCTGAGACGAGAAGCCCTGGTCTGTGGCTTGAAATGTTCGCAGGGGTAGCTGGGCTATTTTTAACGAGTGCAAATGTATCCTGTGGTGGCCGATTTCCAATGATCCAAAATTAGTTCTGGGATCTTGGACACCACAGTGTCAAGGGCTCAGACAATCAGCACGCTCAACATCTTTGAGTTGTCAGCCTTAATCTCACACCAGGATTGATGGCTTTGGCCAAACAGTACATCATTGTTTGGAGAAAACAAAAGGATAACCTCCTTTGAGCACAGAGGTTAGAGTCTGCAGAACTAGGTGCTAGCAAGGTGGGTGTGAGTACAATTGGGAGCAGTTCCTAGTGACTGGGAGGTGTCAGTCTCTTTGTGATGAGGGCAGTTAAATGCTCACGGGGGCATTGTTATTTTATCAGTAGGGGCATGAAGGAGAACAGCTGAGATCTTTTCCCCCCCTTCTGTTTTATTTCTGTAAAAAGAAGGTCAAAAGAGCAGGTTGACCGGACCTCAGGGCAGGAAAGGCTCGGCTATCACCTCAGCCTTTCATGGAGGAGAAAAGGAGAGAGACAGTTACCCTCGCTTCTTACACATGTTGCCCCCAATCATCTAGAGACAAATGACCCATTAGTTTTGAAAGAATTATATTTACACGTCCCCATGTCTCCGGAAACACTTCATTATTAAATTCATGCGCAGCATACAGTTGTCCTCTGTCAGGTTCATTGATTACCGGGTTTCCCTAAGGTTTTCTGTTTGCTTATAAATGAATTCATAGCTCATATAAGGAGATGGGCTAATTTTTAATAGCTTTATTCTGACAAACCCTGTCTGTTATCTTAACTCAAATGGACACGGCAGAGAGGAAGTGGATCTGATTTAAAGGAAGGGAGATGCACTTGGTACAACTATAGTCTTATTTGGGGAATGTTGACTGCCTCCTAATTGATGTAACCATTCCACAGAATTCCAGAGTTTGGAAGCCGCTGTGGAGGCTGACCAATGCATCTCTGTCTCCAGGCAGGGCCTCATCTAACCCTCATAGAGAGGTGAGGGGCTTACATAGGGCCTCCATTATAACAGGGCCATTTGTTTTACATAGTCCAGCTCCAGGTGAGCCCTAGGGTGACGGATAGCATTCAGCCAACCAAGAAGTATTTACCAGAAACTTCTGTCCAGACTCCAAGCCCTGCCCTGTGAATACAGTGAGTAAAGAGACGGGTTTTGTTCTCTTGGTCCTGTTTTCCAGTGGGATGTCCCTTGTCTTGGCATGGATGCCATTTTTCTCTAGCGTTCCTCCACAACCCCAATTGATTCTGCAGGTGCAACCAAACACCTAGGATTCCCTAGAACCTCCAGCCAGATGGCCGTGACGGCAGGTGGGAGGAAGAGTGAGTGTGGAAACAATTGGAAATGTTGTTCAGTTTCCTGCCCATGTAGAGCTGCCTCACTTGCTGGGATGAAAGGGAGGGGTGGGGATTTGGAAGGTGCATGCCACAATGGCATGGACACATGGTGGGTACCCTGACTCATGGCTCTGTGGGGAGGACCCTCCAATCACTGTGCACAGCCGCACCCATCAGAGCACATGTAGCCAGAATATGGTGTCTTCAGAGGTGGTTCTCTCCGAGAAATAGGGCCTGAAAACTAGAAATGGCTTCTGGCTGAAGAAGGAAAAGATAGAATGTTCCGGGCTTCTTTTTCTAGATCTTAGAGAAGTTTGCAGTCCCTTGTGTCTCCGTGGAATCACAGAGAGCCCTTCCTCATTGGGGAGCTGGATGCCGAGACCTCTGTATGAGGAGCTCACTATCTAGCGTGGTACCAAATGTGTGATGTTTCTTAGGGACAAAATTTCATACTTCACCTTCATTGCAGGGCCGTCTTTTCCAGTGTCTAGTGCACTGTGCAGTCAGGATAAAGAGAGGCCGGCCTTTCCCAACATTGTAGCCTGGGGATGTGAAAAGGAGAACCGGGGCCGAGTCAGGTCACGAAGATGCTCAGTGTCCTTCCCGCCAGCCTTCCCTGCTGGTGTCAGGGCGTTCCGCCTCTCACCTGTTTCCTTAGCGTGGAGTCTGGTGTTTTGTGGACATTCATTTTTAGAGTGATTGCCAAGAGTCCTAGTAGACTGTGTGCTTCTGCAGAAGGATCATTCTTTCATAAGCTCCTCTGAATCGTAAATGCTGCTTTTATCTGAGCTGAGCCATCACCAGCGGGGTACCTAACGTCAGACGGTTATTTGAGATTCATTTTAACATGTATTTTTGAAATAAGAGGATATTATAAAAAAGCACACACCCCCTCCCCCCGCACTCCCTACTGCCCCAGGGTGTTGTTTGAGACTTGAGTCTATTAATTATGAGTGTTGTATCCTTCTGGATGTTTAACTTAGATATATGTGTTTATGTTATAACTAGAGGCCTGATGCACTAAATTTGTGCACTCAGGGGGGTCCCTCAGCCTGGCCTGTGCCCTCTCATAGTCCAGGACCCCTTGGGGGATGCCACCTGCTGGCTTAGGCCCGCTCCCCAGGGGATCGGGCCTAAGCTGGCAGTCAGACATCCCTCTGGCAGCCCGGGAGCCCTTGGGGGATGTCCACTTGCCAGCAGGGAGCAGGCCTAAGCTGCAGTCGGACGTCCTTAGCACTGCTGAGGAGGCAGGAGAGGCTCCCACCACCACTGCTGTACTGGCAGCTGTCAGCCTGGCTTGTGGCTGAGCAGAGCTCCCGCTGTGGGAGCGCACTGACCACCAGGGGGAAGCTCCTGCGTTGATCGTCTGCCCCCTGGTGGTCAGTGCACGTCATAGTGATTGGTCGTTCCTGGTCATTCTGCCATTAGGGTCAATTTGCATATTACCCTTTTATTATATAGGATATAGGATTGCCCATCAAGTTCTCTGCAACTGTGAACACCTCTACACCGAAAAGCATGGCTGTCAGTCTAAATGGGGATGGGATATCTGAACTGTCCTGTCGTCACCTGCAGCCCTGTGAGAACAGTTTTTTGTTTTTTTTTAATACAGGGTCTATCTCTTCATAGAGTTAACCCATATAGGAAAGAGCTGCTGGCTTTCCTATGTGACACACAGCTCTGGAAACAGTCACTCCGAGAAAGCTGGGGAAGGCAGAGATCCAGACAGCAGGGCGTGGGAGGAGGTGCCTCCTGCTAGCAGATGCCCCTGAGCGCCTATCTGCCCAGCCGGCTCCTGGACGTTCCTCCTTCAGAGGCCACACTGGCTGCCCAGCCCTTTGGATACTATGTTGAGTCTGTTTGATTGTGACTCTGTTAGGGTGTCATGGTGCTTAGATTTCAGATAACTCTTCCAAAGGCCCCAGTTCCAGTGACCTGAGGGGGCGTGTCAGCAGGGATTATCTGAGTGGAGCAGAGGAAGAGCTGAGCAATACAGCAGGTTGCCTCCAAAGAACTTTTACTTCCCAAGTTAACCCCCCGCCCACCCCACCCTAAGAGCTTTAAACAGCGTGAATGACAAATTGAAAGTTAACTTCATAATTCCTTTCAGATATACCCATGGAACTTTATGAGGATTGAAATACCAAGAGGAGGCCAGGATTGGAAGGCAAGTTACTAGTTTATAGTGGGAAGAAATATATAATGCTGGCTCCGGTTCAGTGAATGTCTTCATAAAGTCGGCAGAGGCCTTTAGGTCCATGTCTGAAAGATTCCTGGCATAAAGAGCTCACGTTCTTTATTTTGTTTTAATTATAGTTATTAGCTGTAATTTCAGGTCAGTAGCTTACCATGAACTGAAGTCTATAGTCCTATCCCCTGACACCCTGGGAGGGGCTGTGCAGCTGGTGGAGGAGCAGGTGGGGAAGAGCAGGCTCCCCCCTGGGCCAGCCAGTGGCACCTGACCTCTCAGAAAGGTGCTGACAAGCCTGGCAGCCAGAGAGAAGGCTGTGAGGGCTTTTGCTTAATTAAACCACGTGGAAATGATGGGCAGGAAGCTCCTCTCACCCAGGGCCTGGCCGCCATCCTTAGCTGGTTCCTCAGGCGGTGGTGTGGCTGACAGCTGGTTGTGCTTTCAGAGCTGCGGGCATAGCCAGAACCCTCTGCATGCAGCACTACAGCAGGTTCAAGACTCAGAGAAGGCTGCCCTGGCGCCTGGGTGTGGGTTTTCCAGAAGTACCAAGACCTGCAAATAAAATCGCTACATCTCACGGATTACTTAAGGGCAACCAAAGCAGAAATAAATAAGTGGGGCTACATCAAACCAAAAAGCGTCTGCACAGCAAAGGAACCCATCAACAAAATGGAAAGGCGACATGTGGAATGGGAAGAAGTACATTTGCAAGTCACATATCTGATAAAGGGTTAATATTCAAAATACATAAAGAACTCATACAACTCAATAGCAACAAAACAAACAAAACACCCCACAAATAATCCCATTACAAATGAACAAAAGATCTGAATAGACATTTTTCTAAATAAGACATACAGATGGGCAATAGGTACATAAAAAGGTGCTTAACATTGCTAATACTCAGGGAAATGTAAATCAAAACCATAATGACATACCACCTCACATCTCTTGCAGTGACTATCATCAAAAAGATAAGAGCATTATGCTAAGTGAAATAAGCCAGTCAATGAAAGAAAAATACCACATGATCTCACTCATTTGTGGAATATAAAGACCATTATAAACTGATGAACAAAAATAGATACAGAGGCAGAGCAGCATTGAACAGACTGTCAAACTACAGCAGGAAGGCCGGGGAAGGTTGGGCGGGGGTGGGGGGAATGGGGGTGGAGGGAATGGGGGGGGGAGGGGTAAGAGATCAACCAAAGGACTTGTATGCATGCATATAAGCATAACCAATGGACACAAGACACTGGGGGGTAGGGGAGGCCAGGGGAAGGTCAAGGGGAAAAAAAAGGAGACATATGGACTACTCTTTGTAATATTTTAAGCAATAAAACAAAATTAAAAAAAAAGATAAGAAGTAGCAAGTGTTGGTGAGCATATGGAGAAAGGGGACTCTTATGCATTGTGGTTGAGATTGTGAATTGGTGCAGCCACTAGGGAAAACAGTGTGGAGATTCCTCAAAAAATTAAAAATAGAACTACATTATGATCCAGTGACTCTAGTTCTGGATATTTATCTGAAGGAAACAAAAATACTAACTTAAAAAGATATCTGCACCCCTATGATTATTGCGGCATTATTTACGCTAGCCAAGAGATGGAAGCAATAAGTATCCATTGATGGATGAATGGCATATACACACACACACACACACACACACACACACACACACACACATTATGTATAGTATACAGCAGAGATTTTCAACTGGTATGCTGTAAGAATTTTTAAAGCATACGACACCAGACTAATTACTTAGGGGCACTGATCTCTTTTCTCATAGATTGTCAAATAAAAATTGACAAAAGCCAACACAACAATAACCATTCAGTGAGAATGAATCAAAATTATACAGTTGGCTTTCTTTTGGTCAGGTTGGCAAAAAATATACTATATTTTTTTAGTGTGCCGCAGAATTTCAGTAATTAATTTGTGTGTGCCATGAGATGAAAAAAGTTGAAAAGTGCTGGTATGTTGGAACTGACAAAATAAATGTGTAATCACTTGCTTAAGTCAATCACACTTGACTTCATTTCTCTGAAGACAGGATTTGGAAGCTAACACACTGGTACTCAGCAAGTACAAAATGCAAATGTCAACCTACAAATCACAAAATGGGTGATCCTTTTCACTCAAGTAGATTTTTTTTAATGCCACCAGAAAGATTGCAGGATTTCTTTAAAAATATAAAGGTCTTCTAAAATGTTTCAATGTGATTATAAGGCAGTATAAATGTAGCGATTATGGGAGAGGGTTTTGGATCGAGGTGGTCAGATTTGTAGCTCATCTTCCTCAATTCTAAAATGGTAAGATTAGTTCCTCTCATTAGGTTTTTCTCTTCTCTTCTTTTTAAATATATTTTTATTCATTTCAGAGAGAGGAAGAGAGAGGGAGAGAGGGATAGAAACATCAATGATGAGATAGAATCATTGATTGACTGACTCCTGCACACCCTCTACTGGGGATTGAAGCCACTAACCAGGTATGTGCCCTGATCAGGAATTGAACTGTGACCACCTGGTTCACTCAATCACTGAGCCACATGGGCCAGGATTTTTTTCCTTTTTTAAAAAAATTGATTTTAGAGAAAGGAAGGGGGGAGAGAGAGAGAGAGAGAGAGGAAAAGAGAAACATCGATGTGACAGAGAAACACGGATTGGTTGCCTCCCACATCCCACATGTACCCTGCCTGGGGATGAAACCTGTAACCTGGGTATGTGCCCTGACTAGGAATCGAACCCACCACCATTTGGTGTAGGGGATGATGCCGCAGCCAACTGAGCCACAGCAGCCAGGGCTGTGAATGATAGAGACTTGATACATGTAAATTGCCTGCTCCATAGTGAGCACTGGAAATGTTAGCAGGTATTAGTGTTGTGATGATTCAGAGAATCAGAATTCTCTGGAGTCGAGCCATTGTTGGGTGAGCACCTTCCTCTACTCAAAGGCACATCCCACAATGCACTTGTTGCAGCTCATCTACTGGATCAGCTGCACAAGGATGCCCACACAGAGTCCTGGAAGGGAGGTAGGAGGAAAAGTGGAATTGCTAGAAATAAAACTGGGATGAGCACTGTTGCTTGACTCTGCATAAAAGCAAATATCTCTTGGCATTAGAGAAAAATAAAGGGAAGGTCGGTGATTTCCTGTCTGTCTGTGCCGGGTATATTCTGTGCCCAGGCAGATCCTCTCAGGTGCATTCTCCAGACTGGGGGAGGTTCAGCTGCAGGGACTGCACAAGGCTTGCTAGCTCTCGACTTCTTTCTGGTGGGCTTTCTCCCACTGGAGGCCCTGCAGAGCATGGAGGAAGCAGGGCTTGTGCCCTGAGGGGTCTCCCTGGACTAGTTGCTTCCTTCCACCCAAGGCCACAGAACCCCTCACCCCCATCACCCCCCAACCCCCTCTTGGGCTCTGGTACCTGGAAAATGGCCCCTCTTCCCAGCCCAGCGGGCCAGCTGAGCCACTGTGACTAGCCCTGGCCCTGACCATGTGTTTCCTCCTTTTTAATGATACTGGAGTTACACTCTCCTGCAGATACCCATGATACCTGGTGAACAGGACCCTCTGTCCCTCCTGGCCTCTGGACACCCCATCTCCAGGATGATTAGCATTTACATCCATATTCAATTGGTTTTGTGGTGGCTGCTCCTGCCCTCAAAGAGACAGTGAGCAGTTAAGAACTATATTGTCTTGACTAAAGCCAGGAAGGAGCTTCCCAGCTGGAAGCATTACCTTGAAGTCACTGCGGGTCCTGATGGTAGGCAGCTTCCCATAATCTGAGTCACCTAAAGCTCAGGAGGGATGAAGCAGATAATGTGATCAGAAATATGATGTTGTGCTTAAATCAGCCACCAGGGAGGATGGAACCTGGGACATGGACTTGCAGCTTGAAGCCAAGTGCCCCAGGGTTCCTGGGACCTTTGGGTGCTGATGGCAAGAAATCACCTCTGGAACTTAACTAAGACCTGTCAGTATTTTTACTAGAAAATTGGGAAAACCTATGTTTGAGGTCTGTCTGTCTGTCTCTCTCTCCCTAAACTAGGTAATTCTTGTTTTGTAAGCTGACATCTTCACTGGGCAGTGGAGAGCTGGTTTATGTAATTAAAGGCACTGGAGTATGCTATGAATTAGTTTTGATAAAATCAGTAAACTGTTATTACCCTGGGATAGTCCTAATAAACGTGGTCTAAAGTATATTTAATTTTAGATGTATAAACACACATTTCTATTTACCTACTGGTTTATATACACGCATCCCACTTGGCTTTCTAGCTTAATCCTAAACTTAAATGAATGTTGTCACTGGTTGTTAGTGTGCTTATGGGTAATTGACAAGAATGGAAAGGAGGAGACCCTCCCAACTCAGACAGACTCCCTCCTCTTTTCAGCATTTCTGTCTCCCGGGAAGCCTTTGGTAGCAAGGATTTTCCAACTCAATGTGCAATACAAGCTTTCCAGCTGGTCATATTTTGGCTGAAGTGTGTGGCTTATTAATGAGGAAGAAATGCTCATTTTGATAATAATCCCCAAATAGGTTTCCAAATGTCTGAAACTTCCCCTAGTTCTTTAAACTACAATTACTGCAATCATTGCAGTAATTAATTAATCTTTATGATGTGACCCTACAAAGAGCGACATAGATATTCTAAATAATGTAATTTTTGCTCTCGATTCAATTATTTTACATCTATAGAATTTAATTTTCCTAATAAAACAATTTTATTTTACTTTTGTCCTGAACTTCTATTGATTCCTGCTAAACTAAAAAAATAGCATTTCTTAGACTGGAAATTCTGGTGTTCAAGGAAAGTTGGCCTCTCTGAAAGCCGAACCAGACTTTTCTCATTTTAGTTTCACTTCACCAGGGGGTCTCAGCCAAGACAGTGCCCTGAAGCAGGGGGACATTTTTGGATGTCCAGTGACTGGGCTGCTGCTGGCATTTGGGATCTGTTGTCATTCCATCAACCCCTGCAGAGTCCTTGTCCGCTCTGGCTCAGAATCCAGCTCTTCCTTAAGTCCCAGCTGACGTCTGGCTCTCAGGGGACACATTGCCCTGCTCTCACCTGCTTCTAGAATTCTGTTGCCTTTGCTGTCACTGACAGTCATTTGATGTAAATATTAGGTTAAAACAAAGGATGACAACGTTTTCTTGTGAGGAGCCAAGTGGTAAACATTTTAGGCTTTGAGGGCCACGTGATCTCAGTCATGGCTACTCAGTTGTGCTGTTGTAGCGTGAAAGCAGCCATTGGCAGTATGCAAAAGAATGGGCATGACTGTGTTTCAATAAAACTTTATTTACACAAGCAGGTCGAGGATCAGATTTAGTCCCCTGCCTTAACCATATGAAATAGTTATTGTTGTAGTTCAAACATGGTCAACAGACATTTTTATGATTTAAGCGATTATATCATATACTTTGTTGTAAATCTCTTTACCCTCTGGATGTGTGTCTTATTTCTACCCCAAACGGCATCTGAATCTCTTTCTCCCCATTCTCCTTTTCTTTTCTTTGGCTTGATTTTAGCTTCCCATGATGTGTAAGTCTAAACCTTAAATATTTGGGCATCCAATTAATATATATTTATGATATGACTGAAGTGCACAACATTAAACACAAAATTTCTTCACTGGAAGAAACCTTACAGTTTATTAAATATTCTCTCAGTTGCCATAAAATGTGTTTATGTATATGTATGACTACATTAATAGTGGTTGAGAATTTGCTGAGTCCTTATATTGTGACCAAGGGGATTTTCATTATAGTTGCGGTTGTTGCCATCTGTATTTGTTTCCTAGGGCTGTCGTAGACACACTTGGTGGCTGCACGCAGTAGAATTTTACTCTCTCTCAGTTCTGGAGGCCAGAAGTCTGAGATCAAGGTGTTGGCAGAGTTGGTTCCCTCTGGAGGCTCTGAGGGAGAATCTGCCCCTTGCCTCTTCCTAGCCCCCTGTGGTTGCCTGAAGTTCTTAGTGTTCCTTGGCTGTAGACAGGCTCTACCTCAGTCATCATGTGGGGTTCCCCCGAGTGTGTCCTTGTGTCTCTTGTTATAAGGACACCAGTCACTGGATTAGGTCCCACACTAATCCAGTATGAGTTCATCTAACTAAATTAATTTAACTAAATACATCTGCAAAAAACTTATTTTCAAATAACATCACATTCTGAGGTTCCAGGTGGATATAAATTTTTGGGGAGGGGAACACCATTCCACTATCCAACCCAGTGCATCATCTATGGGGGAGGATGCAGATGCCTGGTGCTGGAGATGTACCTGTGACATCCTGAACAGAAGCCTCCAGGTCTACAGAGATCTTTCTGCCTCTGGGGATGGTTATTTGCTTTGGATCTAGAATGGAGAACTAAGTTTTCGAGTGCTTAATAGACATTTGGTGATGTTAATTTAACTGTGAGCTTCTTCCAGACCAATTATTGACAAAAGGGAGTTCACCCAGGAGGGGATTATTATGTGATATTTGATGATAAGTCACTGCTGAAACACTGACTCATGTCACCTTCCCTTTGGTTCCTCTTTTTATCTTTTTGTATATTTGTATGATGACTTAGACTCTTAGATTGTGTTTAATGGCTTTGATTTCTGAGCTTTTGTGAACAATTTTACACAATATACAGAGGCTGTGATGACAGTAAGATTTGAAAATATGCTATGACGTTTCTCACTTTATAAATATTTATAGTGCCCATAGCATTTTATGGGATTTATAAGCATGATTAAGTTTGTCATTTTAGAAATTGAAACCACCTTCTAAGGGAGATGAGAGTACAGGAACTTAGATCTCTAACATAAGGAGAAGACTCTGGAAAAGGGCACAGCATTCAAACATCTGAAACAGCGGTCCACAGCCACTGGTTTTATTCTGTTCTACTCAGATCATATTGTTCTTTTGGGGGCTCAGTCTGGCAAGTAACATAATTCTCTCATGTAGGTTTCATTTTCCAATTTCATTTTTCTCTTGATTGGAAGAACTAATTCCCATTTTATCTAAATACAGAAAACGCTTCTTTAGCTTATAATAGATTTTAAACACTTCTATTAGCTGTGTAAATCACTTACTAATTGCTTTATCTTATAAAATTGCTTATATTTTTATCTGTCTTAAGCTCAAAATATGCATGTGCATATGAGTTTGGAAAAGAAAAAAGATTACCTCTGTGAAACCGTTTAAGTAAGAGCAGCTGCATCCATCCTCACTACATAAGAGGCTGCGGGAATTCGGTTTCAGTTGAAGACCAATTCGATCAAGAACTTTGAAGAAATTCCACAACTAAAACATAAAAGGGAGAAGCTGGATTGTATTAGGGCTGCTGTAGGAGGCTAACTCAGGAGATTTTTCACTTTGCTAACTATTAATTCCACAGTTATCAAGAACCTCCAAGGCTTGGTGTAACTTTCCAGATAAAACTAGTTAGTTTCGGAAGTCCAGGAATCAAACCTTCAGGAGAGTGAGGCATCCTTGGAGACTCACCCCCCATTGTTTGCACAGGGCCCAGGGCCTTTTCCTCATTTTCTCTCTCATGCATATAGCCTGGCTGCTCCAGAGGTATGACGTCATTTATTACATTAGCCTGATCGTGCTTGTCTCCTTAGAAGTTATCAGCATTCTTGAAAGAATTATCCATGGGTGTAGGGATGGTGTTGAGCTGGGAAGGTGCCCAAAGAAGTGTGGTCAGCTGAGAAGGTGCAGTCTTTGTAGATGGAGCTTCTTATATAGAGAGGGAGAAGGAGGGGCCCAGGGACAGGTGTGGCAGCAGCCCTACTTGAGCATCTCCTCATATCTGTGACCCTATTTAGATATCAAGCGGGTTTTCTCACACGTGGCCTCCTCCCTGGAAAATGCCAGGCCTTCTCCCTGGAGATAGTGACAAGCAGAGACCCACCAGTGACACAGGGACACACACAGTTAGTGCAGTTCCCTCAGAAGCCAGCAAAGGGAAGGAAGTACTTGAATGGAAAAGCACTTGCCATAAATAAAGACTTGAAGGGCTGTTGAAAGGAAGGGAGGTTTTCTTGTCATTTATGCCCCAGGGGAAAGAAGTGGGGGGACTTCCTAATTTAGAGTCATGTAGGAATGGAATGGGCTAGCTTTGAGGGTTCCAATAGATCTGATAAACTACTTAGCAGGGCTATGTTGAGAGGCGATAAATCCTGAATAATTAACCTCGACTGATAAGTTGTTACATAATCTTCATTATTTTTATTTTAGTTTGTATTCCAGGATCATTATTATCTGAACAGAGGAGCATTTCATATTTTTAACAAAATCAACTTTAAAAAATTTTTAGGATAATTTAGATTTATGGAAACGTTGCCAAGACAGTACAGAGAGTTTCCATATGTCATGCGTCCAGACGACTGGTTAACATCTTATCTTAGTGTGGTACATGGGTCACAACGAGAAAACAACACTAATGCATCATTATTAACTACAGACTGTATTTTATTTGGACTTCCTCAGCGTTTCCCTCATGTCCTGTCTCTGTTCTGGGACTCCATCCAGAATTCCACATTCCATGTAGTTGTCATGTCTCCTTAGGCTAATCGTAACTGTGACAGTGTCCCAGGCTTTCTCGCAGATGACCTTGGGAGGTTTGACAAGTATGGGTCAGGTATTTAGAATGTCCTCAGTTTGAGTGTGTCTGATGTTTCTCTCGACTAGACGGTAGTTGCTGGTTTTGAGGGAGAAGACCACAAGGAGGTAGTGTCCTTATCACATTGTATCAAGGGCACATGCCATCATCAGGACTCATCACTGGTGATGTTGACCTTGATCACCTGCCTGAGATAGGATAAAATATGCAATAACATACCAATCCAGAGTCTAGAGGGGTCCGAGGCCCTAAGTGAGGTCTACCATGTGCTTCCCCTTCCCACTCACTGCCCAAGCCCCTCTGGCTCTCCACCCCTCAGAACTTGTCCCACCTACTGATGCTATGTTTTGTCTGGCTCTGTCCTGCACCACGGGCACCCTGTGTCGGTTTATTTGTCTGCTTGGTTGATGTCTCCTCCCTAGAGGGCAGGCTGCAGGAGGTTGGAGAGCCTGCTTTGTTCACTGTATGCTTAGTCCCTACAACAGTGCCTGGCACATAATAGGTGCTCAAAAATATTGAATGAACAAATGAATGAGTGAATGATTTGTAGGAGAAAGGCCACAGCATTCAGACCACAGTCCTCTCTACACTGCAGGTTCCAATCTCGGATCAATAAAGACAGATGCTTGGCCACAGTGATGGGCCATACCACTTATGTTTGGCTTTTTTCTGCCAACCTTTCTCACAAACATATTCTGAGAATTGTGGGGTTCGGGGGCACTCTTTTACTCTAGCACTTTTATTTCCTAAGGGTCTGCACTTCTGGTTGCTGTAAGTGTTGTGAGAGTATTTGCAGAAGCGCTTTGTCTATGGGGATTAAAATGGGTTTCAATCAGGGAAATGCGTAGGAATTAATCAGAAGTATGCCGAGATAACAAAAGGAAGGGTGATGTAATAGATGTGATAGATGATGTATTAGAATATAATGATGATGGCACAGAATGCACGGAAACACAAGAGAGTTACAGGCCTGAGAAATCCGCCTGCGCTGGTCCTGGCGAGGTCCTAGGCATCTCCGCCCTGTGGTCTGTGCACTTAATTGTTAGGGGTTGGTGATAGCTGGTAGTTCTGCTTTGCTAGTTCTTGGCTTCAGTACATGCATGGCGATTGGGAACATAGCTCAGTGGCAAACCCCTAAGGCTTCTTTCAGCATTAATTATGCGGTTGGAGCAAATAAACGAGCAAATGAGAGCATTAACACAACTCACAATGATGCTGGGGTGGTTACAGCAGCAAGTTCGGTTGTTTTTGCACTGTGGGGATGGAAGGCTTTTTCTCACTTCGTAAACATGGAGTGGAACAGTGGAAAGTTCAGGGGCCTTGTCCTCGCTGAAGCCACATAATAAAACAGTATTGGACTTAAAGCTCTTTTTCTTTTTCTAGTTAATCCATCAGCAATGTACTATGCACACCATGGAATGCAAACATTTAATTTTGAAAATGTTTTAGAGTTCCTTTTAGATTTTAGTTGAAAGTGGGACACTCACTTAAAAAAAAGTCACAACCAGGGGGTCTCTGCAAACACTGTCAGCTTTTGTTTGCACAGGGGCTCCGTCAGTGCTTAATGACAGGTTTCTTAAAGAGAAAGGAGGAAAACCAAACACGAACACACAAAATAAGGTAAAAACTCATATTAATATGCTAGGAAGAATAGAGCTCAAAATTGTATTTATGGCTTTCTAATATGCCAGAGTTATTAATGGGACCCTAAGAGTGGTAATTCAAAGAGCAGGTGCCCCCAAAGGAGCCTTCATTTATCAAGCTCAAAAAATATTTTCTGTTCTGGTGTGGAATTAAAAAAAATAGGTGAACGATAAACATGTCATTCTGGGCTATAAAAGTATCCTTGAGACTCATGTAAAAATTTCCTGTTTACTCCCTTCTGTTGTGATTCAGTATCTTCTCTCTTTTTTTAATATAGCGGTCATTTTCTCCTGTGGGTATCCATTAAGCACCAGGCAGTGCTCAAGCTGGTCTGAACAGGGAGTAAGTAATTTCTGATCTGAAAATGAGGGAGAACGCATCACACTGATTAACAGGAGGACCTGCAGCAACACGTGGGGGAGTTGCCGTGGCAGCGGAGCTGGATGCTCGCCTCTAGGCAGGGGGTAGGTTGGCATTAGTAGTTCAAGCTTTCCTCCTTTATTTTGTCCCTATAAATAATGTATAAGGTGAGCCTGGCCAGTGTGGCTCAGTGGTTGAGTGTTGCCCCATGAACCAAGAGATCACTGGTTCGATTCCTGGTCAGGGCACATGCTGGGATTGCGGGCTCCATCCCCAGGAGAGGATGTGTAGGGGGCAACTGATTGATGATGTTTCTCTCTCATCGATGTTTCTATCTCTCTATCCCTCTCCCTCCTTCTATCTAAAAAATCAATAAAAA
>NW_005871201.1:2417586-2419520 GCF_000147115.1 Myotis lucifugus | reverse complement strand
AGTTAGATTGCTTACATCAGAAACATAGAGAGGACCAGTGTAGCAAATGTACAATAGGCAGTATCCTTGATCATTCATCTTTTTTAGGTGAGCATTAGATATTGTAGAAGTACTTACATGAATTTCTTGAGCCTCCAAAATTGGTGAGATACCACCTTACTGAATTTTAGGAGTTAATTCACCTCCTAGAGAATAAGCCTTTCTCCTAAGGAATTAGCTGACGCAAGAAAGGGCCCATTTTATCTTCAGACTACAAGAAGATCTAGATTTAAAATGCCACCTAAGTAACCAAATTGTACAAACATGCAATTTAACACTTCCACAGTAAATAAACAATTCCTCATGGGGCCTGCGTAGGAAGTGTGTGTGATTATCTTCTGCAAATTCACCTATTTCTGGGAGACATTTCAGCGGATTTGCCTATAATTATTGTTACTTTTTGTGTGTGAGTAAAACAGAGTTGCTCTGCCCTTTGTAAATTGCAAGTCATTTTTGAAGTTTTTGTCTGGTTGCCATAGTTACTTGTTATGTTTCTTTTTCATGGGATGATGCAAATCTTGCTTCTCTTGACCTTTCTCACCTGTTGCTACCACAAACCATGACCAGAAGGGAGAAAACTCCTCTGTGTTGTTTGCTTTTTTTTGTGTTCTAAGGATGCAAATTTGAGTTGCTATGGTTACAGGAAACCAGATTGGAGGGAATCAGCTCTTGGTAAGGTACAGCCACTAGGTTCTTTTGTGACATTTTCTTCATAAGGGAAATTTTTGGTAAACTTTAATGATGCACAAAAATTCACCATTTCACAGATTAATTACATTGAGAACCTTTCTGTTAGCCAAGGAATTCCAGCCATCACTAGCTTCATTAGTGACAGAAAGGATAGTCAACAGTTTGAAAAAGTAAACCTCAAGAGGTGACTTTTTTGTCTTGGTTGCACTTGGGTGTTTATGTCGCTGCTTTTCCTACCTAACGGTACAGCCAGAGCATCTGTGGTTCTGTAGAACCACAGGTCCTGAGCCAGTGGTTCCGGGGTGGGCCCGAAATTCTGTATTTCTAGCATGCTCCCTGGGGATGGGTGCCCCTGGCCTTGGGGCTCCACTTTGAGTAGTGGGGGTTGTGCTACACAAAGCTGCTCTGCCCGCATGGACATTTAGTGTACGGATGAGGCAAAATCTAAACATAATTCTCACTGTTCTGTATTTCAAAATGTCAACAGGCTTCACAGAATTTGTTTTCCATTGGTGTTCGGTGCTTTGAGTGGTGGAAAAAATGATGGACTTTCTTCCCCAATTCACATAGGTTTCGGATTGTTTTTTGTGTGGGGGAAGAAAACATTGTACTTTTTTTTTTGACCACAGAGTCATGGGTGTTCCTGTGTTAATGTGGCTGAGAGGAGGGTAATAATCAGGAACTGGTGTGATGGCAACGAAGTGAATTCTGTGTTCACACTGACATTTTTCTCTACTTTCTTCCAAAGAGGCTGCTGTGAGAATACCAGGATTTGGTAGAGCTTAGAAATTTTTTTCAACTCCACAGTAATTCTTTTGCCCCCGTTGGGAGATGGGGCAGGCAGAGTCTAGTGGGTGTGTGCATTAAGTCTCTACATCTGTGTTGGCAAAGGCCTCCCAGGGCCTCTGGTGTGCCCCACAGGTGTCACTCCAGTGTGGCCCCAGGACTGCTCGGGTCACTACTTCTCCAGTTGTATGCCAGGGCAGCCAGCCTTGCTCCCACACAGCTGCCGCCTGGCATCCTTCCCTGCCTGGGCCCCAGGGTGCTTCGATGTGTCTTAGGGAACTGCCAACCATTTGGTAGTAAGTGGAAGACTTCACAAACCATTGTGCCTCTCTGCACTGGGCTCCCTTGGTTGGGATGGTACAGGATTCTTGTATTCATACTAAAAGCGGAGTGGTTTTCTAAATTTAAAAAATTTGCCT
>NW_005871201.1:2380909-2417361 GCF_000147115.1 Myotis lucifugus | reverse complement strand
CTGATGCATGGATTCATGCACTGGTAGGGTCCCTTGGCATGGCCTGCAGGTATCGGGCCAAAACTGGCAGTCCAACACCGCCTGCTGCTCCTGCCTGCTGCTCCTGCTCATCCCGGCCCCGCTGCACCTGCCACGGGCTCGCACCCAGTCAGTCCCGATTGGGAGAGGCTCGTGCCACCACAGCGACACTTGCCAGTCATGAGCCCTGTGTCTGGCGCCCGTGGGTTAGCTGAGCAGTGCTCGCATTGTGGGAATGCACTGACCACCAGAGGGCAGCACCTGTGTTGAGCGTCTGCTCCCTGGTGGTCAGTGTGCGTCATAGCGACTGGTCAACTGGTTGTTCAGTCATTCGGTCGCTTAGGCTTTTATATATATAGATGTGTTTGATGTCTGTGTGTGCATGGTGTGCATGTACCTATGTAATGTGTGTGTCTGAGTGTATATGCATACACTTGTGTATATGTGTATATGTGAGTGTATATTTGTATGCATGTGTGATGTGTGTGTGTGTGGATGTATGCATGTGTATATGTGGTGTATGTGTGCACTCATCTCCTTAAAGTCAGGGCTGAAGTCACATCCAGCCTTGCACCCTTGGCCTTGCATTGCACGATGCATTACACAGAGTGGGTGTTCGGTAGATCTGTTCACTTAATTGCATTGACTGCGTGAGTACTAGCTTTGATGGAATAAAAAGAGATTGCCTTCATGTTGAATTTACAAATTCAAGTTACCTTGGTTAAGAAAGGAACAGAGGAATTACCAAGTGAACAGAATTCCCATCACCGGTTCCTCTGCGAGGTGCCACCTGACTGACTGACGGAACAGTGAGGTTCACCATGGGCCTCGGCACCGGGAAACACAGCTGGATTTTTAACACACATTTTTTTTTTGAAATAAGGAATTAAAATCCTATGATTAATGTATTTTCAGATTGTCATACTGCCATTAAAATATTTTCTTCTCCTCTCTGTCTTATCGGTTGCTGCCTAGGGGTCGGCTCTGAACAGTAGCTACTATTGCTGGGTTATCATTGGTTAGCCGCCCTGCGCTGTGGCCTGGCTGGGGGGATAAGACATATCTGTGTTTCGTTAGAGCTGAAGGCGTCTCTGTTTTGTGGTTCTTAGATGATCTCGGAGTAATTGGCAACATGGCACGTTCTCCCAAGTTTTTACTCAACTCCGTATTGCTGTAACCGTATTAAGCATGTATTTTTCACACCTATTTCCAGGATCTCAATGACAGTTTCCATATATTCTTACTGTCACATAAGCTGCCGTATATCAGCTTTTTATGAAGTTTCTGTCCAATTTTCTTTTGCATGATGGACTAGTGGGTTTTGAAAATTATGTCCCTGCAAACATGATGCACAGTGCACGTGTCTTAACATGCCGTGTGGTAACAAGGAGTTTTAGATGTCCATCCTTTGGCTGTTGGGCGAAGGAAGGAAGGACTTGCTTGTGGAGTGTGTGGGAGGCCATCCCCTGGCTGGGGCTCTGAGTATACAGTCAGCAGGGACCCTCTGCAGGGACTAGCCCCATGGGAGGAGAAGTGGTATCCATCCCCAGAATGTAGGAAAGCTGCCCTGCTCCAGTTGTGGTTTCTAGGGGAGCCTTCCTCACGCTTGAATTGGAAAAGCTGACTTAAGAGTGACATTAAGTAGGATATAATATATTTCCCCTTCATCTGTACCCTAGAACAAAAATGTTGCATAGGCCCTCTGAAGTTCCATAGGGTGAATTCATACCCTCACCTTGTTTGCTGTCTACAGCTCATTGTATTGCTATTTCGAGATGAAGATCTCCCATTGCTATGCCCTTTAGAGATGGAAATCTCAATTTGGCAAGGCAAAAGTTCCCTAAATGTTTCTCTCTCTCTCTCCCTCTCCCTTCTTCTTTGAAATCAATATCTATATCTACCTATCTGTATATCTGTCTATAATGTGTTTTCCTGAATAGTGTTAAACCATATTTTAAAATTGAATAAGATTTTAAATGTTTTCACGATAATTCACATTATTTAAAGAACCCTGTTGAAAATGTATATGTAGGTGAATATAATTCAAAGAAGAACATGTTGAAGTATTTTTAAAAAATATATTTTTATTGATTTCAGAGAGGAAGGAAGAGAGAGAGAGAGATAGAAATATCAATGATGAGAGAGAATCATTGATTGGCTGCCTCCTGTACACCCCACACTGGGGTTGGAGCCTGCAACCCAGTCATGTGTCCTTGACCGGAATTGAACCGGGACCCTTTAGTCTGCAGGCTGACACGCTATCCACTGATCTAAACCAGCTAGGGCTGAAGTTTTTTTGTTTTTTCCTTTTTAAAGCTAAAATTTTGTAGTGAGGCATTTATAAATAATTTTGTTTTTTTTTAAATTGATTTTGAGAGAGAGAAGAGGGAGAGGGAGAGAGAAACATCAGTTTGAGAGTGAAACATCCATCAGCTGCCTCCGGCACACCCCCAACCTGGGATTGAGCCCAAAACCTGGGCATGTGCCCTGTGCCCTGACTGGGAATCAAACCAGCAACGGAGTCACACTGAGTGCACAGGGTAATGCCCAGTCAAGCCACACTGCGCAGAGCAAGAGTTTTGTGTTTTTAATCTTGTGTAATAGGGATGAATATAAATCTATTTATACTTTTTTATACAAACTGATCTGCTACTTAATCAGATCTTTATATACTAGTTATATTTTATTCCATTACTTAAGCTTCTAGAATTTTTTTATGTGCCAATGCTCAATGTGCTAAATAGTGTTTCTGACACCCATTGTTTGGACAGGCTCCGCCACTCACCAGCCTTCTGACAGTGGGCTAATGAGTTAACCTCTCTGTGCTCAGTATCTGTGTCTGTAAAATGCAGATGATAGTGCTTATCTTTTAGGGATTTTTTTTAGGGTTCAATGAGTTAATATAGGAAAGCACATAGAACTGTGCCTGGTACATGTCATATATGTATCATCATCATATCATCATCATCATCATCATCATCAAGAACATTACCTTATTAAACATTAGAGTTACATAGATTATTTGGGATGAGGGGGATTAATTTTTGTTTTTAAGCAGCTGTTATATTCTAATAACTGTAATGTATACTTCACTTATTTAATCTCCATTAGTTGTCCCCGAACCTAATGACAGTTATTTTAAGAGCCTGCAGCACGTATCAGATTCTGCGTCTGATGCTTCGTTCCAGGAACTGCAGGGTAAGATGGGGCCTCTGAGCAGAATGTATGTCCCGCCCTCCAGACTGACCTTGTGTTGCAGAGATGGACTGCTTGTTCCAGAAACAACAGCGGGCTGTGGCTATAGGACAGCCTGTCACCAAGGACAGGCAGAGCCACCTGAGGAGCAGGGAGGGACATTTGTGATAACAGAATAAATGCAGACAGAAAGAAGGCCCTGAAGGGGATGGAGTGGGAGGACAGAGTTTGTGTGATGGGCAGAGGCACTCAGATGCTGGGCAGTGGGTGAGGTGTGGGCACAGCTTGTCCATCAGCCTGAGCTGTGGGGAGAGCAGCTCTGGATGCTGGTGTCTTCCCGGCTGTGAGCCTCCAGCAGGAGTGAGCTGGGGGCTGCGGAGTGGTTCCCAGAGCCGTGAGTCATGCCAAAGCTGTTGCTTCATCTGACTGTTGCTAAAATAATTTAAAAGCATACCTGGAAAAATTTATATCTGCTGACATATTAATTAAAAATATAATATTAATTAGCTCAGCAATGCCTTGAAAATAGCCAAGTCTGAGCTCAAATGTCCAATTATTTATTTTGTACCCAAACTATCCCATGATCACAGCTGCTCATGTCTTACTCTCATATCCCATAACTGTAATGTCTTCAGTCGATTCCTTGACATCATAGGCTAATGTTAAATGAGCAAACTTCTAATTTTTTTTAAAAAAAACATGAAGTATAAAAATTACTCACTAGGACCAATTTCTAGTTGGACTTTGTCTGCTGTTATAAAAATATGATTTGGGCGTGGGGGAAAAAACATTTTGCGGAATCTGACTTGAAACTTTCCAGCATCTCTCTTGGCAGAATGAAGGAACTTAAGGGATTCCATCCCGTAAGTTTTCTCCAAAGGTTTCATAATGCACAGGGTGAAGGTTTAAGTTGGAGTGAGATGGAAGCTAACCAAAGGTTTCTAAAAGCTTTTGCTGTGAAGGCGTCTTCGAAAGGATATATTCATTTATGAATACGGTTAGGAGATAGTTTGGAGGGGTTGATCCTGAGAGGTAAACAGACTGCTGTGCTTGGCAGAAGAGTGATCCCAAGGGTGCCCCATCATCATCCCTGGAACCTGTCAATGTCACCATATATGTGAAAGGAGCTTTGCAGATGTGATTAAGGCTCCTGAGATGGGAGATGATCCTGGGCAAGCAGGAGGGTTCTGGATGTAATCACAAGGGTCTTCCCAAAGTAGGCAGATGAGTATTTGCCCCAGATGGAGAGGGGAAGGGATGTGCAGATGGGGCAGAGAGATTTGAAGATGCTGTACTGTTTGCTGGCCTTGAAGGTGACGGGATGATAGGTACCAAGAGATGCAAGAATGCAGCTCTAGAAGATGGGAAAAGCAAGGAGACAGGAAAAACCATTTCAGATTTCTGACCTCCAGAAATGCAGGGGATATAGTTGAGTTGTTTTAAGCCACCATGTTTATGGTAATTTGTAACAGCAATAATTTCTTACAGAGGAAACTAATCTGCCACTCCACTATTTAACTAGTAAGTTTTTGGCTTAAGGGCATTGAGTTTTAAAAAGAAAATTAAGCCTGGCTGCTGTGGCTCAGTGGTTGAGCATTGACCTATCAGCCAGGAGGTCAAGGTTTGATTCCTGGTCAGGGCACATGCCAGTAGGGGGCGAGCAAGAGGAAACTGACCCATGATTCTCTCTCATCATTGATGTTTCTATCTCTTTTCCTCTCTGAAATAAATAAAAATAAATTAAAAAGAAGAAGAAGAAAAAGAAAATTAATAATCAAATGTATAATGAGCCCATGTGAAACTGGAATAGCTATAGTGGTTCAAATTGGGAGAATTCCAATGCCAGAATTCTGAAGTGGATTCTGGAGTGTAGATTGTTTGGAAAAGCTGTGGAAGTAGACGGAATCAGTGATTCTTTAGTTTCTCGGCATTTTGTGGCACAGCTGTGTGTTGTACCATCTGTTTTAGTGACGGGCTGCTACTGCCACAGTATCACACAAAGATGGTTAGTTTTGCTGAGGACTTATGATCTTTACCACCTTTCCTCCTCTTCTCCCCCCAGCTCCCACTCAAACATGTGTTCCCGGTGGCTGAAGTTTTCTGTAAGACAACTGTATAGGCTGTCTGTATTTCTGATTTGATTTGATTAACATTCCCAGGAAGAAGAAATGTTTTTGGGTTTTTTTTGTAAAGAAGTTTGCTGGAATCTAGAGGAATAACACCTTAGTGATAGAATTTTTTCTGGATTATTTATATTTTTCCACTGAGGATAATAAAGTTCTCCAGTTTAATGTTATTAGGAGTGAATCATTAAAGTCCTTACATTTATTAAAATATACCTTTAACCCATGTGACTGATTTCTTTAAATTAAATTTATTGGCTGACATTGATTAATAGGATCATATAGGTCTCTTCTGATGGGAGATTTATTTTCCTAAAAGATTTTAGTGACATATTTCACGCTGACAACATTTAATGTACTTTAATTCTCACTTTGATGTTTTCACTTCGCATCTCATTTCGATGAAATAAGGCAGAACATTTTCACTACTTGATTGGCTCCCTTTGATTCTTTGTTTTCATTAATACATTCCTTGCTTTGGCACAGAACACTATTTGGTTCACAACACTCTAGGAAAAATGCCTAATGACTGAAAAACTTTGACTGAAATTCCGGGAAAACATGCAGGGGAACATATTTGTTCAGTTTAAGTTTATTTGACTTTCAAAAATAGATAAAAATAATCTGCAACTAAACCCATTGGTGCTTTCATTGAAAGGATTTGGTTGTGAGTGGAACAGAAAGAGATGGTGTGGAGGCTTTCTTTAGTTTAAAATGCCTTAAAAGGAGAAGCAGAATGCATCTTGGCGCTCCTGCTGGCACGCGACCAGGCTCTTCCTGAGGTCTTTCCAGGATACCGTACACAGTGGAGCAGAGCTGAGCATGAATGCTGACTTTTAAATCCACTCTGTGTTCATTGAGATTGCTCAGTTACTACGAACACCTGATTTACACAAAGAGAGAAGGAAATTTCACTGGATGATGAATCAGAAGACCAGGATCTCTGCTTTTGGAGTCATCACTTCTTACCCACATAGCTTTAGACAAGTCCCTTCAGGCACTGAGCCTGCATTTCTTTTCTTTTCTTCTTATTTTTTTTTTAATGTTTTTATTGATTTCAGAGAGAGGAAGGGAGAGGGAGAAAGATGAAAACATCAATGATGAGAGAGAATCATTGATTGGTTGCCTCCTGCACACATCTGGGGATCAAGCCTGCAACCTGGGCATGTGCCTTGACCAGGAATTGAACATGACCTCCTGGTTCATAGGTAGATGCTCAGCCACAGAGCCACGCCGGCCGGGCTGAGCCTCCATTTAATTTGCAAACTAGCAATGTGTGCTTTGCTTGCATTCAGGATTTTTCAGAGCATGAAGATTAGGTCTGTGGAAACATTTAGTAAAATATAATTTTATATAAAAAGAAATGCTTAATTATAAAGGTGTTTTGATCATTGCTGAAGTCAGGAAAAAGTAGATTTTGCACATGTGTTTATGTTTTGGGTGGTGTTGAGAAGAATCAGATCTGCTCCCAGGCTGTGAAATATGCGAGGAGGGTCTGGGGCTGTTTCAGCTCTTCTAGGAGCCACAGTTGTGACCTCCTCTAACTTTCGATGCCAGGAACCTGAGACTAATGGATGCCCCTTTACCTTCATTCATTCCTAAACTACAAAGGGTGTTTCCAGATTCTTCACCTCCAATCCCTGGAACTTTCATTGGGCCAAAGAAAATGGGAAGTCTTAAAAGTAACTTCAGTGAAGTGGGAGGAAGGTTTTGGAAGGGAAAGTAGAGAAAGTTCCAGAGTATATATCAGGAAGGAGGTGGCAATTAGGCAGAGTTCAGAAAAGATCTTATAGAGGAAGGCCATTATGTGGACACCCATGGAAAGCAGAGGGCCTAGCGGAGGTGGGTGGTGGGAGAAGATGTTCAGGCAGAAGGAGCTGCATGTTGGAAGGCCAGAGAGTGTGAAAGCTTGCTCTCAAAGAACCGGAAAAGTTCATCTAACCAGCATGTATCCCCACAGTCAGTGCCACGCACCCATGGGAATGTTACAAACCATCCTTTTCTGCAGGGTAGAGAATGGATTGGTGGATATGAGATTGGATGCAAGAAGACCAGCGTAGTAGCCTCTTCAATAGCCCAAGCCAGATATGGTGGTGGTTTTTATCAGAGAGGTAATAATGGAGCGAGAGGGAAATAGGTCTATTTAACAGGAGTCTAGGAGGCTCAATGTACAGGATTTGGTGCCTGCTGGATGTGGTAAGAGGAGGGGGCTTCGTGCTAAAGAGGAAGATGACACTCACTGGTTTTTGCTTGATCTTTAGAAGAAAGGTTTTTGCTGTGTTCTAAGGTGAGAAACTGGAGAAGGCGACTAGTTGTTACGTTGGTGGGGGTGTAGAGCAGTGGTTCTCAACGTGTGGGTCGCGACCCCTTTGGAGGTCGAACAACCCTTTCACAGGAGTCGCCTAAGTCCATAGGAAAACACATATATAATTACATATTGTTTTTGTGATTAATCACTATGCTTTCATTATGTTCAATTTGTAACAATGAAAATACATTCTGCATATCAGATATTTACATTACGATTCATAACAGTAGCAAAATTACAGTTATGAAGTAGCAATGAAAATAATTTTATGGTTGGGAGTCACCACAACATGAGGAACTGTATTAAAGGGTCGCGGCATTAGGAAGGTTGAGTACCATTGGTGTAGAGGGATGAATTTAAATCTTTGGATCTTAAAACTCACCCACTCACAGTGACTCATCTCTCACCAGTTGCTACCATAGCCTTATAATCATGTTCTAGAAACACTTCCCCACACTGACTTTCTAACGTTTTCCTTTGGCTATGAAGAACAGCCTTCCATGGTGGATGCTTCTAGGGTGGAACTTGGGTCCTGCCTGCGTCACCTTATGGCAATTACAGGAGTCTGTTTGCTTCCCTCCTAGGCAGACTTGAGAATAGGGTCATAGGCTTTATCGGTGTTGCATCAGATAGGGAAAGCAAGCAATAAGGAAAGACCTCAGAAGTACATCCTGCAAGAAGGAATAAGCATCTGTATCCATATTGTGTCAGAGGCACAGGGAAAGAAGTTTGATAAGAGAGTCAATATATTCATGAAGAAGGTGAGTTCGGCATGTGTGGGAAACACGAGATGATGGCATTCAGATACTCTGTTGATGAGAAGTCGTACGGGGCCAGATGGCATCCCCTCTCTCTGAGGAACGAGTTGACATGTAAATCTGCTCCACATATTCCAGGATGGTTTTAACTTGAAAGTGACTCGAAGATAATGGGGGTGGAGACCTGCTATTTCAGGGTGATGGTGAAAGTTCAATGACTCCCTAATCCAAAGCACGTGCTCCTTTATTACAGCCATAAATGTAATTAGATCTAATTGAGATGGAACGCACCCACATGATTTATTAAATTTATTTCATTTCTCGTAAAATAACACCTATGCTACCTCCCTAATTTCATCCCATTTCTCACAAGAATAGACATTGGTCTATAAGGAATTGACACCCATTTCATTATTGGTTGTGGCAAACTTTAAATCAGATCAGCGTTTAACAAATACTGGGAAGTTACTGAATTTTAAAGGTTATCTTGGCACAAGTTCGTGCTTCAGAGTGATTACA
This sequence comes from Myotis lucifugus, assembly GCF_000147115.1. NCBI lineage: Eukaryota > Metazoa > Chordata > Mammalia > Chiroptera > Vespertilionidae > Myotis > Myotis lucifugus. Next base: position 2,408,440 of record NW_005871201.1, on the reverse strand, counting down.
GAGAAGGGTCCCTGTAAGACACGTGGTGATCTGGGTAGCATGTGGGGTGGGGGGCATTACTTCAGCATGGTTGTGTGCTCATGGCAGTTGAGGTCCATTGTGTTTCAGGACCTCATAACCAGGATCTGCTGTCTGGAAGCTTCCGGTTGACCTTGGGTTAAAAGACATTGTTTTCATGTCTACTTGCCATTTTTGGCAACAGTTAGTGAGAGTCCAACAAAGCCACACAGGTCTCCTCCCTTATTCTGATGCTGTGGAGACCCAGGGCTTTTCCTTCCCCTCGCTCCATGGGGATGCACTTAGTTGTAATTAAGTTTGGCCTCCTTCTTAAATGGGTTTCTTGTCAGTCAGTCGTCTTGCCAAAAATTAGACCATATAAGATTGTCTGATGATGGTTATTTACAGTTTTCAAAAAGAGACATTTTATATTAATGTTGGGTTTAAAACAATAATTTAGGAGTTGAACATCAGAGCTGTTTCAACAGCTTGCTAGAACCTTAATTATGTATTAATATATATTATAGCACTTCAATGTAGAGATGAACAAACTAAGAAGTCAGGTAATTTTAGCAACTTCTAATCAACGGTTTGAAGTTAAAACATGTAGCCTGCTAAAAATGTCCAGTTACAGCTAATATAAAATTAAACTTTTACAGTGAAATTGGAACTTGTCTAATGCTCAGTCTTTAAATGATTCTGCATTATCGGGTCCCTTCTATGTCATCTGTCTGTAGCCATCACATCATATAAATCATACTGGTTGGATGTGTTAATTTACCTTTATTTGGAATTTTTCATAAGCTTGAGAACCCTCTTCATGGTCCAGGGCACCATTTCCCTTAATATCCACTCACTCCATGTGGTTTTATTTTCAGCATATTTCATCTGGCTCTGTGCATGGTGAATGTGCAGAATAGCTGCTTGGGTGACAGTTAATCTACCAGGATGAATTTCTGATTGCTCACTATGAGGCTGTTCTTATCATTGATCACGGAAATTATAAACCTGGAAGTCAAAGGCAATGAAGAAAAATTGTGCCCCCATCCATGAGCCTGTACCTTATTTTATTTGCAGTGGTTAGAAAAGAAATCACTGTCTTAGCTTTAGGAATGTGGTGGTCCTCTCGGGAAACACGGCCAGCAGAGGAGTTTGGGTGCCACGCGCCCAGACCTTCCTCTCGGGGTCCTCAGGTCTCGGGACTGGGGCTATTTGTGTGTGGGCACTGGCTCACTGCCTGCTCTGGCTTTTAGGAAGAGGGTGATCAGCTAATGCTCCATTCAGTGGTGCAGGGAAGGCAAATGGATGAGAGGGAGTTTAACAGCTTCCCCCTTGTAATCAGAAAGCGATGGGACAATCTGCAGACCAACCCCCATGGGGGATATGAGGGTGGGATCCATCCAGCAGACTGTTTCCTGTTTCCCTAATGAGTGAGGCTGTACCTGAGATCTCCAGCTGGTAATGAGTGAAAATAACTGATGAAATAGGGTCGTAATTGAAAAGTTTGATTCATAAGCACATTATATATAATGTTAAAAAATTATACTAAATCAATTTCTTCACTGGATAAGCCGAGCCCAATGAGCTCTCTGCTGAAAGCTAGACCCAGGATAGGGGGAGAAACTTGGGTATTGCAGTCTTAGTCCCCCCAGGTGAATAATTACTTAATAATTATTATAGTAATAATGGATGTTTCCAGCACACACCCCCAAAGTTATAATTGTTCTGCCCCCATAGAAGATAAATAGGGAAGCTAAATTAGACTTTTAATTCATCAGCATTCTGAACTTCGTTGAGATTTTTGGTCAGAAGAAATTACTTGCTGATGAATTTTTATTTCCATGGAAAATGCAGTTATAGGAATGCTGAAGGTGATTGGACATCAAGCTGATGCACCAGGCATAGGAGAGTATGCAAACATAATACTATCATTATTTGGATACATAACGTATTCAGAGCCCAGGGTGAAAGGATCAAGAAAATGTCTTCTCTAGAGGAAAACTTTATAACCTTGGCTGAGCAGTTTCGTGTTCTCGTGTGGCCCTTTGGGAAAATATGCAGGAAATCAAAGAATGGGACCAAACCTGTTGATCTGTGACACTTCCCTTCCCATCCTTGCTTCTCTTCCCTTCTCCTCCCCTCCCTCTGCCCCCAATTGGAACCATTTGGGAAGACTATTTAATTATGTTGTGGCCTCTACTTTTTTAAGCAGCATGTCTCTGAGGGATTTCAAAGGCGTAACTTGTTCCTCTACTTGAAGTTGAGGACCGCAGTGCCAGGGGCTTCCTGCCAGGACGGGCTCTCTGGTTTCACTGGGCCGATGCCAAGTGACAAGCTCAGCACGTGTGTCCTTGTGCAGAAGTGGGCCGGCTCACACTTGAGGAATCCCGTGGAAACTCTGTAAGCCCAAGATGCAGGATGTTTAGAGATACTCAAGGCTGACAGGGAGTCCAGGCAAGCTCTCTGCTATTTCTGGAATGAGGTTTGCTGGGACACTGTTGTCCCCTCAGGCTCGCCATGGTATGGGTGTCTCAGGTACTTCAAATCACATGGAACATGGCTGTCAGAGGCAGGCATGCTTACCTTGGGCCAGATGGTGCCTCTAGAATGCATATATATCTCTGGGTACCGAGTCCTCAAATCCTAGCACAGATTGGTCCATGTTGCAGATAGATGGCTGCTTCTGCTTTTATTTAAATTCCAACTATGCCCGGAAAGTGTTCCTCTCCTCCATCTTCATTGCTGCTGAGCAATGAGCTTTACCTCAAGGAAAAGTGATTCATGTTGAGTACAGGGATTGTTTCTTTTCCCATTTAACTCAGACCCTTCAGATGTGTCCACAATATTGTCACTTTTATTTAAAAAATGCTATTTAGGGACAGAGTGAGAGTTTACTCAAATATGTATGATTAGATATTTGACTATTTTGGTTTCTGAGGTACGTTTGATCATTTTAAGTATTGTCCCAATGCTGTGGCAAAAATGTGTACACCTGCATTCCATCATATGTTTAGTAATTACAGTGGAACAATGTAGAAATTGAACAGGTTACGTTTTCTATAGGGGAATTCACAGAAAGTTTTAAGCTTCCCATTTTGTTACAGTTTGGACAATGGTTAGCTGTACACACCTGAAAACTCAATGTATGGCAGGTTAGCCAGATAAGTAAGACCCATGTTCTTGTCATGTAGCAAGCTGTACGTTCAGAGCTGGCTGCTGGCTGCAGTCTCCCTTCTTTCTGTCCTGCCCTCTGGTGGTCAGTGCATGTCACAGTGAGCGATCGAACTTCCACTTGGTCAAACTCCCGAGGGGACACTTTGCATATAAGGCTTTTATATATATAGATGTTATAGTCAAATTCTAATAACAGGTTAGGGATTAAATTATGTTAGCAACTATTTTGACACAGCTATGTATATGAAACTGCAAATGTGTTTTGTGAATTAAGCAAATTGAAGGAACATTGACTTATTTAGAATGTTGTTAATTTTCCCCCATAGTCTTTGTATTAAGTTATTATGAGTATCAAGAAAATCAGTGTAAGAAAAGTTAGCCTCGCACAATGGCTGTTAAATGTGTTAGTTCTTTCACTAGGGGATGAATTTAGTTTTATCCTTAATTAACAGCGCGACTTCTGAAGATATTGATAAAAGATCCTTATGGAGTAAAGGCCCAGCGTATTAGCGATGTGTTGGCAAGCGCCAAAAGGCAGGGAGAGACTCAAGAGGGAGCAAGTGTGCTTGGAACACCATCAAACATTTTCGTCTTTTGAAACAAACAGTGTGGACCTGGCCGGCCAGGCACACACCACCACCTGATGTTCTGTGGGTAGGGTTGCCAGAGTTAGCCAGTATGTTAGTCTAAGTATATCCTAAATGTTGCGTGGGGATGATTATCATAAGAAGGTATCCCTTGGTATCTGAAATGCAAATTGAACTAGGCATCTGGATTTTCTCTGGTGCCCTATCTTCAGGGCACCTCAGGGTGGACCGCTGGGCTCCGCCAGCTGGATCAGCTGGGTGCCTCCCCGGGTGAAGGGGTAACCTCTGGATCCGTCGGGAGAAAATGAGAGGTTTTGGTTGTTTAGTGAGGCATGCTTTGATTGAAAATGCACACACCGAGAGCTAGCATGATTAAAACCTTTGGAAGGTTTGGTGTTTTGCCAGACAGCTTTCCCCACGTGTCTTGTGAGCAGTTTTCATGTGATTTGGAAAGAATATCGCTTCGGAGGCCTCCTGGGGAAGATGTCCGCCCCACCTTCACCATCAATATGTGGCGGATTTACAAATGATTGAGTCAGAACCGTGTGTTGCATTTAATGATAATGCATTATAATCACCCCAAATGGGTTGAGGATGAATCAAAACTTTATAAACTGGTGCTAAATTGACTTAGTGATTTGCATCTGGCTCTGTGTGGTCGGCCTGTTGACAATAACTTACTGGGAAAAAATGGCTTTGCAATTTCTGCTTAATTGCATGTGTTGTTCTGTAGGGTGATGCAGAAGATATTAAAATATGAGGAACAGATGGATGCTTGCTAATGGAGCTTCACATCCCATATATTTTCTCATTGTTTTCTATTTATTTATGTCTCTATTTCTGTAAAATAAAACTTTTGCAAGATGGCAATAACTTTGGCCTTTTTCCTCTCAGTTTTCCTCCACTTTATCTCCGTTTCTTCCTGTCAACTTGCTGTGGGTCAGAAGGATCTCTGCTCAGGAATCCACATGGAGTTTGGTTTTTGTTATTAGAGGATGCAAGTTCATGATACATAACCAGGTTGAAACACTTTGAAGGTGATGTGTATTCATGTATTGATGGTGGTTTTGTTACCTATCTGGTATGGCTGTAATTTACTAATCCTTATTTAAAATAACAGAAAAATGAGATACTAAAGAATCGAAGTGTCTATTTCTGGACCACTAGGAAAGATGTCAGATGTTAAACTTCATGCACTTATATTAGCTTGTTGGTAGAGCCTACTGTGTGTAGGACATTGACTGATATAGGAGATATAGGAGGTGTTTGTCTTTTTTCAAATAGCTTGCAGTTTCATGGGGGGAGGAGAGAACATGTATCCATATAATTCAGTGGTTCTCAACCTTCTGGCCCTTTAAATACAGTTCTTCATGTTGTGACCCAACCATAAAATTATTTTCGTTGCTACTTCATAGCTGTAATGTTGCTACTGTTATGAATTGTAATGTAAATATCTGACATGCAGGATGGTCTTAGGCGACCCCTGTGAAAGGGTCGTTCGACCGCCAAAGGGGTCGCGACCCACAGGTTGAGAACTGCTGATATAATTTGACCAATGGGGCAGTCTTCATGTCCCACAGGAGGCGAAGCTTCTTGGTGCCATTACTAATAGTGCAATTCCTGCGATTTGGTAGTGTATTCATTATCAAATACACTCAGCATTTTTATCCATTCCCTGTCTTTATTTTGGACTTGATGACTTTTTAATATGGGAAAGTTGACTCAGGTGGGGATAGAAAGAGAATAAAGAAATGGCACTAAACTGTTTGATGTTTCCTCTTTAAATACTTTTCTTTCAAAGTACCCCATAAAAGTTTGTGAAGTTTTAAGAGTAGTAATGCTTTGATTCTTGTAAAAAGTCTCCTGAGGGTGAGTGTGGGGTGAGGACAGTCAACCGTATTTATGACCAATTGCTCCAGTCTCTTTTGCTCCACCAGGTGGCACCACAAAAGCATGAGCATCCTGGTCCAAGAGAGTGACTGGGACCTTGAGTAGAGTCACCCACTCTTTTATGTTGACTAATTTGGTTGGGACATTGTCATCACTGCGGCATGAGTGCATTTTCATTGTGTTCCCATTCGCTTGTGCTAACGAATATGTCTGTTTGCTAGAGTGAGTCCTGTAATTGTTAATCATATACAAAAAACAAATACACAGAATAAATACAGAACAAAAACACATGCTCACCCTGCTAAACCCAACCCATCCCAAGCCCTGGTAAACACTGCCTTTTACGTCCATGGTTTGAGTTACAACGACCCCTGGCGTGACATGTTTACCAGGTCAGAGTTGGTTATTGCAGCACTTGGATGACATACCCGTGGGAACCAAGTAGCTGCAGAGAATTCATCCTGGTGATTTTGTGGTCTGGGGCTCACCTACTGTTTCACACTGAGTCTCTTCCTGCTGCCATATTGTGGGCCCCACATCTCCATAGTGGCTGTGCCTCACTTGCCAAGCACTTTCCAGGTTAGACTCTACAGTGTTCTGAGAGAACTCAAGAATAACTGCAACGCTGTCTTTTTAAATGTCATAACCTCCAGAAATTTGAATTAAGGTTTCCAAAATTTATTTCTGAACTATAATAACAGTTTGGCATAATTTTCTCAAAATAGCTGGGTGGGTAGTGAATGAAAGTCATTTCCTTCTTGGTGGCATTGTTATGTTTTAGACTCTTAGTTTTTATTTATGATAATGATGCTCTGAAATTATTGTGACAATTATGTTGTTATTCCAGAAACTCTCTTTTGTATTGTAGGTAACAGATGCATCCTTGTGTGTTGGCCCAGAATCTGTACTCTGTGGGCAATGATTGCACCCAATTTCAGGAAATGGTTTCTCACTTCTAGACAAATGCATAAGATATTTCATCAGGGTTAATTGCGTATGAAGCCTTGTAAGATGCACTGGTTGATAGCAGGGAATTTAAGAACACTTAATTCTAATTCGGAACATCTACCATCTGCCAGGTTGTGGAGGGAAATAAGAGTACAGAAGCCAAGCCAATGGCAGGTACAGAAGTACCTTGTTACCAGGTGGGCTTTTGCTCCAATCCTAATTTAACTCCACCCTCCATTCCCCATACCAGCCATTTCCTCTCCTTCCACTCTGAACCCCTGTCCAAAGCAAAGATAAACATTTGTTTCTTGATCGGGGTCCTGATCCCAACCCAGGCCGAGCTTCCATTCCACCCCCCATTTCCCTGCAAACCTCTGCCTGATTTTTGACCAGACCCTTTCATTAGAGAGGAAAGGCCAGTCTAGGGAAAAAGATAAACCCCGCCCTCATAAAAGAAGCAAAGATGGAACACAAAGGAGGACAAGCCAGCAGCTCCCCAAGCACAGGACTTCTCTGGCTTAGGGTCTGACACCTGGCTCCTTAGGAACCTGAGCTCAGGCAGGCAGGCTGCTGCTCTGGGTCCAGAGACAGGGAGGGACAGAGGACCCTGCCCACTCAGAGCTGGTGGCCTGCATGCCTCCTATCCATCTCCTTACCTCTCTGACCTAAAGACAAAGAAGCACTTTCCTAGAGCACAGTGAGGCCTCTATTCCCGGAACATACCTGTTCGAACACCTCTGAACTAGAGCTTCCCCGCAGACTAGGAGGGTGGCTGGGAGAAGCCAAGAGAGGGTTTGCAGCCTCCCTCCCTCCCCTTTGACCAGTCTCTGTCTTTCCAGAGTGAGGCCCAGGGGTCCATGACAGCCCGTGGCACATATAAGACGATCATGAATCTCTGATAATGGTAGGAAAATGAAAAATGGTTCTCCCGCTAACTTACACATCGAGTCTTTTAATAACAATAGAAAAATGTTTTTAGGCAATGGAAACATATTAAAGTCACAGAAGTAATTTTTAGTTACTCAATAATTTAAAAACCAACTGTTACCTTTCAGTTGGAGAGTAAAAGGGCAATTCAATGAACATTACTGGCTACTTATTTGGAGTTTAAATGACTGACCATGACTGACAGGGTCAGGTGGACTGCAATAGGGGTATTGGCCCCCGTCCAATTACTTGGGATGTTGTCTTTGTATCTATAGCTGTACCCAGCTTTGCACACATCGGATCCCCCAACATTGAACACATAATTTCACAACTTAGAATATAATGGCGTGCAACTGCCTGTGAGCACTATCCAAGAGTCAAACCACTGGCCACCACACGATGAGGGAAGAAGGACTAGCGTCAGAAGCTTGCAGGTTCAGTGAGAAATGAACGAAGGCCAAACAGCCTAATGGTTAAGAGCAGCGGCTTTGCAGAGAGAGGCTCACGGCTGGATCACTGCTCATCACTTACTTCGTTTATGACCTTGAACAAATACTGACTTCTGTGTCTCATATTCCTCTTCTGCAAAGTGAGGACAATAACAGCACTTTCTTATGGAGCTGTTTCGAAGATGAACTGCCGCCATCTGTAGCGTGCTTAGATGCCTGGGGTCTTGAAGGGCTGGCTAAATGTTAGCACACACAGTCTCAGACATTTATTACCGGAGTTCTATGACCCCCAACCTTCATCCTCGGTTATCGTGAGGTTTATCCAATTATTGAGATGCACTAGAAGACAATAATCTGAGCTCTCCTGTCTCCTCCATCATTGCTGCTGCAATAGTCTCTGTCCCCAACTACCTGTGTCCAAACACGGTGGACTCTATATTTGAGAAAGTATCATGGGAAGGTAGCAAGCATAAAAAATATGCAGGGCTTTTTTTTTTTAATAAAAAGGTGCTTGAGGATAATGGTTTTGGAGGCAGTATGAAGAGTATTTCTTGAGGAAGCACTAATGTTAAATATATGTAGGCCAGTTACCATGACGAACTCGTTTTTCTCCATCAAGTGTGAAAGCTGGTGGTCTCCATGTTGTTATGGCTTCCCTGGCTCCAGTGTTTTAGAGAAAAATACCTGTCCCTGTAACTCCCCAGTACACTAAGCTAACAGGAGGATGAAAAATTCGACCATACAATACGTTTTTTTAACAAGGCTTTGCATTGGGAAGACGATACCAGATTAACTTATTTAAAAGACAAATATTGGAATCATATGCAGGCTGTCTTAAGGACTTTTTACTCATGCATATTAAAACACAAATGAACAGTCATTATCGCAAATGGGCTGTTCAGAATATTGTTCTTCCTGGTAGCGGGTTGCAGGGTGTACATGGTTTTATGGGCTTTGAAAATATTCTTATGGACTAATTGGTGAGTCATAAAAATGTAGCTCTGAAAATCAAGGCAGTTCTAAAGATCCAGCCTTCTTTAGGTAAGTTACCGAATGCCCTGGGACCGTGATTTTCTAGTAGGGATCCCATTATACTCCACGTGCAACCAAAGGTATGGCAGCCCCTGCCTTAGAAGGAACACAGATTTTTGTTTTGCTTAAAATAATGGCAGCCTCACAGGGAATAAAAAAAGAACTTAAACACTTTGAAACATCCTACAATTTTCTTTTGTTTTGAAGTAGGTTCATGCACTTATGTACAAATATTGCTCTTTGCTGAAATGCCTAGCTTTCAACTTTAGAATGGATATTTTAATATACATAGACAGTTTACAAGAATTTTTAAAGTGAAAAAATTCCAAAAAAAGGTGCATTTATCATTTCTTAGAAACCTGATCCTTTGGGTAGCATAACTTTTTATATGTGGATAGATGTCACTAATATATGCCAGTCTATTAGACAGACTACTTTTTTAAAAATTTTGCATAATGTCTAAATTTAGCCTATGGTATATATTATTTACTGGCTACAAACAGGGATATGTCACATAACCTGTGTTTTCTCTTCTAAAAAGATGACAATAATGATATGATGGGTAAAAATTAGGAGAATCAAAGGCGTTTTGCAAACTCTCAAGTGCCATACAAATATTAGGTTGGTGTGGGGCATGGGAGGAAGCTGACTCATCAAAGACTTCATAGAACTTCAGGGGCTGGTAGCAGTGTGGGTTAGGAAGCTACCCAGGTGGATCTGAAGAACAGCCAGGTTGGAGAATGACTGGCAAGCACATCAACATGTTGCCTGCATAGATTTTGTTCAGATCAAGTGTCCAAATGTTTTGGAAACTTACCTGGAAGCAGAAAGATGATATTCAAAAGACATAGACTTCTTTCATTATAGACCTTGTCTATACTGCCTTGGAGCTCTATTCTTTGATTGTCTTGAGTTTGAGAGTTAAAAAATTAACTTTGTTGATTACCCCTATTCCCCTCCCCTTTTCTCTTTCTCTCCCTCCCTGCCTCCTTCTCTCCATAAGTAACACCTTGAGGTCCAGGTCTATGTCTTTGTTTTATTTAATTTAATTTATTGATTGAGAGAGAGAGAGAGAGAGAGAGAGAGAGAGAGAGAGAAACATTGATTTGTTCCACTTATTTGTGCGTTCATTGGCTGCTTTTATTGCGCCCTGAACCGAGATTACACCACAACCTTTGCGAATCATGATTATGCTGTAAACAACTGGGCTACCCATCCAAGGCCAGGGTCTGTGTCTTGAATTTCTTTTATTTATTGTTATTCTGAAAGCACCTGGCTAATTATGTAAAAGCAAAGAGCTCTGAGGATAGTTGCTGATTAAATTGGGTTTTATTAAAAAGGGGGTAATTAAGCTCAGCCTTTATGGAGAACATTTGGAAGGACAGATCCAGATAAGAACATGGCCCACTTGTATTTGAAAACATGCATTTTCTTATGTAATGAAAAATAGACACTATTTAGCACCTGCCAGAAATAGATAGTGCTTGTTAAGAGTATGGTAGCCCTCCATCTGTTGTGTTGAACCCAGGCACCTTGAGAGATGAAAACAGATGATATGTTGGCTTACTGCTAGAAAATGTTCTTTCAAAAAATTAAAAAACATCTTTATTGTTGGAAGTATTGCATATGTCCCCTTTTCCCTCATTGGCTCCTTTTAGCCCCTCCCCGCCTCCAGGCCTTCACCACCCTATTGTCTCTGTCCGTGGGTTATACATATATGCATACACACACTCCAGTTCTTTGGTTGATCTCTTCCCCTCCACCCACCCCCGCCTTCCCCTTGAGATTCACAAATTTTATTTCCAGAAAGGTCAGTTCTGAGCTGCTGGTGTGTGGTGTCTGTATTTGTGTATGTGAGACTTCAGCAGGTGCTGGCATCATGCCAACATTGCATGAAAGCCATCATCTACTAGTTAGCATTTTTTATATGTATCTCAGACAATATAGCATGGGAAAAATTTATTGCAAGGACATAGCACACATTGCTAAGAGAAAAAACACACAATATCAACTTAATTTTGCATATTTGTAGTTGGGAGAAAAATAACTTTAATTTCATTTTCAAGGGCTGTCAGACCCTAATTAAATTTTTCTTTCTTCCTTCCTTGGCCTTGTGGTTTCAGTTAGTTCTGTTTTATAAATAGAGAGACTACACTGACATTCTCCCCATAGAAATAAATAAGTTAACTAGTTATTAATGTTACCAGGTCATGATTCTTGAGGAGTCTTGTAGTAATCAAGCTAGGTATTGGTGGGAAAAATAGAGGGAAGCCATTATTAAAAAAAATTAGGATTTTGTAACTTTTTGAATAAACATTAATATTTGGTGATAATAGTATGCTTTAATACATACATTTAATATATATCATCCTATATAATAAAAGGCTAATATGCAAATTGTCCCCTCAGGAGCTCGACTGAGAGACTGGGAGTTCGATCTCTCGCTATGACATGCACTGACCACCAGGGGGTGGCGTGGAACATGGCGGGTGACCAGCGGCGGTGGTGGGGCGCTGAGGAAGCGAGGGAAGGAGGGGGCAGGGAGACCAGGAGGCGGGGCACCTGATCAGCCCTGATCGCCCACCAGGCCTAGGGACCCTACCTGTGCACAAATTTCATGCGCTGGGCCTCTAGTATTAAATATATTAACAATGAGATATAATGTATAATTAAATATATATTAAATATGTTATGTATATAAATTTATAGACTTATTTTTAGAGCAGTTTTAAGTTCACAGAAAAATTGTGGGAAAGTACAGAGTTTTTTTAAAATATTTTTTTTATTGGTTTCAGAGATGAAGGAAGAGGGAGAGAGAGAGAGAGAGAGAGAGAGAGAGAGAGAGAGAGAGAAACATAAATGATGAGAAAGAATCATTGATCGACTGCCTCCTGTACATCCTCCACCAGAGGGGCATATTCCTTATAACTGATGCACCTAAATTGATGCATTATTGTCACCCCAAGTTCATAGTTGATTCGTATATTCTTGTAGTATATTCTCTGGGCTTTGACAGATGTATAATGATGTGAATCCCTCATTAGAGTATCATACAGAGTCGTTTCACTGACCGAAAAATCCTCTGTGCTCCACCTGTTCATACTTTTCTCTTTTCTAACCCCTGCAAACCACTGATCTTTTTTTTATTGCTAGAGTTTTACCATCTCCAGAGTGTCATATAGTTGGAATCATACAATATGTAGCCTTTTTATATTGGCTTCTTTCACTTAGTAACATGCTTTTAAGGTTCCTCTGAGTCTTTTTGGCTTGATAGCTCATTTCCTTTTAGCACTGAATAATATTCCATTGTCTGAATGTATCATTCACCTGCTGAGAGACATCTTGGTTACTTTCATGTTTTGGCAATATGAACAAGAAAGTATGCCTTTAGAGGAAGTCTCCTTTATACTGTTTTCTTTTATATAAAGATTTCTGTAAAAATGAAAAGCAAATGAAATTAGAATAGTACAGGTACCAAGAAGAATGGTGAGAAGGAGGCGCTTGGGTGTTGGGGAGGTTGATGAGCATTGAGTCATCTGGTGTCCTGTTCCTATGTGTTAACTTCTTACCCAGCTTGCAGTGGGTGTAGGGCCTGGTTTCCCCATTCCAATAGTTAATGAGGTCTCTTGTAGGATTGCCCAACAGTCCAATAGTGTAACACTTAGACACTCTCTGATGTTATGCAGATGTGCCTTAGAATCCTTATGTCAGTACTTCCCATTCTGTGAATTTAAGCAAGTTTCTTCCTGAGCCTCAATTTTCTCCTCTAGAAAAGGTGTCGATAATGGCTTCATGGTAATGTGTGCACAAAGCCTGGCCCAGAAAAAGTGGTCAACAGGCGATTATTATCATTATTATTATTGAACTTATTTTCCTACTTATTATAACATTTGCTTATTTTTATTCTTTTTCTTCTATACAAATATGAGCTGCATGAGAGCAGATATGTTTATCTGACTTGTTACTGGTGGATCCTCAGTACCTAGAGCAGTGTCCGACACAATAAAAACCTGTTGAATGAATGACCTTTCCAAATGAGCCGATGGACTTCATAGAAGCTGCCACGTTCCTTTTGTGTGTACTACAGGAAGACTGACTGCCGATTTACTATGGAAGAGCATGAATAGTAGCAAGTAGTGTTTGTCCATAAATTGAGGACCACTACTAGTGGCAAATTAATTTTATCTATGGTTTCCTCTTTCAATAAATATATTGAATGAGTTTGCCTACTCCTGGTTGTAGATATAAAACCAAACTGAATAGTTTTATAACCTTTCTGATGGGTAAAGTGGCAGTGGCAATGAAGAGGTTTTTCTTTTTCTTTGAAAATTATTTTTGTGCTTATTTTTAGTTTTATATTTTAACATCATTTTTGCAGTGGCAATTTAAGGGTGATCTGATTAAGATAAAACATTAAAGTTGATGATAGAAATCTGAACCTGACTTTCATCAGAGAATTTGCCAGTACTGATTATCTGCTCATAAACTTTTACTTCCTTAGATGTTTTTCCTGCCTTTGCATCTATTCAAGTCTTGGAATTGCATGTACAGTCTAGGTGTATAAATAAAAAGAACTTCAAAGCTCCTGATGTACTGTAGGTTGATGGCTACTAGGAACAGAGAGCTGTGATGGCCAGGCAGGCCCAGCTCTCAGGTTGGGGAAACTGAGGCAAAGGGTTGTGTGAAACAAGTGTGGCTCCTTCTTTCCAATGCTGAACTGGGTGAGGTCATGAGCCAAGTGCTGGTCATATTCGGTGGACATGTCAGGAGGCTCAGACTGCCTGTCACTGGTTTGGGACAGGAGATTCCTAGTTTCTCTCCAGTGGACCTTGCCACTAGGTTCTGACAACTCTGGCTTGCAAGTATCTCTGTGAGGATGAAAACCAAGAGACAGAGTTCATCTAGAGAGGACACAGTGGGAAGGCAGGTGGTGTGTCACAGGGGGGCAACTTGAGCTTGGTCGCTAGACCAACTGCCACTTGTCAGTCTGAGACAAGTTGAAGAAAAGAAGTCAGATTTAACACGAGGTTAGCATCAAGGACATTGTCCCTTAGGTGGCATAGCAGCCACAGGCCTGGCGAGATCTGAGGAGGTTCACCCCAAGGAGCAGCAGGCGAGGGAGTACATCTCCAGTGTGATGTGGGATTAGGCATTAGCGTCAGAGCTGTGCAGGCCGGTTATTTTAGGAGCTACACATTACCCTCCGTGTGAGTACAGTAACTGGATACCGCCTGAAGGAGGAATACATTTATTTATTTATTATATGTCCACTTTAATGAATGCCTTTGAAATGAAATACTGATGGCCAAGGCATCATTTTATTGTAAAATTATTTTAGTGATTTTTTTCTGATACAGAGAAATTAATGATGGATCACATAAAAGAAGAAAATGATCTTCTATTTGACTGTGTTACTCGTTTTTAAAAATCTGACTTATAGTCTTCAAAAGCTGTAATGTAAGGATGGGTTTTTGCCAAACAAATCTTGTGTCAATTTAAGTAAGATCTATTAAGCTTGTCTTTGGTTCTCTTTCCTGCTGTGTGAGGTCTTCATTCAATTCAAATTGGGCCTTTTTAATGTTCTCAAATTGCAGATGTTGCTCTTAGTAAGTGAGCAGACGAAAGTTGACAACCCTATTTGTTAAGTGCATTTATTTTGAAGAAATTTGCTCAGACATTTTACATATGTTTGATCATTTTACCTATGCATTCTCACCAAGGAATTCAGTTTGTTTGGGGAGCAAATAAGAATTATTCCCCGAATTGTTCTATTTTCTATTTACAAATGTCTCATTTATTTATTTTCAATAGTCTGCACTGATTGGCTAATTGTGTATCTTTTTTATGATCACGTGGCAAGAAGAAAAACACCAGCCATGTCTTCGTGGGGGTGAAGTGGTACCGATGAAAATTGAACGTTCCAAAGCTAAAATTTAGAAATCCTGAGAGGTGCTTGAAGCCAGTGTATTTAGAGCAAATACTCACTTGGGTAACCTATTCGATAGCAATTTGCATTTTGAATCGCAATGGATGATGTTAGAAACAGGCATCTCTCCATCAGCAGTGATAATAGCCATGTGCCTCTCCTCTGAGCTCTGCTTCAAGGACACTTTGGTTTCTTAAGTTTTAAATACCTACTTCACTGTTTAATTCTATTTGAGCTATTTTGACCATCCTATTTGGAGAGTGGTTTTTCTCAAAATTTCTGATACTCAGAATGATCATTATGGACTAGACATATTTACAATGTAATCCAAGTTTAGCACATTCCATTTAGTTGAGGCAAAATATGCTTATCACCACCTCCTCCGATCCCCCGGCTTTCTTCCCATTGGCTGTTTCTCCATTATCTTACATTTCTCCCCTCACAGAGAGCTTGTCTCCTAGGAGGGACTACAAAGGTATATGTTTTATGGAAAGACTGAAGTTTTGTTCCCTTTTGCACAATCTTAATTAGAATGAAAGAAATACTTTGTATTCTGGGCCAAGTACATTTAGTAAGCATCTGTAAACAAGTTTTATGAAAAAGCTAACATTTCCTTCTTTCTTGACCATGGTTCATTAGAACCGAAGGAACCCATTGTTGTTAGCTTAATTCGGCATTTAAACCTAGTTTTTTCTAGTTGGGCCATAGCTGCTGAAAGGACATTTTTTGGATGTCATTGTTTGTGTCACCTGCCTGCCTGGACCTCAGAAATGGTGTGTGAGCCTTGTCCGAGATTTCTGGTTGTTCAAAGAGAGAATAGTCATGAAAATGTTCAACAGTTTCTCTCTGGAGCTAAATGCAAAATAAATAACAAAGAGAAACCATACCAATAAACACATCGATAGGGAGCATTTCAGAAGATGCTTTGAGAACAAGGCTGTGTGGACTTAACATGCAAAAGAACACAGGAGGGTATTTCATACTAAAATTTACTCAATTCAGAAGGACCTTCATAGATTTCTAACATTTTCCTTTCCACAACTTTTTAACCCGGTGGTGGATTTCAAATAAACCTACACATCCCTCTGTTCCAAAAAGGACTCCCAAATGGGGAAATTTTATTCTAGAATATACCAAGTAATTATAAGTAAACGCTTGTGATCTGGGAGCATGCAGCATAAGGATATACTAGTAGACAACATCAATTTAGGAATCGATTAACCTGAGGACAGCCTCTTACGTAGGTGTGTGGTGGGCATATGCCCTACACAGAGGCTGGTATTCAATAAATGGCTACAAGGTTAAGATTAGTCACATCCATCAGGCAAGATGTAAAATGCCCAGTGGTGTGGACCAGACATGTGGCTATTCTAACTTCAACTCAGTTCACGTGCAGATGGAGATGCCCATCTAGGCAGAGTTCTCCTAAAAAAGGAAGAAAGAGTGGGTGATCCCAGCCAAGGTGGGAATGGAGGAGCCACACAGGTGAGCATTTGCAGAGTGTTACCTGCAGTACTGATGCAGAACCTAAAGTACCATAGGCTCTAAGAGAAATGTGGGAAATAACCAGTTTCCTCCCATTAAAGGAGGGAAGAACATAAGGATGCTGGCTATCCAGTGAGATTTAATGCTGTACTGGAAATTTTATGCAGTGCAATCAGATAAAAGGGGAGATAAGAAAATATGAATGTTGAATCGGAAAATATAAGATTCCACATTGTGGCCCCCAAAACACAAGATAATCAGTTCCATATATTAGAAGAAATAAAAATTCTGTCAGGTTACAGTTTCAAAATAAATATGCAAAAGCCAAAATTTTCTTTTTACTAGCAATAATTGGCTAATACATAATCCTATCTAATAAAAGAGAATATGCGAATTGACCCTCACACCATTGCAAAGATGGCAGGGCCCACAACCAATAAGGAATATGCTAATTGACTGCCTCACCCTCAAAGATGGCGGTACCCACAAGATGGTGGCATCCAGTCCCTTCAGCCCTGCCCGGGAGGCAGGCACACGGCTGCCTCCAGAGTTCCCAGTCCCTTCAGCCCCCCAGCCGCCCAGGGCTGGCCCGAGGCGCAGGCAAGCCTTGGATGGCGGCTGCCCAGCCGCCCAGGGCCGGCTGAGGCTTGCACTGCCGGCAGTGGCAGCCGCAGAGGTGTGATAGGGGTGTCCCTTCCCTGATCGTGGGGATTGCCTCCCGCCCATGAGGGCTCCCGGACTGTGAGGGGGGCAGGCTGGGTTGAGGGATCCCCCCCCCTCCAGTGCATGAATTTTCATGCATCGGGCCTCTAATATATAATAAACATATAACATGAAACTTAAAAGAATCTGTGGGACTCATAAGGGTCTTTGGTGCCTCTTTTTCTTGATACTGATTTCCCTAAGGTTCTTTGGTCATTAGATCATCTTGAGAGCCTGTAGTCTCCTGTCTAAGGTTTCTAGTTTTGCTTTCTTTAGTTGGATTTCATTGCTGAGGTTGATAGGGCTCTGTGTACATGGTGTCCATAATCATTCAGGCACCTCACTGCTTCTTTGGCCCAAGTACTCAAACTGGTGGTTCCATTGAGAAACCCTCCCATTGTTTGACCCAGGGTAAGGGTGGCAGGCACCATTGTTTCTTGTTCTGAACAGGGTTCCCCAGTGAATCCCCATGGCTTTAGTTTCTCTTGTCCACGCATCTGTTGCTTCTGAACTTGGAGCAGTCCTAGAGGCACTGCTTTGTTTTCTAGTAATCTTTTTAGTTCATATTCGAGGCTGAGATTTCCTGTTTAGGTGAGTTGATTTCCTTTCTGTCTTTCAGAGACTCCTCAAGATTTATGGCCTATAATAGCACTTCTTGTCTTCTAGCACTTCATGAACATTTTCTTCTGTATGCACACACCCATCTCGTCATTCCCAGGATCTGAGGTTGGGAAAAAGAAACAGCTACATGTGCTCAGATAGCCATCCTGGTTTCACCGAGGACAGGACTCTGAACTACACAAGAATTCACATAGGACCTCTGATAGGGTTGCCAGATAAAATACAGGCTGCCCATTTGAATCTGAACTTCAGATAAACAATGCATAATTGTGTTTGCATCAATCTGTCTTATACTTACTAAAAAAAAAAGTATTCACTGTTTACCTGACATTTACATCCAACCTAGGAAACTGTTTTTTATCTGCAATTTAAATTCAATTGCAAATTCTGTCTTTTTAGTTGCTAAATCTGGCTGTCCTGACCATGGGTGTCTGGTGTACAGATGCCCACTCACTCTACAGGTGTGTGATGGAGGGTGGAGATGGAGGAGAGGATGATCCACACTTTAGCGGCTCTGAAACATGAGTCTTCCTAGACCCCCTACCTCTGCAGATGCATTAGATATCATCCACCTGGAGAATTGGATCAAATTAAATGCTAGTTGAACCAAAACCGACCCACCTTGTATAGGTCAGGTACTTTCTTTATGCCAACTTCACAATTGTCTTAGTCTCTTCTGGCTACTATAATAAAATACCACACACTGGGTGGCTTATAAACAATAGAAATTTATTTCTTACAGTTCTGGAGGCTGGGAAGTTCAAGATCAAGGTGGCAGATCCCAGGTTTGGTAAAAGCCCGAGTTCTGGTTCATAGACAGAATCTATTCACCGTGTCCTCATGTGGTGGTAGGGGGAAGGGAGCTTTCTTGGGCCCTTATTATAAGGGCACTAATCTTAACCCTGAGGGCTCCACCCATATGATCAAATGTCCCACCTCTTAACACCACCCCCTTGGGGGGTTAGGCTTCAACATAGGAATTGGTTGGGGGGGGGGGGGGAAAGGGGCACACAAACATTTGGGCCATACTAACAATTAAGTATGTGAGTGATCCAAATAATACTTAACTCTGAATGAATGAATTTCTAATAATAAATATACTGATATTAATGATAAAGAATGCTTCAAATGTGGTACCATAAAGTCTACTGAGTTATATCTGGTACTCTGCTTGAAATGTAAAATAACTCTTCAGAGGTATTATCAAAACATGCTCTTTAATTACAGTTCTTCCGTGGTTCCATTTAGTATCATTAACTTCAAAGATGTTGAATGTTGACTGTGACAGCTAGCTAACTAGCTATTTGCATACAGCCTCCTGATGACAGGCGGAATAAGAACCACTGTGTTAAAACAAAGAGCTCGCATAAGGAATTTTTAGTATTTCCCTGACTGTGGGAAGTCAATGAAATAATGTCAGTGACTAATTATTGTTGACATATTTGTGAAATGATTGTAAGAGCTATATAAACATAGCTTTCATTTTTATGTAACAGGATCATGCTTTGCCTTAATCTTTGGAAAGAAGTTCTTTACAAAATTGCCAATGTTTTAATGATTTTGAGTTGGAAATCTGTTCCTTTTCCCTCTGAAAAGAATCTGTGGATGTCGACAATTCATTTTCTCCTTTCGTTATTATTCTCAGGTGGCAGAATTTTGATCTGGTTCTTCCTGGGACCCCTGCATTGCAGAATGGTTCTGTGAACAGAGATTTAGCTCCCAGGAATGGTCACGTTCAGAGTCATATGACTTCCTATCTGTGTATGCACATGTTGGCCATACTGCCTGCGTCAGGCAGAAAGAAGTAACTGACCTTGACATTATCTCTATCTTTAATAGCTTTTTTATTCTTTGTCTAATCCCTCACAGCTGCTTTCCCCCCCTCTCCTTTAAGTCTTTGAGTATTTATTATTTTAAAGTGCACTCCTTTTGTAACTTAAGCTTTTCAGTCTTTGGAGCTGATTTACTTTTTTCTTCTAAACCTTTTGATATATAAGAACGTACTCTGAGGGCTTGGTGAGTACATACCCGGGCGAAGGGAAACCAGAAAATAAGAAATAGCACTCAGAATTTTTATGGCCGCATTTTTAGCTTCCTTTAAGTGGTTAGTAATTTCTCTCTTGTGTCTGTCCATTCTTTTGTCATGTGTGCTTGGTTTCGGTACATATATTAAGAGGGTAACATGCACTTTTTTATGCGCTCAGAGTGTTGTTCATGCTTTTGTCATGGGTGGTGTTTTGCTGTGCTTCCATTCATTTACTGCTTCCCATTAGCTCTGCAGTCTGGCATGGCCCTCTTAAACATGATCGCCTGGGTTCCAAGGTATTTTACAAAGATTGGAGCTGAGCAGTGAGAGCTACGGCCAGCACATCGAATTTACACACTCCTCATGCACCTCTCTCTTCCCTGCGAAGTGGGTTAGCTATGAGTCTGCTGCTCTCAGGAGTGGGGCTGGCTTCCCTTCTCCACAGGCTGGAGGACCTCTTCCCGCTGAAAGGCACTAAGAGCAGATTTGCGATGAGCAATTTTCCTGATTAATTGAAGAATACACATAGCTTAGTCATACTCGCAAAAGCAGGGTTGCCACCAAAACGACTCTAATTGGCTAAATAAATAACCCTAAGGTTTTATTGCCTGCAGCCTGGATCCTTCTGCAGATTAGCAGCAGCTAATGACTGGTTTGCCTCAGGCAGTGACTGTTCTATCCCTTGTAAATATCCCCATGACTTATTTTCTAACTTATGGCTTATATTATTAGCTCAACTTTCAAAACAGCTTTGGATTCAGGAAGATAGGGAAAATGAAGCGATTTTCAGCATTGTGATTTTTTAATAAAAACTAAATTTGTTTGTTTTTCTGTAACCTAAACCAGGGGTTCTTAACTGGTGGTGGTCTTGGTCTCTCAAGGGATATTAGGCAGTGTCTGCAGACAGTCACTGCTTGGGGGGGTGGGTGTGCTGGTGGTGTCAAGTGGGTACAGGACGGGATGCTTGGATGGACACTGGTAACACAGATATGAACGAGACATATCTCTTGCTATAGAGTCGTGTCCAGTCTAACTTTTGTACCTATTGGCCAAATTAACCTCACTTTCTGTTTTTGGATTCTTCCTCACTTTGTTGCTCTGGACAATTAGGTTAAAATAGAAATAGTCATTTGGTCCTGTGCAGGTAAATTATTTTTCTGCATATTTCTCAAAATTTATTTTGAATATTATGAAACATAAAAGAAATATTTTTTTTATAAGCCGTGTTTTCCCTCAAAACTTAATGTGTGTCATGACCTGAGATGCTCACAGTGGAGAATGTATTCACAGAGAGCCTACTATGGGCTCCAGGTGTATATTGATGAGTAAGAAATATGTGGTCCTTTCTGTTTAAAGTGTAGTTGAGGAAACAGGAAAAAATATGGAACAAAGACTTGAATGTCACTTGAAAATTGAGATGCAGGCTGTGGAGGAAATGGGCATGGTGAAGATTTTGACAGGGCTTTCTACAAGAGCCTCTCTGAGGACATTTACAAGTAGACCTGAAGAATGAGAGAGGCAGAGGCAGTCATACTGGATGAGGGGCGTGTTCCAGGATGTGAGAACAATGGGACAGGAGAAAGCTGGCCATATGTTAGTCTCCAGTGGCTCTTGAGAGTTGGCCAGAGTGAGGGCAGGACTGGTGGGCAGGGTTGGACAGCAGGAGGCAAATGGCCCTCCTTTCTGCTGTGTTACCTCTGTGCAGAGTGGGTAGCCATTTCTCCCTGATGATGGGAATGATTCTGAGATGACAGACAAGTCTTGTACATGTAGAGGTAGAAGAAGATAAATTCCACTGCACATGGTGGGGATTCCTCTCCTAATTACTTAGCAAATAGATAATCTTTAAAACACAGATAGGCTCTTTAAGATGAAATATCAGAATGTCCTAAAAAAGTTGGTAAGATGATTCTCAGATATGCCTATTTACTCCCTGGGTTTTTTTCAAACCAAACCCCTGTTTCCTGGTGGGAGGTCTGTCCTTGTCTTTGACTCCTGTCTGTCACAGTTGGTATCCCTGTGTGTCTGGCTTCTCCCTCTGAATTCTTGTAAACTTGCCTTCAGGCTCAGCCTTACTTCACAGCCTTGTTCAAACTTGGCCTCAGCCAGGTGTGCAAGAGGTGATCTGACTCATTAGAAAGTCATTTCTGCCCACAGACTAATCTGGTCGCCAGGATTCACCCTGAGGGACTGAACTCCTCACCTTAGAGAGAGAGGGAGCTTCTGTCTCTCACAGTCCACAGCTTCTATTAACGTGTCTTCACCATTTTTCTACTATTCAAACTTTTGTAAAATGCACCATAACCCTGCTACCTACAAATAGATGTTTAAGTTGGGTTTTTTTTGTTGTTGTTATTTTAAATTCTTTATATGACTGGCTGACTTTTATCATTCATGTTTATTATGGGAAGAGACAAAAAATCCCCACAAACAACAACAAAAAATGAACAACTTAAAATATGGACCAAAGAAATGCCACGAGTAAGGAAATGATTTAATAAACAATGCTGTATAAAGTACATGAATATTTTTCAGTTGTTACAAATCCTCCTTTTAAAGGATTTCACTTTATATGCATGGAAACGGATCTTATACATAACATTCAATAAACACCAATTCTGTATAAATTTGTTATATATATACACACACACACACACACACACATATATACAAATATAAATATAACATAAACATAAATATATCTTTTTCTAAAAATAATTCGGAGTAGATAAAGCCCAGAAAGAAATGCACCAAAATGATAATGGCAATGACTTTTTTCCTTTATTTCATACTGTTATACATTTTCTAAGTGGATATGTGCAGAATACACAAGGAAGAAAGAAAGACCTCTGAAAACATTAGGAACATACCTGGAAGTGATAAAAAAATTATGATGATGCAGTTTTTTTGGGCTGCTTCCTCTCTTACCTCCCAACTCTCTTATCCCCCTCAGATCTGCTGTTTGAGACAATTCCTTTGGCTGCTGCCCTGGACTGAACTAAGGATTCTTTCTGTGCCCATAGAACAGTTCATGGAAAAATAATGATACAGCCTCAATAGGACTAACTCTGCTCTTTCAACACAGGGCAGGAACTTTTCATTTTATATCTTATTTGCACAGCATAGCATTGATTTTCTAAGCCACGTAATGTTATCAGGGGGTGCCATAAAAGAACAAAAATCAAACAAAATAAAGGAAACTCTTCTAGAGTACTATACGATGTCGTTTTTATGCTCAAAAGTGTCAAGAGGCAGATAGAAAGAAAACCAAACCAAACACTACCAAGCTTTTAAAAAAAATGGAAGAAAAATTTCCCAAAGGACAGAGCCTTAGAAATCCTACCACTGGCTATCCTAGTATGTATTTTGAGAGACAAAAGCAATGAGTCCATAGTTTTTTTTTATAAATTAAAAAAAAATGTACGGTGCTGTTTTTAATATTTTGCATTATAGCTTGTATAGTATAAAGACCATCCCATCATTTTACTAAGAGCAGGTTGTTACTTTTCTGCATTCTTCTTTCAAGTAAAATAGAAATAAAGATGTATCAGGGAGCATTTAATTCAGAGTAAATTCATTTGCTTGTAATTGTATCATTCAGCTAGGTATTTAAGTATTTAATGAATCTTATTACAGGAATACATACAGACTGGTTAGTTCAGAAAACTTATCCAACATAATGCACATGACTTATGAACCTTAGTTTTGCTATACATTTTGGATATTAAAAAATCTCTCTTGCTTATTCTAATCAAACCTAAAACCAGTTGCTTTGGCAACTGTCTCTGAATTTTCCAAAGTCATGGCTAGTTCGAAATCCAGCACCAAAGCATTTCCCGTCTTTCTGGTGGTATGGGTGGTGGGAAGAGGCCTTGTCATTCTGTCCCTGCCTGACTCAATCAGTGACACAGAAACCTCAGGGAGAGGGCTGTGCATGCTGGGCAGGAGCAGACCTGCTCTATCTGTGCAGTTTCACTAGATCCCGGCAGACTTCTCTCCACTTGCCTCACTGGGCAGTGCTGCTGAGAGACCCATAGGTAGGAACTGAGAAATCAGTCAGCTTGTTTTATCTTTTTATTTATTGACTAGAGGCCCGGTGCATGAAAATTCATGCACTGGGGGGGGGGGGGGTATTCCCTCAGCCCGGCCTGCCCCCTCACACAGTCTGGGATCCCTCAGGGATGGAAGGGATCCCTCAGGGGTGGAAGGCGACCTGGTGATCAGGGGAAGGTGATTCCCCCATCACACCTCTGCTGCTGCCACTGCCGGCAGCACAAGCCTTGGCCAGCCCTGGTTATCTAAGCCTCAGCCGGCCCTGGGCACCTGGGCAGCCGCCATCCAAGGCTTGCCTGCACCTCGGGCATCAGCTGGGCAGCCACCATCTGAGGCTTGCCTGCACCTTGGGCCAGCCCTGGGCGGCTGGGCAGCCATCATCTGAGGCTTGCCTGTGCCTTGGGCTGGCCCTGGGCGGTTGGGGGGCTGAGGGGACTGGGGGACTCTGGAGGCAGGTGCGTGGAGCAGCCAGACCTGCCTGGGGGTGGCCCCAGCTGTGCAGCATGCATGATGCCCTGGTGGGGCTGAGGGGACTGGGCCCCGCCATCTTTGAGGGCATGGCAGCAAACTAGCATATTCCCTCTTTATTGGCTGTGGGCGCCGCCATCTTGTGAGGGCGTGACAGTCAATTAGCATATCCCCTCTTTATTAGATAGGATGAGGGAAGGAGAAAGGGATAGAGGAAGAGAGCGAGAGAGACATTGTTGTTCTACTTATTTATACATTCATTGGTTGATTCTTGTATGTGCCCCAATTAGGGATTGAACCCACAGCATTGGTGTGTTGGGAAGACACCCTAACCAACTGAGCTACCTGGGCAGGGCCCAGTTGTTTTAGACTCCATCATGGGTTCACCCTCAGGGCACCCACTTCACCCTCTTTGAAGAATTGGAGGTGTGATCTATGGATGTGAGGGAATTGGGTTCTCCTGGTTCTTTAACTCGGTCTCTCTGAGGCCCAGACCTTCTCCAGGGAAGAAAGCAGAGTCCTTCTCATAGTTCTTGCCTCCAACTGCCCAGTGCTCTGGAAAAGCCTTTCTCTTAGGCCATGTCTTCTAATTGAGAAAGTTCCCATGATAATAGTTATTAATTATTGATTATTACTGTTTTGATCAAAACCTAGAGTTTTTCTTCTAGCTCTACTGAACAAGATTGACAAATTACTTATAGTAATGTCAGCATCCATCTGATGGGTCAGGTAATGTAACAAACAGCCCCCAAATTACCGTACTTTAAACAATGAAGTCTGGCTCTCATTCCTGCTCCCTCTGCATCTGGGGTTGGCAGAGGCTCTACTCTGTGTGATTCTTGCTGGAGTGGCAGGCTGCTTCCAGGGCTGCTGTCACCTGGAGCGTTGCTGTCACTGTGATAGGGATGAAGAGAATGTGGTAATACTGAGCAAAGGCTTGGCCATGGTCTATGTGGAATTCTACCAGGAAGACAGGGGAACAGCATTCATGAGGACTATAATACCTGTAAATAGTTTTCTTGTTTTTTATGTGCCAGGCTTTGTCACCATAACCTTTGTTAGTGTACTGCTATCTTCTTTACTTTTCGCAGCAGGTGGATTCTGTCGTGATCCTCACTTTACACACAAGCTCACAGAAGATGAATAAGTGCTCAGTGTTGGACAAGAATGCTGGCCAGAGTTGGTTGTAGAAAAAATTTTTATCCTTTTCCCCAGAGATTGCATGGAAGATTATCTCTGCAGAATTTTTGGGGCAAAGAGTGCAGGGTCAGGGAATTCAGCACTCCTAGAACTGTTCTAATTGTGCCTGCCTGGGTAATGCAGCCCAGGAATTAACCCTGACATCGTGTGGGTAGAGTTCACTATGTGTGGAAGTTAGATTTCTTTCTATATCCTCTGAGTCACAAACCTATGCTATACCTTCATTGCCTTGTTGAAATAGTGCAAATTCTCCTAACACATCCATCTTACTAGCTGTTGTTTCTTGAGGATATACCACATTCCAGACATCAGGACATCCCCTCTGCATGCACTGTCTCCTTTAACTCATCTTCAATTCACAAAGGAGCTCTGGTGGCATGCCCAAAGTCAACACACACCTTAATTTTCAGAGTCAGGATTAAAATCTACAGTTGTCTGACTCAAAGCTTGCCCTTAGGGTTTCAATCAAATTCCTACAAATTCCCAAGGTTCTTACGAAGTGCTCCTTCCATTCAAGCCCATTGGGAGTTCATTGCAGGCAGAAGGCTGCTTTGAATCTAGGTCTGAAAACTTTTCTTGAAAAAGAGTAGGGAAAATAGCCATGGACTAACTCCAAGGGCCTCTTACCCTTAGAGCTAGGGTCTCCAGGACTGGTTGGGTTCCCATTTATATTTCAGTAGGATGGAGCAGTTAGTCAGGGCTGGCATCCTGGCTTCATGACTTATAAATAATCTAGGGAATCTCTTTCAGCCTGGTTTTTCTCAGATATATAACACCTGCATGAACCTTATACATGGGGTGTTTTCCTTAGTTGCTTATTGAATGGTAGTGGGAATGGAGAAATGTTAGTTGCCGTAACTTTTGTGGTGCGGTTCAGGATCTGAAGGAGGGGCCGATGCACAAATGAAAATACTATACAAGAAATATGAATTTAGAAGGCATTGGGGGCCAGGTGGAGCCTCTTTCTTGAAGAGACACACTGAAACCTGGCCTTATCCGCTTTTTATTCAGTTTTAGATACACATCTTGCTCTCAGTAAAGCATGGCAAACAGGTAGCACGCAGACCATCTCTAAGGTCAGTAAAGGTCAGTAAATATTATTAAGGTCCAATAAACATTTACTTGGAGGCTATCAGGTCAGGAAATTGCTTTGAGCCACCACTATCTCAGCATGAACAATCGGTGCTTAGCATCAGCCCTGCTAACACTCAAGGTCCGTCGGCCTTCTGTGTTCCTTGGTGCACTCTCATGATAGTATTGGAAAGCAGTGGCTTCCTGCAGTTAGTTTTCTCCATTCTCTGGAAGCCTTCTCTAGCCATCCCAACAAGCTTTCTGTAAACATGGCTTTATGCCAAGTGCCCTTAGCCATGACTTGCAACCCAATGCCACTCTTAAGCCCCACCAGTATAGAAAAATTAACCTCTTACAGCAGGTGAAAGTGGAAATAGATACAGTCTGTTGAAAAATGGTAGCATATATGAAAAGCTTTAAATATGTATGAATCTATTAACTCCATGATTTTTCTTCTAAAAATTTGTCCTAAGCAAATAATCAGAAAGATTTATGAGAAATGTTTATGTGGTGTCATGGAGCAGTAATTGGAAGCCATCAAAATCTCCAGTAGTTAGGGACTGGCTCAATACATAGTTACAACCATTTGACAGATCGCTTTGTAGCCATTTAAACCATATGTTTGAATATTCCAGGATTTAGGTAAAGATCAATGGAGCAATTCCAATCCTATCTAATAAAAGAGTAATATGCAAATTAACCATCACACCCTCACCCTCACTCCGTCAGTCCGTCACAAAGATGGTGGCGGCCACAGAGCTGGAGTGAGCAGGAGGCTTAGGTTGCCCCCGGCGATGGAGGAAGCCAAGCTTCCCGCCTGCCCTGGCCGGCCCTGAGCTCCACTCAAGGCTACAAAGTTTCAATTATAGAAGTTAAATAAATCCCAGATACCTGCTTCCAACCTGCGGCCGTGGCCAGCCTGAAAACGGCCATCACCCCTCACCCAGGCTGGCCTGACACCCCAGTAGGACCCCC
>NW_005871201.1:2376801-2380022 GCF_000147115.1 Myotis lucifugus | reverse complement strand
GCACCCCAGCGGGCCCCCACCCTGATCTGGGACATCCTTCAGGGCAAACCAGCCGGCCCCCACCCATGCACCAGGCCTCTATCCTATATAACAAAAGGGTAATATGCAAATTGACCTTAACAGCAGAACCACTGGGAATGACTGGTCATTATGACACACCCTGACCACCAGGGGGCAGACGCTCAATGCAGGAGCTGCCCCCTGGTGGTCAGTGTGCTCCCACAGTGGGAGCTCTGCTCAGCCACAAGACAGGCTGATGGCTGCCAGCACAACAGTGGTGGCAGGAGCCTCTCCAGCCACTAAGGATGTCCGACTGCAGCTTTGGCCTGCTCCCTGCTGGCAAGTGGACATCCCCAGAGGTTCTCCCCGGCTGCCAGAGGGATGTCTGATTGCCAACTTAGGCTCAATCCCCCGGGGAGCAGGCCTAAGCCAGCAGGTGGTCATCCCCCGAGGGGTCCCAGACTGCGAGAGGGCACAGGCCGGGCTGAGGGACCCCCCCGAGTGCACAAATTTTTGTGCACCGGGCCTCTAGTTTTACATAATAGAAATGAATTTACATGTATAAAAATGTACAGGTAGAACATACCCCCCAAACGTTACCAGAAATCATAATCCAGCACCAAGAGATCATTTACTACTGTCACTTCCCTTTTCCTTTTTTGTGTTTTCCAAAGTTTATTAATAATAAATATATATTCAGAAAACTATTATAACTTATTTAAAGGGAGATAAAGAAAATGCTACGGAAGTTTAGTACTCATAATAAGCATTTAAGGTTGTGATGGGAAGCAGTAGAATGTAGGGGCCACCGCAGCTGCCTTGTGGATGAGATTTGTTGAAATCCTACCATCTATGTTCCAGTGATGGTGGAGTCTGTCAGCATCTCAAGTCAGCCCTTTCTAATTTGGCAGAATTACTGTCATTTACTGTTATTAAAGCTACAACCAGAAACAATGTCTACTTCTTTTATTTTAAATAAAATCTGATCACAAGTTCTCCTGAGTAATGACAGACTCCTAGCTGACCCTCCCTGCGTTTTAGTAGCTGCCTGAGTCAGCGGAGTAAGGAGCCGCTGTGGTTCCCAATCTGGACTTGGTTGCTACCCACATGTGAGTAACTGATCTTCCCATAGCCCCAAGCTAAGCTTCTTACCTCTCTCTGTGCTCCATAAATGGGGCTAAGCATACTCATTTGCTTCCCAGCTCACCAGGGTGTTGTAAAGATTAGTTGGACTTTGTTAGGAAAAGGACTTTGAAGTTTTAGTGCCCCGAATGGTATTATTACTAAAAAACCTGTAAAACTTTCAGCTGCAGTGTTCCCTTATTTGTAGCATTTAGGAATTCCACACAAGGAACCAGCCTCCCACAGGCTTGACGCCAGACCCACGCTGGGCCAGGACGGGCTCTGGCCTGCCTAGACGGCTCCCCCACCCCAGCTCCTACCTCTGGGCATGGAGCTGTGCGACCTGCCTTGGCTTGATTTTGGCTTAGTGGCTCCTTGGGGTTTATTATCCAAATCCTGTCAAGGTAGAAAGCCACCCATGCTCACGGCCTTCTAGTCTATGCCAGGAAACAAAGAAACTTTTTCCATGTATGCCCTTTTGCCTAGTTGTAGAGTTCTGCAATGCAGCATGGCCAAGCAGAGCTTAGGCATCCATCAGCCAGTGCCTGGAAGCTCCCCAAAGTGCCAGAAGTCACCATCCAGGACTAATAAATGCTCATCGGTCTCAGAACAGTTCATGCAATGCATGTTCCTGCTCTTGGAGCCTGGGTCTTTTTGTTGACATAGATGAACAGGGAGGAGAATCGGTTTGGACAGTCAGTTATGAGGATGCCTTTGCCTGTCTGTGGTCTCTGGGTGCTCAGTAAGAAGGAGACTCACCTCTGCACTGGGGTTGCCAAGCCTCACTCTCCTCTTCCCTCAGTCTGCCCACTCCTGTGATGAGTCTGAGACACACCGATCTGAAAACACAGTCTCCCCCTTGGCAGTGACTGAGAAGAGTGTCTTAGAAATGCTCCTTGAGAGTGGATGCAAGTTATTTAATGCTGAGTGGGAAGAGGAGGAAGGAGTAAAACCAGCCAATGACCCAGGTGAAATGAATCCCAGATCGTTAGCTCTGAAATATTTATGATAAACGTTGAAAATAATAACTTTGTAGAAACATAAGAGCAGATTGCATTCATTTAATGACTCTTCAGTAATTGGATTTCCTTATCTTTGACTGTAAATACATTACCTAGTTTCCTAAACTAGAAATCTCAGAATCATTCTAAATAATCTTTCTTCCACAACCCTTCTCTAATAGCCACCAAATTCTATCTCATAAATAACTGTCCTTCTCCCCCTACATCCTCCCAATATTCTAGCCCTTCTTTTTAATCTCTTCAACCACACTGACTATTTGAGGCATAATTCATTTACTGGCCTCATGATTCCTCTAACTCCTACCGGTTTAATCTCTGCTTCCAGAGGACCTCCACATTGATAACCAGATTATCCGTTGTTAATGTAAAAACATTCAAACCTGTAAAGAATTTTTGTGAGTTTATTTGAGTCAAACTGTCAACAATTGCCAGGAAGCAGAATCTCAATGGATTGGGATAATGCTCTGGAGAATGGTGATTTTTCACCTTGTTTTATACCTTATATCAAAGGAGAAGACTTAAGTGGGTTACATGAAATCCATTGGTGATAGATTAGGGAGGCAGGAGAAAGCAAAGATGGCGGGGGGGGGGGGGGGGGAAGGGAAGGTGGGGGGAGACAACTTCTCGGATTTGATAAAAAGTAAAAAGATAGACACATTACCTAGGTGGGTACAGGATAGTTAACAGTCAACAATTAACATGATAACAATAACAATGAAGGAGTTTATGGTCTCTGTCCTGGCGGCCAGGCTCATTAGGTTGTATCTGAGGGGTCTGGGGAAAAGGGGAGTTACAAGTTACTCTGATATCTCATAGGTATGTTATCTTAGATGCAAAAAGACAGTAAGGCTCAGTTAAAGTAAAAAATGACGGTGGTCAGGGGAAATACCGGCTTAAGACAATGACTATCCACCATAACTGCGCTTTAATTTAATTTTTAAATAACAATAATAATTAATATTTTAATCCTCACCTGGAGAGATATTTTTCCACATGTATTTTTAAAGAGAGGGGGAAGAGAGAGGGGAAAAGACAGAAATTATCGGGCAGGGAGGAGAAACACATCCGATTGGGTTG
>NW_005871201.1:2327246-2376678 GCF_000147115.1 Myotis lucifugus | reverse complement strand
TAACTGCTTTTAGTTAAAGTTTTAATTTCGGACCATCCTTTGTGGTTACTTTAGGTCTTTAAGTTTGCAAGACTGCCATGCAGGCCTTTTCTGAGCTTGTCAGGTTAGCATGTGGGCTCCTCTCCCTCACCCCCCCCAAGTCCACACCCGTAGACAACCACTCAGATCCTTGCACCCCAGCTGTCAGACATCATTGGTTTCCCATTGCCCTTGAGATAAAGTAAGAAACAGACTTTCCTTAAATGCAGATTGCTTCAATAATGTTAAAGAAAGATCCCCCTGGAGATTTAAACAGGTAAGGCAGACTTTATTCGACTATTTCAATAGTGGAGAGAGATTGGACTCAATTCCACTGAAACCGTAAGCTAGAGAGTTTTAAGCAGTGGAGAGCTAATGGAAAGATACTGGAGGATTTTCGGGGAAAGGGTGGTCAGTGTGGTGAGGTCATCTGTGTTTGTTGACTGGTGCTTACTGAAGTTAGTTAGGATCCTTCCCTCCCACAGAGCTGGAGAGACAGGGCCCCTATCCCTCTTGATGATTTCATTTCAAAAGGATGGCTCCCAGGTTCTGGAGAAAAACAATCCTGGGTTGTAAAACTGGCAAGAGGCTGGGCCAAGATTTATATCTCAAAGGAGCAGAGAAAAGATTTGAAATGGTGAGCTTTCTAAAGTAAATGCTCTCAGAAAAAGGGAGATCAGGGGCCTACAGTCTGGTCACGCTGAGGGGAAGGTCAGTAGCGTCGACCATCAATTTAACTTGTAACTTCATTTCTGAATTCCCCTCCAGGCTGCTCTCCCTTTAACTTACCCTGAACTTCTCACTGAAGTTCTGCTCTCACCTCCTCCACTTCCATGCCCTGGACACTCTTCATACTTTTTGAACCTGTTCCACGTCACCTTCGTGCTCCAGGCAGGGACTAGTTCTTTTGCCCAAGGACCTGAAGCCCTGTAGAGTAATTAAATATCTACATGGCCGTCAGCCCAATGGGCTATAATTGAGTATATTAAGCACATCTTGGTAATTGAAATACTTTTTTTTTTTTTTGATGAGTAAATTTCTCCCAACTGTTTCAGGATTGATCCATGGACTCTTTTGGGAATATCCTTAGGAAAGTCACTATATTTTACATTAGGTTCTGATTTTAAACTGAAAATAAACTCCCAAATAAGCAATAAGAATCATAGGAATCACCCGGTAACTTGTTAAAACAGAGGCTCTGAGGACCCTTGCCTAGAGTTTCTGGTTCAGTAAGTCTGTGAGGGACCTGAGACCTTACATTTTGCTGTTTCCTTAGTGATTCTGATGGGGAGTCAGAACCCAGAACTAAGTAAATGACTTCATGTCACACAGCCTCACAGTAAGTTCCAGATAATGGAACTGAGACTCCGGAAACTAACAAGGCAATGAAAGGTCTTTGGGGGAATATAAGGAAACCTGTGCAATACTCCCTCACCCCTCCACCCCCCACCCTACACTCCACACCTATGGGATTCAGGATTCAACAACCTCTGGTCACAGATGGCTGCAAACCAATGCGTAGGACTTGCCACCAGTCCTAATGGTCTCATTCAGGGCTAAGACTACCACACAGCAAACATTCATTTGTGGCCACTTGTGGCCCTTCCCACGTTTTCTCCTGATTTCACTCAGCACAGGTGGTGACATTGAGCAGGCTTCAATGCGAGGCCAACGGAGGAGGAGAGTCAGAGAGAGAGACATTGATGTGACAGAAAAACATCGATCAGTTGCCTTCAGTACATGCCCCGACCAGGGATCAAACCTGCAACCCAGGCCTGCGTCCTGACAAAGAATTGGACCGGCAACCTCTCAGTGCATGGGACGACAGTCAAGCAACTGAGCCACTCAGGCCGGGCTAGTGTCACTAATTTTAAAAGACTCGGATGGATCTTGCCTTCAGAATCAGCAACATAGATGAGGGTCACAGAATATACACAGTGGTAACCCTTCAGGGGTGAGGGCACTGCCTTTTCAAACAGAGCAGTGTGTGGACGTGTTCCCGCCTGGGCTGGCGTGTCCCATCTGCTGGTTTGGAACGACTTTGGTGGTCTCAGCATCTACTACCTGGATATTAAACCTACCTTGTCATTTCCTATCACGTCGCTCCTCTGGAGGAGAGCAAGCTGCTCCGGGACAGAGGAAGGCGCGCTGGCAGTGGGGCCCTTGGCGGCTCCCAGCACCTGCAGAACCTATAATTTCATAGGCAAAATGAGAACATCCGTTTTTAGCCCCAGAGGGGTTTTTTACATGGCTTATATTCTGGCTGCTTTATTTTTGTAGCGGTTCCACTGTGTTTACTTCATGCCGGGATAAAGGGCCCTTTCTTTTGAGAATGATGACAACGTACTAAGCTTAGAAAAAAGCAAATGAACTTGCCAGGGAAGTCATGCTTAATTATTAACAATATTGTCCTGACCTCCTGTCCTTCCCCACAAAGGCTGTGACAACCTTTACTATTTAGGCAGCACCAGGAGCTCGCGTGTGGTTTTGTTTCTTTCTGGATTTAAAGCAACTCTTTCAAATGCAGTTTATCACCAACCGGGCCTTTCCTCCTCCAGTTGTTTCAATGAACTTTTATTTATCAGAAGCCTTGCTGCACACCTGCATTTCCCAAATAAAGTTTCTTGTTTAGCATAAATTAATCCCCACCAAGTGAGAGTTTGTGAAAGCTCAGGAATAAGGTGCATCATTATTTTTTGGAAGACTCACAAACATTTATTCAGGCTTGGGGTACCAATGCTGCTAGCAGCAGCGTGGGGGAAAGTCTGGTGGTCGAATTGTTCCTAGCAGCCTTCAGTGCGACCATCATAACAAGGGAAATGCAGAGAGGGCTGATAAAGACATTTGTGTGTTTTTTAACTTTTGTGCTGTCGCAGTCCCAGTGTCTCTTGGGTGTTTGATTTCCTGACTAGAAAGGCTACTGTAGAGAGGATAGGATGGAGTGGAAGCCCCTTTCCTGGCACATAGAATGGAGAATTTCAAGCATTTGGAGATTGCCTGCGTATGTGGGGGTGGGGGATGGGAACATACCAGGCTGTTGAGACTGTACCTATCGTTTGCTAATTAAAAAGCAAAGGCTGCTTGCCTCTAACTTGGAGGTCTCTGAAGGTCTCTACCACCAGTGTGGCCCCATGTACAGTTGCGGAATTAAGTATCTCTAGTTACACCGCCTTCTGAAGGTGCGTCTTGCAGGGAAGAGAGGTAAAAATGGTACAACACAGTGAGTTAAAAGAACACACACTTGTGATCTTGTTGTTTCTGTGAGCTAGCATCTGGGTTCTTAGAAATGCTGCAAATCAAGGGCAGTTGACTGGGGTTGATGTCTCATTTGAAGGCTTGACCGGGGAAGAATCTGCTTCCAGGTTCACTGTGTTGTTGACAAAATTTATTTGCTTGTGGTTGCAGGATTGAGGGCTTCATTTTCTTGCCGGAAACTTCCTTCAGCTCCTAGTGATTTCCCATAGCTTATTGTTAATGTGGGCTTCTCCAGTATGGCTGTTGGCTTTCTGAAAGCCAACCAGGGGTAAAGAAACTCCAGCCCTGGCCGGTGTGGCCGAGTTGTTTGAACGGCATCCCATGCATGGAGAGGTCGCTGGTTCTGCACATGCTTGGGTTTCGGGCTCAATCCCCAGTAGGGAGGTTGCAGGAGGCAGCTGATTGATGTTTCTCTCTCTCTCATTGATGTTTCACTCTCTCCCTCTCTCTTCCTCTCACTCTACAATCAATAAAAACATATATATATATATATATATATATATATATATATATATATATGAAACTCCAGCAAGCTGGTGCTGCAATTTAATATAACGTAGTCACATTGTCACTCATATCTGGTCACCTTGCTGTGTTCTATTGGTAGAAGCAAGTCACAGGTCCCATCTGCCCTCAGGGAGGGGGTTCATGTAAGAGCATGGACATGTGGAGGCAGGTATCCTGGGAGCCACTTTAAATTCTCTCTCAAGCATGGCTTTCCAGGAGACATTTTTAAATTTTAAAGAAAACAATGTAATTATGGACAAATTAAAAAAAGAATATTGTATATTAGATACTAACTTCATGCATATGTATAGCATAAAATACTCTTTATTTAGTTATTGCCACTGGCATTGATAACAATCTTCCTGGTCTATATTTTATCTTGTGAAAATAGATCAAATCAGGGGCTGAGTCATTCAGATTTTGGGAACCAGTTTTCATTCAACATAGCTCTCCTTCTCCTAGCTGAAGGTGAAAGTAGTTTGAAAGTCTTTAAAGCAGCGATTTTCAACCAGTGTCCCACAGCAGGCACACCAGTGCGCCACAAGAGTTTTTGCAATACTTGACTGTTGTGTCAGGTGCACTGATATCTTTTCCCTTAGATTGTCAAATAAAAAAATGACAACAGAGAACACAACAATAGCTGTCTGGTATGAATGAATCAAAACGATACCCTTTTATTTTTTGTCAGTTCGGCAAAAAATATATTTTTTAGAGTGCTGCAGAATATTAGTAATTAGCTTATGTGAGCCGTGAGATGAAAAAGGTTGAAATTCACTGCTCTAAAGGATGTCACTATTGGTACAGATCTGATTGCAAAATGTGTACCTCTCTGGGACTCCCTGCCTGAGCTTCTCAGCTTCTTATACCTGCCCGTTCCCTGTCATTGGGCCCCCAAATATTGATGCTCACACATGTCCCACAGAGTTGACACTCATCTATGGCAGTGCAAGGCTTCCTGAGATATATTTCACAGCCAACTTGGCTTTAAACTGGAGACCCAGCCCTTTGCAGAGGTGTTTTTCGTTAATCCCGGAGCTTCAGCTTGTGGACAGGGCAGGTCATGCAGCCCAGAGCAGTTTACAGCTGCCTTCCATGGTGTCATGGGCAGCCTGACCGTTCGTTGCTTGAATTTTCATGCTGAACCACATGTGGATGGGTGCCTGCCATCCTGGTCTCCTGGACAGATTTATTATCGATGTGCGTACACAGTGGCATAGCTTAACATTTGAGCAAAATGCCTCGTTGCCAAATGCTCATCTCAGTTCAGAGCAGATCCTTCAGGTTTAAACTTTCTATGTCGTCTTGAGCCATTTGAGAAAGACTGCAAGACTGGTCAGATCAATGCTTAGAAGGTAGAAAGCTTGACGATTTAGAACAAAACTGCTATCTGTAGGGAAAAAAAGCGACTCATCTGTCATCAGCTTTTATACTTTATCACACATCCCTGTTTCCCCCATTCTCAAATAAAAGCAGAAATGCTGATTTGTAGAGAATACGTCTTCTTTTCCTTTGCATCAAAACTTATCTTGTGAGCCTTTTAAAATATGTGGTCCTTGTATGCTCCAGAGGGAATCAAAGTGATGTTTTGTTTGTTGTTTTTTCCCGGGAAAAGTAACTATGAGAAATAAAATGTCATGCCAGGTATAGAATGAATTTTTGAAGTTGCAAAGTACAGGGAAAGAAACCAAATTCCCAGACAGCTAGATTTTCAAGACCTGAAGCAGCCACTAAGGAAAATAATGTAACCCACTGACTCTATTTTATAGATGAAGCAGCAAGGCCCAGAGAGGTGACGTTAGAGCAGTGGTTCTCAACCTTCCTAATGCCTCGACCCTTTAATACAGTTCCTCATGTTGTGGTGACTCCCAACCATAAAATTATTTTTGTTGCTACTTCATAACTGTAATTTTGCTACTGTTATGAATCGTAATGTAAATATCTGATATGCAGGATGTATTTTCATTGTTACAAATTGAATATAATTAAAGCATAGTGATTAATCACAAAAACAATATGTAATTATATATGTGTTTTCTGATGGTCTTAGGCGACCCCTGTGAAAGGGTCGTTCGACCCCCCCAGGGGTTGCGACCCACAGGTTGAGAACCACTGCGTTAGAGACTCCCGGACTGTAGACTAGAACACCGTTTGTTGTAATGAGAACAATATTGACATTAACTTGGAGCCGGAAATTTGGGTGCATAGTTTTGAAACCTCATTACTTTCCTGTAACCTGGTTGCTGACATTATCCCGCTTTTATAGCAGAAGAAACCCAGGAAGCTTTAAAACAAAACAAAACATGTCCATGCTGCACAGGTAGAGAGGAGAGGCAGGGTTTGAACTCGGTCACGGAGCCATTTCTTCTCAGGGGAGCCTTTTCAGACGTTTTCTCGAAGAAGACAGACAGCGTTGCAGCTTTCCTCCGGCACCGCCATTCTGAATAGATGGCACGTTCTTCTGTTTCTCACTAACTTAGGAAGTTCTGGGCCACAGTTTGTATTTTCAGGAATTAAACTTGGAAGCAGCAGGCTTTTTGTACCAGCAGGGAGACCCATTATTTCACAAAAGCTCTGAAATAGGTACATAGTTGGGCTAATTTGCTAGGAT
Source organism: Myotis lucifugus (assembly GCF_000147115.1). NCBI lineage: Eukaryota > Metazoa > Chordata > Mammalia > Chiroptera > Vespertilionidae > Myotis > Myotis lucifugus. The sequence goes on along the minus strand of NW_005871201.1, from coordinate 2,370,290 downwards.
TGATTTGGACATTTTAGGGGGTAACATTATTAAGACTCTAGAAACTTTCAGTGTCCCTGGGGCTTTGAGGCCTTTTCAGGGCCGAGGAAGTTTTCCTGGGGAGATAAAAGGCCCGTTTCGTCCTTTGAGGAACAGTCTGAGCAGGGACTTCTGAGGATTTCTCTGTTTGATCCCATTCTCTTTCAGAGGCCGGCCCCTCTGTTGTCATTTAAACACCTCATTGAAAAGCAGTTTCCAAATGGTTTTAGAAATGATGTCTGGTGAGGTCCAGTGCTTCTTGAAGTCCCCCAGCGCTGGGTTTCCTCCTTGCTTTGAATCCCAGTGTTTATTTTTAAAAGCTTTCGTGGTTCGACCTCTCAGCTTTTGTTATTGCAGCTGGGCTGACTTAGCTCTCCCTCGCCTCCAGCCTTTGTGGTTTGGGGGAAGGTTCTCCGGCATTAGGACCGGGCTGTGGGGACAGGAGACCAGTTCCAGGGACACATCTGCGTTTTGTTAGCTCCCACAGTCACAGGTGTCCGTCAGTGTGCTGTCTGCTCGCCAGAATGGTCCTCTTTTCTCCTTCCTGGTCCGCTCACCTCTTCCTGTCCTCCTTGAATTCCCTTGGAAGTCAGGGTTTTGAATTTGCTCGTTTTGTTATGTTTTGTTCTCTGCTTCCAATGACCTCCTTCTCTTCCCCAGCCCAGTCCTTATTCTCACCTGAATGTGGTGCAGAAGCAATTCTTTGCAGCCAGTTGCAGGAGAGAGATTAAACATCCAGGAAGGCAACAGTGTGACCAACCGAGACACGTATTTCCCTCTCTCGCTGGGCCGTGGACAGGGCAGTTCTTTGTCACGTGCAGAAAGATGAAGGTGGTGAGTGGAAATTAATTAGAACTGATGCCCCAATCGAAGTGCTAGAGCTGCGGGCTTTGCAGAAACAAGGAGCGGGCTCCTGCTATCAGTGGGAGGCAGCTGATGCTCCCTGTGAGCCCCTCCTCTGCGCTGGCTCAGACCTTCTGGTCACTGGGTGCATTTGAAACTCCAGAGAGGGTGTCCCCTGCTGACCCTCTTCCTTCCCAGAAGGCTCTTCTGGAAGTTTTAGTCAAATATCAATCATTTCTCTATGTGGTGCTTAAGCCTTCCTTTCAAGCTGCCACCGGATCTCTTTAAAGCTCTGAAGTTATAGACACACATCCTTATTTTAGCATTGAGTATTCTAAGAGATCAGGGACTTTTTAGAGCCAGGTTTGGCTAAAAAGCGAGAAGGAATCGTCATTTATTTCTTTTAATTCACACAACTTCTTATTACAGGATTGCTTGATCCCAATTTGAAACCCTTTTCCTGTCCTGGCCCGTTCCTGTTGGCACACTGCCTCCCAGTCTTGAAGCTTTTTCTGGAAACAACTGACTGTATGCAAACTAACCAGGAAACTCCAGGAGAGGCGTGGTTAGTTTGCAATAATCATAGCCTCGGGGTATAGGCAAGAGAAAGGCCTGTCTGATGCGGAGGAAATAAAAACTCTGGTGTCTGACTCACACCCATGACACTTGAACTTGATTTACTAGTATTGTTCTTATAGGCTATTGTGCTTTTCTTGACAAATATATTTGTGGAGCCTACCAAGTTATCTTTTTGGGATCATGGTAAACACTGTTCTTCTTGAACTTGGGAAACAGTGCATTGCTTTATCGGTATGTTTTCTTAGCCTGAGGACACGTGAACCATTTCTGTTTGGGTCTTTTTTTCTCACTTTCTATGGACAACTAACAGTATAGAGGTGGAGATGGAGAAGGAGGCTCAATGTTTTTATTTTTATTATAAAAGAAGGCAAGTAGTTCAAAAGAAAGCCAATTCCATTCCCAAAGGTTAGTAGTTATAGATCTTCAGATGATAATACAAGGGGAGAAGCTGCTGGGGGTGGAGGGTAGGGGGGGAGAGATGAGGCCACCAGGAAGTAAGGAAGTAAGAGCTTTGGACCTTTTTATTCTATGGCATCTGTGGATTGCTTTGCTTGTTTTGTGTTTTAATGTTCAATATCTCCATGTACTAAAAGTGACTCAATTAAAATATAAACCTGTACTTGACTGGACAAAACAGTACTCGCTGTTCTCTACCAGTTTAACTTCTCCTCCTTTATATGCTGTGTAGCGAGAACACACTTTCCTGTTCAACACATAACAGATGAGAATATGTCAGAGGGGCCATGTGTGACGTGTGTGGGTATTTAGAAGTTCAAGTTAATAGCCTGGGCTGTCAGGAATATATTATCTCAAGTGTAATGAGTTGCAATCAACTCTTTAGACGGTAATCATCCCTTAAATAGATGGAGCAGGAATCACTGTCAGATGCAGAAGATGGGGGTCTGGTTCACATTATGTGAGCCGAAGAGTCCTGCCAGCCACAGCCAGGGCCTGCCTCCGGGGAGCGACCTTGCCTCTGGCCTGTCACCCCTGATGCCCGCTCATTGTTCAGATTCCTGTTTTGGAGGGGTCTAATTTTCACTGGAGGATGACGTCAGAAAGGTCTCTCCCCTAATGTGGTTCGTGCCAGACAGTCAGGCACTGGGGCCCTGCAGCTTGCAGCAGCACCATGAGTTATGTGCTCCACTGGAGCAAGAGGGCCCATATTTTGTGTATCAGGAATGATCAGGCAACTTGTCGCCTTTTGAGTTTCTGTTGCCTGACTCCCAGTCTCCTTCCATCAAGGTGGTTCCTCCTCTGAGCAATACCCACTCCATTCCTACAGTCTTGCAGTATACCCACCTTCACGCCAGTCAGCTTCGGAGGTTCCTGTGCAGAGCAGGGCCACTGCTGGGGTGTTTTACTGTGGCTCAGGTCCTTCAGTATTTACAGGCTGCCCTCACGGTACCCATGCTGTCTCTGTGTAGTCATTGCACACACTGTTTGAGCTGGTACCGAACCATTGCTCCTAGGACACCTGGCAGGTTAAGCTCCTGAAGCCTTTGGGTGCAACATCTTCATCAACCATCCACAGAGAACCTTGTTCTATGCGTCTTTCTGTTTAAAGCATCTTATTTAATATATACTTAATTCATTAGCTTTGAACTCTCAGCCAACAGCACATTTTGGGGTTACAAATAAGTTTTAGCAAATAGGCGGGTTTGCGACATGGAATTCGTGAGTAATGAGGATCAACAGTTGTTGTTTTTTTTTTCTTTTTCTTTCATGAATATTAGTTACCACATGAAAGAGTAATGTCTGGCGTTACTTGACCCCTTCTGTTCTCTGAATCCCGTAGGTGCAAAGTAGATGTTTAAACTTGTCCTTGGTGGTTGCAGCATCATGGGTGGAATTGTCACAGGCTCCGCAGCAGCTCACAGGACAGGCCTTCTTCCTGGTGATGAACTAGACCCCTGTGGCTGCAATCTAAAAGAAACTTTGGCTTGGTTTGGTTTAAAGTGTGTGGTCTCATTTGTGGGAGCCCGCCATAACTTCTTTTAACATGGCTGTGTAACTTCCCCCTAAAACACAGGGCCAGCCTCTGTGCCCCGGTGGGCACACTCAGGGGTGGGGTTGGAATAATCTAAGTGGGATGAAAGCGTGTGGATTGCCAAGTGTGATGAACGCTCGCTGACAGCAGTGTCTGCCCAGGCTGCTGTCCCTGTCTCAAGCCCGGGACACCTGGGATTCCTGCACAGCAGCTCGCTCGGGCACCCGCAGCTCCCTGACAGCCATCCGTCTGTCACAGCAAACCGGAGTTGAGGAGAGGTGGTTCCCTCTGGTGATTTCAGCCAGAATAAAGATGTCTTCTGAGCAGTGACAGTTTCTGGACTGAATGCCCTTGAGGGATGAAAGCACATGTCATTGTAACTTCTCTGCCCTTCTTTTCTCTGAAGGCCTGTCATAGGTCAGGTGCCTCAGAAGCACCCATGTTGAGCTGCAAGGCCAGCAAATGGACATAAAGTCAGTGGCAAAGGTAAAGGAAGTGGTTGAGGGAGACCCTATTTCTACTTACAGTTTATCATTTGACACCAGATGGACTAAGTGTAGGGCTGAAACCATTTAATTGTTCAGGTTTCCATCATGACTAGTATTTCCTTTACTTCTACTGGAGTTTCAGAACCATCGTCGGTACTTGGTGTTCCCACCTTGTCAGGTGGGTGTGCCTTGTCTGTGATCAGATTTCTGGTCTCCTGTCCTTGGCCAAGAGAAGAAAGAGGATGGGGAGGTTGACATCTCCCAAGGTTTGCAGCAGAGGGAAATCATGAAACCCAGGCCATTTCAGGATGCTTATGATCAATGTGCATCTTTTTAGCTTTTGCTGAAAGACTCCTGTGTGCCCCGGATATGAAAATAGGAGAGACCCAATTTGAAGGGCATGAGTAGTTTATGAAAGAGCGGCTGTAAACATCATATTATAGCATCAAATTATGTTTTGGTGGTTTACCTTAGGAGTCTTTGTCAGCTGTCACCAAACTTTCCTGCCACTTTTCTGATGTACAGCTCTTTCATGATATTTAGGAAGGGACCTGACTTGAGAAACTGTCAGTCAGCAACGAGTAGCCATAGCCCTTCTTCCTCGTGTAATCCCAGCCGTGGGAAGAAGGGAACAGACAGCAGCGCAAGACATTTTGTTCCAAGTATAATAAAGGGCCTATCACCTCCCCCCACGAGGCTGTCAGCTCTGCACTTGAACGAGGGGTTTTGTTTATGGTTTAATTTCCCCAGAGTTCGCAGTGACTGCTTCAGTGATAGTCCAGTCCATCATTAGATGATAGTTTCTCTGACGGGATGTGTGAGGAGAGAGGCAGCTTTGGCATTATCACTCTACCAAGCTGCAGGGGGTCTGCATGGGGAAGAAGCTAATTGTGACAACGCGTCTTAATTTAACACTTGAGTCTATATAGTTTGAGAAACAAATACCCAAGCCAGGGCAGGTCTGTGCCCTGTTGTCATTTGAGTTTATTTTCTGCATCACTGTTCTGTCTTCCATATTAGAGTGATGCAGGCCTTTCTTAAGGCTCTGACTTTAATTATAAGGCCTTTTGCTCTCACGAAGCAGCATCATTTCTACAGACCTAAAAAGTGGTTGATGAGAATAACAAGTGGGAACTAACTAAAAAAAACCAAACTAATCCTGTTGAGATTAAAATGCACATTTTGGAGTCAACCATAAAATACCCCCAAGAACATAATGCCTTTCTGGTGCTTAATTACTTACAATGCTTCTAAGTTGTTAGGATGGTGAACCTCATCACAATTTCTTGTTCATTTTGGCCAGGGCACACGCATGTGTTCTAAAGCCATATGAGAAATAGAAACGGACAAAGGAGCTCCTTTAAACATGTCTTTTCTCTGTAGATAACTGGGGGGAGAGGGACATAGGAATGAGGAGGGAGGGGTGAGGTGAGTAGGCAGCCAGCCCAGGGTCAAGTGCTCTTAGGATGCTGCAGGTGTGAAGATGCCTGAAACCCACAAATTATAGAGAACAGAGAGTGGAAGCCCAGGAGGCTGCAGAGTTGCTACAGGGCAACACTCCAGTTCCAGCGAACATCAGCAGGTCAGAAATTGGAGAGCTGATATCTATGAAAAGCTGGTTGACTAAGGGAATTATTAGTGTAGACATGAAATTTACAAAGATAATGTTTATATTTCTAAGGGATATGTCTTTTCATGACCAGTCACTGTTGGCCTTGGGTTGGCCTCGTTCTCCTGTCTTGACTCTGTCCACGAGAGCAGCTGTCTGTCCGTGGGGACATCTCTGACCAGGTAGGGAGGTTCTGGATTTTTTTTGGGGGGGGGGTGGGGCCTGGATGCTGCTTCTCCAGAGAGTCTGTAGAAGGATCCTTGTATCTGCCAGTCAGCTTAATAAACAAGAAGAGATGAGACTTTGCTATGTTTGCCCAGCAGAGTCTGTGATAAGTTTGGATTTTATAAGAGTTTGAAGAAGATGTAGAGAAAGGGGGCCCAAACCTGTCTGAGTAGCACCAGAATCTTCTTCTGAGACCTGAAAACCTTCTAAAGGATGTAGAAAGAGTTTATTTGGAGCAAGATGGGATCCAGGCAAGCCTAGAGCCTCTGGCCAGGGAATTGGGATTTTTCTCTTCTCAGGGCTTGCTGTCCGGCTCAGCACAGTCATGATCCTTCAGCTCCTGCCTGGGTACCTGCTGAGGGCCTGGCACATTCCAGACCCACAGGAGGTGGGGCAGCACCCAGTGCCTCCAGGTGGAGTTTGCTCTGTTTTTCTGGGTGATTTTGACTGATGTCAGATTAGGCATTGAAGCTGACTTTTGGGTTGTGCCCCGATCTGCTAACATTTATGCAGACCCTGAAGTCAAAGAAAGGAATCCTCATCCAGTCTTTTTTGAACGTGCATATTTACTTGGCCTGCCCTCAGCTCTTCAGAGTTAATATGATATGAAAACTGCTCTTGACAGGGAAGGTCAGCAAATTAACACCAGAGAAACCAGAGGCGAGCCTTGGGTCCTGGTCACAGAGGACAGGTGACTACATCACAGGGGCACACGGAGGTTGCCTGTGGATTTCGGAGAGCCAGCAGGAATGCAGGAACCGTCTTAGGATGAGCTGCTTGAGTGATGAGGTCAAGCCAATAAAACAATGTAAAGGGCAAGAAATAAGAGTTCTGGATTCAGAGTCATAAATAAGCTTCATACAGCTTATAAAATCAAAGCAAAAAAACAAGCCAATACCCTTGGTCAGTTTAATACTGTTCATTCAACAGAGGGGAGGTTTGTCTTCCTGACAGTTTATAAAAAGAAAACATAAACCCAACCCACTATTTGGGGGCCGGGGGGAGGGGGGGTACTGGGGCAGGGTAGACACTCATTCTGGGATTACCACCTGTCGGGCATCATCCTGTGCACTTTCCCTGAGTTATCACCTTTGCTGGCAAAGCTTGTCAGCAGAAAATAATGAAACACCATTTTGTAAAACACGGTGCATTTCAAACTGGTCTGTTTTCTTTCCAGTTAGTTCAAAGGATCAGGATTTTGAATGTGGTGGTGAGCAATGAACTGTGGCTCCTTGAAAAATCGGTAAACTGACAAATTCCCTAAGATTATCCAGCACTCCTCTCCCAGGAGTGATGTTTTACGCCCATGGTGTCGCTCGTCAAGGATGGGGAGGAGGAACCAGGTAGCCTTAGGCACCTCGGCTGACATTTTGAAAGGTGTGTGTAGCAAAGAAAATGAAAGAAGAATCTTTGGCTCATACAATGGAGAGTTCATTTCCCCAGCAGGTTTGCATCAGGGCACGCCCGGCCTTCTGGTTCCGATTACGAGTCGGATTTGATCAGATGACTCCTTGATGGAGGCTGCAGGATGGGCAGACTGGCTTCATGACTAATCCAAGGCAGCTGCCATGGTTGCTTTTAAACATGAGGGAAGCTGTGCTAGTTCTTCTTGGGGAGAAAGTTCAGTACAGTCTGTGCCGAAGTGGATGAATGACTCATTGCCAGTAAAAAAAGAGAATCTTTTTATTTCCCCACGCGTGTAAACACTCTAAATACAGCAGTGTAGAGATAGGTGATACACCAGCTGGTTCAATGTGTAGTAGCCTATTTCTTATTTTTATCACCAATTTATTTTGAGAGGATGACAAATAGAACAGAATTAGATTTCTGGTTCTGCCACACAGTCAGGCTTCGGTAGTCTCAGGAGCACGACACACATGGGGTTAACGGCTCATTTGCCTGCGCGCTGTAACGCAAAAACGGGATGCGTCTTCCTTCTTCAGGCCTCGGTGCCCACCTTGACAATGGAAGACCCAACAGGTCACTGGGCCTGAGCTCGGGATTTAAAAGTCTTGTATCCTTCATCTCTTCAGAGAGATGAATGTTCTGACATGGCTTCAGAGTATTTGCTGGGTTTAAGCCAAAAAATAAAAACAAAGACCACTGTAGTTTGTCTTCTAAGTCCAACAGAATTTGTTTGGTCCAGATCACTGTACACCATGTCAACCAGCAGCACTGGCATCTAGGCACATAGAATGAATGAAGTCCTGGAGAACCCAGATCTGACACAGCTCCACATGGATACTGGCTTGGCTTGCATGCTTGCACTAATTTGATTGGTCTTAACAAGTTAAAGGACAACATCTTTTTATTTCTCTGTGTTGTGGAGAGAGCATCTTTTGTAGCTATAAATTCCTAAAGTAATGCTATCTGTGCATTTTTTTTTTTAGGAAAATATTTTTCTGAGTCATTTAACCCATTTTCATTTCATGAACAATTCATCATGAATTTCATAGTCAGCCATCTTTCCAGTGATCAGTAAGCTCTCTTTCTCCTTCATGCTCTTGCAGCCGACCTTTATCTTAGTTCAGCTTTATTCTGGGGAGGTTTTGGTGTCATTTGTGGATTTGATCTGTGGCTGATATCCACCCCCCCACTCCCCCCAGCTTCCTATGTAATGACCAAGAGCTAGCTGATATATGAACCCAGCCCTTCCTCTATTTGCTTTAACAAAAGTTAAGTAACAATAATAGTTACATAATTTTTTAGAGTTAAATCTTCATCTTTGAATCTTGAATTTAGATCTAGAGTTAAATCTTGAATCTCTTGTGTGGGCAAGCAAATTCTTACACGTCTTATCTAATGTGTTGTTCTGAATAAGTAGGAATTGAGAGACCACATTTTTCAAAAAGCCTCAGACACCCTTCTCTTTCTGGGTATTGAGAATGTCATCTACAAAGGATGGATCAATTTAGCTGTCAGAATGAAAGCTGAGGGCCCAATTGCCCATGCAAATTGGCCGCTTGGACAAGCGCTTCAAAATTGCCTGCATGAAAAGTAAGCCTGCCCTTTGAAAACTGGGCACATGGAGGCAGGAATAAGAAAGAAAGTAGTCACTCTTTGGAGACCTTGGTGTCCCCAGAGAGCTGATTTTAGAAATTGCTCACTTTGAGTAGTTGCTGTTTTCTTGGCAACTTGTTTGCTTTAATAAAGAAGTCATTTTGCCCCTCTCTTTCTTTCCCTCTTCTCCCATGCCTCTTAGCAGCGCAGAACACATCTCATTGTCTGATGTGGGAGTAAAGGCCTGGGAAATATTTTACTCCAGCTTTACTCCAGTGACGGAGGCAATATATTGGTTCCAAGGTCAGCCATTCTGGCCAGCTTTTATATACTCAACAAGGGTGAGCTACACGAAGACTGAATGGAAACAGTTGGGTTTCTCTCTTCCCAAATGCTGTTAGGATTAGTCAACACTTAGAGAAATAAAACCCCCAGTTCTCGTCTTTTCTGTAGGTCTCAGCTGTGTTTAATATTTTTAAGGCATCACATTTCATAGTGACTGTTAACTCAAGGAGAGAGAGGTCTTGGGTGGATCAGGGTGTGAAGGCTCCAAGCAAGACGAATATTTTTTTTCCTGGTGCATCTTCCTCTTTGGATACAACTTTCAGAAGTGCCTGCTCTTCTGTTAAGGATATGCCTCTGCTGGTCTCAGAGCCCCAAGATTGCATCATTAAATGACCCAAATGTGAGGTCTTGTGTTCCCATGTGAAGTCACATTGTCCATGAAACCTCAGGAGATGGTCTCCATGTGCTCCTACTTGGGACCTAAGATAGCAAAGAAGGGAAAGTGTGACACGTGGCACTTGTCATTTTTAAATGTATACAAGGTAATTATTAAAGAGATTCTTTGTTAAATGACCTTGACCAATATGGGGCATTATTTGTACAGAAAATAATTAGCTGTTTATTAATTATTATACAGAGCCCTCCCATGTAACTATGGCATTATGTCATGCATCCTGTACTCGGATGCAGGAGAAAGTGTCTTATTGTCCATATATATTGATATGGAAAGTAAGGAAAAACATTTAGTTACCTTTTGCGTTACAATATTATTGTATAGATACAAGTCTTAGGAATTGATTTTAAGTGTATCTTCCTCTCATCCCTGTACATTTGCACTCATGTTTCCTATGGAAACTACTTGATTTAGATGCTGTTTACAATTATAGAACGTGGCATAGAATCCACAGGCTGGCCAGTGCAGGCAAACCTTGGGTGAAGGAATGCCTTTAAAACTGAGAACATCCTAAAAGGTGGCCCCTAACAGCACATCCCTTTTTAACCCTGCTCTCAGCATTTATACATCATAATGTCAAACAAGGTTCAAAGTTCAGATGGGAATATTGAACAAAGCAACAGATATATATTTAAAAAAACAAAACTAAAAACAGTTTCATAGTGCAGATGGAAGAACATACCATGTTCATGGATTGGTAGAATCAACATCATTAATATGTCCATACTACCCAAAGCAATCTATACCCTATTAAAATACAAACAGCGTATTTCACAGACCTATAACAAACTCGCCAAAAATGCATCTGGAATAAAAAAAAGACCCCGAATAGCTGCAGCAATCCTGAAAAAGAAGAACAAAGTAGGAGGGGTATCAAGCTATATTACCAAGCCTGTTCTCAGAACTGCCTGGTACTGGCACAAGAACAGACATATAGACCAATGGAATAGAACAGAGAACCCAGAAATCGACCCAAACCACTATGGTCAATTACTATTCAACAGAGGAGGCAAGAGCACACAATGGAGTCAAGACAGTTCTTCAATAAATGGTGTTGGAAAAATTGGACAGATACTTCCAAAAAAATGAAACTAGGCCTCCAACTTACACCATACACAAAAATAAACTCAAAATGGATAAAGGACTTAAATGTAAGATGGGAAACCATAAAAATCTTAGAGGAATCCACAGGCAGCAAAACCTCAGACATATGCCAAAGCAGTATCTTCACTGATACAGATCCTAGGGTAATGGAAACTAAAGAGAAAATAAACAAATGGGACTACATCAAAATCAAAAGCTTCTGCACAGCAAAAGAAACCATCAACAAAATAACAAGAAAGCCCACTGCATGGGAGAACATATTTGCCAATGTTATATCTGATAAGGGTTTAATTTCCAAAATTTAAAGGGAACTCCTACATCTTAACAAAAGGAAGATAAACAATCCAATCAAAAAAATGAGCAAAGGACCTAAATAGACACTTCTTGAAAGAGGACAGAAGGCCAAGAGACATATGAAAACTTGCCCTAAGTCACTAATCATCCGAGAGATGCAAATCAAAACATTAATAAGGTACCATCTCACACCTGTCAGAATGACTATCATGAACAAATGACAAGTGCTGGCGAGGATGCGGAGAAAAAGGAACCCTCTTGCATTGCTGGTGGGGATGCAGACTGGTGCAGCCACTGTGGAGAACAGTACGGAGTTTCCTCAACAAACTAAAAATGGAACTCCCATTTTACCCAGTAATACCACTTCTAGGAATATATCTCAAGAAACCAGAAACACCAATCAGAAAGGATATATGCATCTCTATGTTCATAGCAGCACAATTACAATAGCTAAGATTTGGAAACAACCTAACTGCCCATCAGCAAATGAGTGGATTAAAAAACTTTGGTACATCTCCACAATGGAATACTATGCCGCTATAAAAAAGAAGGAACTTTTACCATTTGCAACAGCATGGATGGAACTGGAGAGCATTATGCTAAGTGAAATAAGCCAGTTGGAGAAAGATAAATATCACATGAGCTCACGCATTTGTGGAATATAATAAACTGATGAACAAAAATAGATGCAGAGACAGAGAAGCATCAATCAGACTGTCAACCTCAGAGGGAAGGCAGCGGAGGGTGCGGGGAAGGAGGAGAGATGTACCAAAGGACTTGTATGCATGCATATAAGCATAACCAATGGACACAGACACTAGGGGGATGAGGGCACGAGCAGGGGGGTGGCGGGCAATGGGGGGATAAGGACACATATGTAATACCTTAGTCAATAAAGAATTAAAAAAAATCAATATCCCTAAAAAAAACCCCCAAAAACAAAAAAAACCAGTTTCAAGTTTGCATCCTGACCTGTCTTGGGTATAAAATGGTCAACAATATTATATTTTGGGGGATTGAAATGAACCTTCTCTGTGGGCCAGCCTCTGGAGGGGTGGGGGGGACAGGTGGCTGCTGCAATGACAGTGCCAGGCCTCACCTTTACATACACTTTCTTCATCAACCTCTAGCTTTATGCCCAGTTTGCTTTTCTTATTCCCATTGTTTTCTTGAATGCTGGCATTTTTGCTCAGGAATGTGGGGGCAGCTAGGAGCAGAGGCTCCCTCCTCTGCTTGCCCTGAGCCCAGCCTGCCTTCTTTGTTTATGTCCCTAACAGATTGCACCTTTCCAGTCACCCAGGTCTCTGCAGGCTGCTGCCTGTGTATTTCCCTCTCCCCTCCCTCCTGCTCTTATGTGTCCTTCCTTTCCTCCCCTTTGTCCCCTCTCCTCTCTGTCAGCTTCTCTTGATGTCTCTTTCTCTGTTCCTGTTGTCAGCACTTCCTTTTCTTTTCTTGAATGGCGGAAGGGCGGGGGGTAAGGGAGGGTGTTTCTGATGACCCCCCAGCCCACAGGAACCCGCCTTTCTTTCAGTCACCCTCTTTCTTTAACCTGAATGTCCACTGTGATTTTAGTGGGGACATGTATTTGAAAGGAACAACGTGGACAGAGGTGACAACATAGGAAGAGCAAAGTTAGGGACAGACTCAGGAAAGGGAGCAGTGTGTACACACAGCATAAACAGATTGCCTGCACCCCACTCACCTCTGAGTGGTGGATTCTTCAGACAGTTCCTCCCCACTGAACCAGGGGCCTTGGACCAATGAGCAAACAACAATGATATCCTGTACTTATTTTGTATTTTAATTCCTAGTGAGAAAATTCTAATTCTCCTTGTTTCTAGTATTGTCTAAAGTACAAAGACATTCATTCCTCATTTAGTATAGGCTGTTTCTAGACTGTTTCTATACAACCAATGCTTTGCAAATATGGGCTTTGATTTATAGTCTTTTTAAAAAAACATATATTAAAATCTAAAGTTCTCCTGTGGAGTCTCAAGCCCCTGGTTTCGCCTCTCCTTGTCTGTCCGCTGCAGAGCTGTCACGTTGATTCTCCCAGATGCCACTCTGGCCTTCACTGAGCCGTCCATGGCTCCCCCTTCCTTTGGGTGAAGTCTCATCTCTTTCTCATGTTCATGTTCTCTAATTATTTGCTTTGTCACTGAGCAGTTCCTTTGAGCCTTCCAGCAACACATGGCCATGTGTTGGAGCCTGTGTCAGGCTGCCTTGCTGGTCCACTCACTCCAGCTGCTGCCCTTTCCTGCCCCTCAGCCTCCAACTGGGAACCCGTTTAGTTTGCTTCCTCATCTTCTTCCACAAACTTGAGCATCAGGCCAGCTTTCCACCCATGATTCCCGCTGCTCTCCAGTCCTGACTTTGCAACTTAGAAGAGTTGTTTTGCTTCACCTGTCCCAGTTCAGCCCACACTCCGGTGAATTCCTATCCTTCCCAAGGTTTCTATTAATTCACCGTGCCCCAAGGGTGGTGCCAGAGGCTCACACTCCGACTCAGCATGGCTCTAGCCAAGATGGCTCTTCCTTCCATCCGAGGATTCTCAGGTCTGCCTGTTTGATCTACCATTTGCTTCACCTGTGATGCACCCCACTCAGATAGTCTTCATCAACGCCTAATATCCTACCCCTCCCGCCACGCCCTGATCACATCCCTCATGTTCCAGGAGGCTTTTCCCGACTCTTCCATATGGAAGGAACTTTCTTTTCCTCCAGTTTCAGAGCTTTACTGAATCGTGTAGCACATGAATCAGACAGTGCCTGGTGTGAGTTACCAAGAACATAATCAGTCCTTGCTTTGTCTTCTAGCCGCCTAGAATGGCCATGCTGTGCATGGTGGTTAAGTGACCACTTGACTGATGTGGATGAAAATGGGCCACATGCTAACCTGACAAGCTCAGGGGAGGCCTGTGTGTTGGCCTTACAAACTCAGAGACCTAAAGTAACCACATAGGATGGTCTGAAATTAAAACTTTTTAACTAAAAAGCAGTTTATGATGATTTGTTATGTCCTAGACTGGCATCTTCTCTGACAAAGGTCAATTTTTACCCTAACTGAGCCTATTTTCTTTTTACATCTACGATACTATATTGTTGGAATGTCAAAGTAATTTGCCTTTTCCTGGAACTCTCAAAGCATAGGCACCCTTCTCTGGAGACCACAAATCCCCTCATTGTCATTGAGTTGTTGACTATTAACTATCATATACCCACACACACATTTTACATATTATTTTACTTTTTATCCAGTCCCAGAGGTTCCCCCCCTGCTTTCTCTTGTCTCCCTAATTTATCACCAGTGGATTTCATGTAACCCACTTACCTCTCCTCTTTTGGTTGTAATGTATAAAACAAGGTGCAAAACTGCCATCCTCCGGAGCATTATCTCAATCCCTTTAGATTTTGCTTCTCAGCATTTGTCTACAGTTTGACTCAAATAAACTCACAAAAATTCCTCACAGATTTGAATGCTTCGTACCTTGACACTGATGATGAGATATCTCAAACTCTGTAGTCACGGGTGAAATTCTTGAAAGTTGGGAAACACTAGCCCAACAGCTTACAGCTTATAGGTTTCCTGAGCCTGTACTGGTGGGGTTTCTTCCACTCCACTACTTAGTGTCTTTATGATACCAGGTGGTCTTGTCCATTTTTATTTTATTTCTTGTGATTTTACTGTGGTTGGTTCAAAATTGAGCTCTTAAGACTGGCCTGAAATTTTAATTTCTCTCATGTACATGTAGGACAGTGGCCACCACTCATCTGACCTTTGGTCTCTAGGAGAATGTTTAAATCCAAATATTTTCTCATTCTGAGTAGAATGGGCTGGGGCAGGTTGCATATTTTAGCGGAGAGGCGTATGTTGAGGAGCACTCAAGTTGTAACTGATGCTTAAAATTTATTCATGCATTTCACTGTAGAAAGGACTTTAAGATCCTGTGAATGTGGCTGAAGGGTACTCCTGGGAATGGTTTATCATTTGTAAGTCACACCACCTTGCAGGGGGCTAGTTCTGCACGGGTGTGTGTGTGTCTGAGACTGGTTTTTGTTGGGCAGGGCTGTAATTGAGAATTATGACACAGAGACTTCTGAGGTCATTTCTACTAAAGATGATACTAAGCTAAAAGAGAAAAGAAGAAAATGGAATTGAGTCGAATGGGGACATTTTATATGTTAGTGAAACATAAGCAGTTTCTTATTTAATAGATAGTTAAATATCCACCTTAAAACATTTCACCCTCCAGTCTGAGGCCAGCCCCTGGGCTTTGCCATTTCTGTACCGACTCTGTTTTCTAGAAAATGTGTCAGTGATTTATGGTTTATACACCAGCTAATGTATGACCTCACTGGAGAGGATGGGCTAGCTCAGCCTTCAGACTTGAAGGGGCCATTGTCTGTGATTTTAATTTAGTTCCCATTCAAGGTCACTGCTTTGTTGCTGTGGTTTCTGCTTGTATATGTGGGTGTTGTATCGAGTGATATATGTGCCTCCTGAAGGTGGAACTCTACCCGGGCAAGGGCTGACCTTAGGGAGCAAAGGGTCCTGATGCTGTTCACTGGCCTTCATGCCCCAGAATGGTAAAATCCTTGATATAAACAGTGGCATCTTAAAACTTTTCAGGGGGTATGGGCCCCAATCCTGCTTGTTGGAACTGGTTTTTGGTTCGGAAATCAGATTCCAAAGGAAGTTATGTTGTCCCCTGAGCCATGTGAATTCTGAGCTGGGCATTCTGCCACTTGAATGTTGCCTTTTTACAAGGAAGGGGCCTGGATTCAGCAGGGATGTTCTCTTCCTGCAGTAGTTGTTGTCTGGTTGCATCAAGGATTCTGAATTCTTAGTCCTCTTGGCTGCTTAAGAGGATGCCGTCCTCTGCAGACCTGACTCTTGGATGTCCTAGCTGAGGGGCCGCATGGGCTCATTTATGACCTCACTGGGGGAGGCTAGGGAAACTCAGCCTCTACATCTAATTATCAGCCCTCAATGATATGTGGGAGCCAGTAGAAATCTCCAGGTATTCATGGCAGCAACCAGTGGATCTATCCAACTTTATTACCTAAATTTTGATTAAGTTACAAACAAATACAAGGACATTTTAGTACTAAATTACAAAGCAGATTTTAGATTTTAGGGCTCCGGAATGTTGATGTTTTCAAATATGCTGTTTAATAAACAAATCTCAACTAACATATTTGTTGCCACACCCGAAGGAGATATTATTGGTGTTGTAAGAAAGAATTGGCCGCTCCTAGGAATTTTTCCTGGGCTGAGGATGCCTCCTTACCTTGGGGAGAGCTCCCTTACTCCTCTTTTGGCCTCAAGGATTTGCATCTGTGCCTTCTCCTTTCCAAAGGATGATGTCACGAACTTTTAAAGGTTCTGCTGGGGCCACATAGGGATCCGGGATTCTGCTGTGTGTAGGGGCACCTGGCCTGCGGGCGCCTTCTCGGGCAATCTGAATGAGTTGCTTTGGCTCACCCCCTCACTTCCTATGAACTAACCAAAGGCACCTCTCGGAGAGGTGATGTTACCTAGTCACTGCCCTCTGACCTCTGAACCTGGAGACTTCAAAATTGCTCTTTAGCAGATACAAAATTTTACAAATTTCCAGATGCTGTAATTCAGTTTATTTTCTGCAGGCAGATGGCTTTTTAGATAATTACTGAAGGAGACGGTGTGGGAATTATTGCGTAGAGGAATAGCCAGAATGTTCCAGAATATTCTGGGAAGTTCTTTCCTTGCCATCATTCTCAGCTGCTGCCTAAGTGAGTGTGTGATGGGATAGGCAACATCAGTGTGTTCCAGGTTTATGGCAGCCAGAAGCTGCAGAGCGTGGAGAGCAGGAAGAAACTGTGTGAAGGAGGACAATAGAAAAAGCATGAGCCCTGAGTGCAGAAGTGCAGTATTTGAAGTCCCAGGCGTCCTTAAGGAACAAGGGCACATTTCCTTTATGAATAAGAAGTGGGAAGTAACCTATTTGCTGGACTAGGGATTCTAGGGGGGCTGGTGTTTTGTGGTAGACTTTCTGTCACATTACAACGTCAAGTTTGCAGGATTTTTGTATGTTAAATTGGATGGGGAGATTGGATGGCTTGGCTTGGTTTTAGTAAAGTGAATCATTTTTATGCTTTATAATTTTTTCCTATAAAGTCTCATATTGTGAACCAAATAAGTCGACATATAAATAAAAGTACAAACTCAGATTTTTGATATTAGTTTATTCTAAAACTTCTGCCTTTAATCAATTATTTTTAAAATGTATCACTTAAGGTACTGTATTAAAAAAAGAAAGCATGAAAGAGTCATCCTGCAATGGGTAAATTCACACAACCAATCTGACTTTGACCTTCAAACTGCTTAAAGTAATTCAAATGGGTTTGAGATGATGGCCCTTTCCATTGTTTCCTGAAATTTGTTTTCATATGTTAACAGCATTTGAATTTTTATTTCTCCTTTTCTGAAAAGAGAAATCCATAGGTGCATGTTATGCCCAGATTTCAAGATCCCCAAGAGACCATACCAGGGAGCCAGCCGTATCCGATGCAAAAGCAAAGAGTCTTTTATTCAAACCAGGGCTTGGCTCCCCTACCCTCCTTACTGACACAGCAGCAAGTGGGAGAGAGAGGGCCAGCACTGTGGGGAGAGAGGTTTTATAGTAAGGGGAGGAGAGAGGACTGTGGGCCCTGCTGATTGGCCAGGGGCAAGTCGGCGTCTCGTTACACAGGATGTGGTCATATCCATGGCGCACACTTCCCTTGATTGTCATTGGTTAGTTTAAAGAAATCCTGGGTGTGGCTAGCAGAGGCTTGGGCTTCGGGGAAGAAGCCCCGCCGAGCACATGGCTGCCCAAAAATGGAGGACACAGGGTAAGATGGAGGGCGTAGTCCTTGCCCTTTCAGTGCATGGATATGAATTAAGCCAGGACTGTCCTATTTGTCATTTTTAAGCTATCTTGTGTCACTATTTTAAGTCTCATGTTGCTAAAGCAGCTTCATCTGGTTGTGCATGGCACTAATGGAACGTTCTAGAATTGATACACAATGACTACAACATCTTTTAAACTGGGTAGACAGGATCATTTTTTTCTCTTCTTTTTCGCAGTGTTGGAGTGTGAGAGTTGAGCTCCAGTGAGCAGATGGCTGTGGATCCTTAGTGTGATACATGATCCAAGAAACACTCCAGCCTTTTCCTCCTTGGTAAGTCAGACATCTAGGTGGGGAATGAAGGAACCAACAGTTTTATAGGTTCAGATACTGTGACAGCTGACGAGCTTCACTTAACTCTGCTGTTAAAAATGGCAGTGAATGGGCAAGCTTTCAGAGAGACAAGTCTCTTTATGGCAAAACTATTTTGGGCCAACCCCTCAGTCAGGAAACCCAAAGCCCTGACAGGGTGCCATTGACACAGCATCCTCTGGCCCACCATGTGCTTGTCCACCTGGTTTCAGTTTTATTTTGCACCCCTAAACATACTGCCATATATATATATTAGAGGCTCAGTACACAAGATTCTGCACTGGGGGGGGCCGGGAGGAGGGGAGACCCCTCAGCCTGGCCTGCGCCCTCTCATAGTCCGGGACCCCTCAGCGGACATCCTTAGCATTGCTGCGGAGGCATGAGAGGCTCCCGCCACCACTGCTGTGCTCGCCAGCCATGAGCCCAGTGTGTGGCTGAGCAGCGCTCCCCCTGTGGGAGCTCACTGACCACCAGGGGCAGCTCCTGAGTTGAGTGTCTGCCCCCTGGTGGTCAGTGCACGTCATAGTGACCAGTCATTTCGCTGTTTGGTCGATTTGCATTTTACCCTTTTATTATATAGGATTAGGAAAAACATGCAATTATTTTGGGTTACCTGGTAATTACGTTGCACAAAAGTGTTCTGGTATCAAATCTCCCTCTTTTATTACAAGCAAAAGCAGATGTTTATAAGAGTCAAGTTGAAAAGGATTGGCATACTTAAATCATGGGATAAGATGGGGATACCCTTTGCCACAAAAATCAAATAATGTGATTTTTAAAAAACTTTTTCTTAAAAGGTACACTGACACTTTAAGACCTATTTGATAGGTCTTAATCTAAAATAATTGGCAAAGAAAAACCACTTAATTTGTGTTTATTTAAAGAGTTTACGCAGGGAACTACTCTGTTTGTTGTTCATTCGTTCACTCATTCATAGAAGTAAATCATTGTAGTAAGCCCATGAGTCTAATGTAGCAGAACTTTTGGAGATCTTTTTCAAGAACCACTCGTTCCTACGTACTTCCGTGAGTGATGGTAACATTTTCTTCACTTTAATGGCAATGATATAAAAAATAAAATTATGGTTATAAAAGTAATGAAAAACTATATATGGTACCTAATTAACTGGAAAAAAGAAATTGCAGAATAATGTTTAATATAACCCTATTAATCTTCAAAATATACAAACAATAATGTGCAAACATATAATCTCTACCCACAAGTCATGTGTGTTACAAAGTCTACCAGAACATATATCAATATATACCAAATTGTAAATAGATTAACACTGCAATTGAGGATGTTGGCACTTCATGAGCCTTATCTTCACTATCTAAAATTGCCAATGTTAAAGTTTTCAACCTGAAAGAAAAATGAATTAAAATAGTGAATGCTCATTATAGAAAATATAGGGTGGAGCAAAAGTAGGCTTACAGTTGTAAGTATGTGAAATGGAGTTTATTCCGGTATTATTATTAATTATTATAATATTTTTCATACAAACAATGGTAATCCTAACTTTTGCCTCACCCTGTATGTACAAGAAGGGCACAATTCCCCCATAATCCCTTAGCCAAAGACAAAGGCCTTTGCCCACAACTTGGGCATGTGCCATGGTTGGTCATCAAACAGGACAGCACCCAACCTAGTCACACCGTCCTAGGCTATAGTATGTTTTTGATTAGTAATTCATAGATTTGAATTAATACTGGGCATAAAAGTTTATATACTGCTCTTACACATGTTATAACATATACTTGTATATTATAAACATATATGTTGATGCTATATCATATAATTGAAGATTGTTAATGACCCTCATTTAATGCATCATACTAGTCTATCATGTAAAGGCACTATAATGTAATTCACTGTCTTTTGGGGGTAGATATATATGTTATTTCCAGTTAAGAAAAATAATAGATGATGCTGAAACAATCATGAGAAGCACGTATGTCTTACACTTGTTTCCAATACTGCTTTCTAGCTTTTTGTCGGTCACACTATCTCCTGCCTTGTGAAAAGCAGAAATTTGGTGCATGAAATCGATATTTTATCAACAATAGCAGCTGCTACTGTAAAGCTTTCTTTTAGTTGAAGGTTAATTCATTATGTTACAATAGCTGTAGCTGACTTATAATTTCAAAACCAAGGAGTTTTAATGAGACTGCTAATTGGTTTTGGAAAGTGTTGTAGATATTTATATTTTACCAATAATATGCCAGAGAGTTTGCTTTGCTGAAACATCACTGAGTATCATCATTGATTGTTTAGTCAATTTGTTAGTTCTCCTTCCTTTTTATATGTGTCATTGCTTACTCATTATTTGGTTATTTGGTTGGTTTCTTTTTTTAAAATATGTATTTATTGATTTCAGAGAGAAGATGGGAGAGGGAGAGAGGGATAGAAACATCAATGATGAGAGAGAATCATTGATCTTCTGCCTCCTGCACGCCCCCCTACTGGGGATTGAGCCTGCAGCTAGGACATGTGCCCTGACCCAGAATCAAACCTTGACCTCCTGGTTCATGGGTTGACGCTCAACCACTGAGCCATACCTGCTGATGATTATTAGCCATTACTTCAAGAGTGTGTGTGTGTGTGTGTGTGTGTGAGAGAGAGAGAGAGAGAGAGAGAGAGAGGGAGAGGATATGAGAGAATTGTTTGTTTTTAGGGAGAGAGAGAGGATGTGAGAGAATTGTTTGTTTTTATTTTATACTTTCTGAGCTACTGAGATTCAGAATTTTTATTACAGATTTTAACAGACTTTAAGAATATTAATACTTTGTTGTATTTTTCTCCACTTCATTTGCTTAACTTTATCTTCTTAAATTTAAAGTTTATTGTAGTGTTGCCTAATTTTTGCTTTATAATTATATCAACCAGTGCTTAGAAAAATAATAATTTTTTAAAACTTTCTTCTAATCTTATCAATATATTCAATGCTTTAATTCAGGAAAACAGTTCAGTTAGCTTTATAAAAATAGATACTGACTTTTGTGATTTTTCTCACAGCTTTATTCTGCCTCTGTTCTTCCTCACTGATAAAAATCAATCCTTAGTTTTAATTTAATGAGGATATTCAAACAATTAAAATATTTGTATGGATGAAAGATCTCAGTTGCACATTGCTTCATTCTACAAATAGAGACCATGTTTAGAGCCAGACAACTGAATTTTTTTTCATTCTTTTATTTATTTCTCTTTTGGTTAGGGAAAGAGAAAGGTTAACCTATATTTTGAGATGTTCTACAGCCTTTACCTATATTTTTAACAACTACCTTTATATGTATATATATATAAAACTTTTTAATAAGAGAAAATTTATTTATAAAGTCAGAGGGGTAGAGCCATAGAAGAAAATCAGCTTAGGAAATAAGTTACATAGGCAAAAGAAGGACCCTTGGAGTTTATAGGAAAGAGAGAGAGGCAAGGAAAACCCACCTGGGGGGAAAGTGGTGGGGAAAGGTGTGGTCGTGCTCCTTAGAGAGAGCTGCCTTGTATATGTTATTTAATAGTACTTTACCTGTTATGTTGACTGTTAACAAGTCATTGTCACAGTGCTTTTCCTGTCATTTTATTTTTGTCCCTAATGTTTGGTGTTGTTTGCTTTAAATGTTATGTGGTGTTGTGTCTCCAAGACCAAGGCAATACTGGTCAACTATACCAGTGATGTGTAGGTTGATGTCCTTACTTGTTGAGTTGAGAGCACTTGCCTAGAATATTAATTGTTATGGTATTTCTGCAGTAACGGTTTCACAGTTTATAAGTTCCAAGAGATAGAGAATTAGCTAGATTTCTCTTTCTGGGCTTGGACAGATTGAGCCACAACTCAGTTCTCCATCTATACTTTTCTTGATTTTCTAGATTCATTGGCTGTAAAACAAGGAAAGTGAAAGGATGTCATTTGAGACTAGGAAAAGGCAGTGAGAAACCAGACTGAGTTTCTGGAGACAGAATCCACATGTGAAAAGAATGTGCTTACTGATTTATTGGTGTTTTAGTTGGTAACATTACTGATAGGAATTTCATTTTGTGGTATTTGCTGTTCATTTCTATGAATATTATTGATATGGATACATCACTTGCTTAAATATGCTGTGTGGTTGTACGGTGAGATAAAGATTTAGCCTGTCATTCTTAATGTTGTCAGAAATACTGAAGCTATGGACTCCACTTCTTGTTCCTGCCCTATTGTCTAGTCAGCCGGATGGAAAATCTCCGTGAGATGATCTGAGCTGTGGTGTCACATGCATTTCGCTTTTCATGAGCCAAGTTCACTGAGAGGAGGATCATCTGCTCCCATTATCTGCATTAGGATGCACTGGAATTCCCATTCCAGGAGGGAATTGCTCTCCTTCCTTCTTTCTCTTTGGTATGGGATTTTGGCTTCCCCAACCCCCATTTGTTTTAGTGAATGTCTGCAAAGTATGTTATTGTCCTGAAGGTTGTTGGCCCTATGAATACCATAAATATTTGTAAATCACAGATGTATGGGCAAGTTCAGAATCCATTTTCTTTTCTTCTCTTTGTGAAGCCAGGCTGGAAATGGCATATACGTCTGTTTATTGTCAGACACCCATTAGAGGGGCCGACATGTGTGGGGTTAATTACTTGGAATTGAAGATTTACGTGTGCACCGGAGGAAATTGACCCCTCCATTAAACTGTGCATAACATCTTTTTGGCAGAAATTTCTGAAGGACAGAAATGACCTTGTGTTTAGATTTTGGGGTTTCAGGGGACTTGAGGTTTTCCTACATGTCTTCAGATCAGAGCATTGAAGAGGCTTTTATAGCTGCAGGGCTGCCAACCTAGGCAGTTCATGCTTCATCCACTGGGGCTTTCCTTGTGATTTTTGTGTGCGTTTGTGTCTCTTTTAGCCTCCCAGGCCACAAAGGGATCAGAGTCATTTTGTTTCATTTGCTTTTGCTTAAAGTTTGGATAGTTACCACTATTGGTTAAACACAAGCAGGAAAAGCAAAGGGTGGAAAGATGGTCAGGAGTTTCTGGGAAATAAATGCCACCATATTTTCATATAACCGTATCTAAGAATAGCCAACAGATCTTACATTTCCAATGTGGAGGAATTAGGTGGATGCATTTATTTATCATAGCTCAGACTTTTTTTGGGCGGTGGTGGTGACTGTCCTGCTTACAGCTCAGAGTCATACACCTTTTGCGAACACTTCCTCTTCCTTCCATAGCAAATCACCTCCTTGCTACAGTGATGGCTTGAAGATGAGGCACCTGCCCAAGTTGGCCAAGTACACATCGCATCTGGTGCTAGCCTGACTAATTTCAGTTGAGGCTACAACTCCAGCTTGGACACCAATATCTCATTCTTAAACAATTCCCCTTCATCCCCACATCATCATCATTTGTTAGTTTCCTTTCTATACTGGATATTTCCAATAGGAAGGCAAACATTTACTATCTTAATAAGATGACCTGTTGACCCTAATTTTCTCTCCATCTATGGCCCATTTCTCTCCTCTTCACAGAAAGACTCCATAACAGTGCTTGTTTATATTTGTTATCCTTAATTTCTGTGTTTCCTTTTTCTCTTGAACCCACTTTGACTGCTCAGTCTTTCTGTCAGTACTGCCTTGTGAGGTCACAGTCACCACCATGTTGCTAAATCCAGTGATTGAAGCTCAGTGCCCATTGCACTTGACAGTCATAGTTGGCAGCTTTGGTATAGTACAGTGGATCCCCCCACTTCCTTTGACACTTTCTCCATCTGGTTTCAGGACACCACATTTCTTTCCCCACCATTATCACTATTTGTATAATTTCTGCCCTCCCCCCAACATAGTCTCCATGACAGCAGGCATTTTTGCCTCTTTTGATCACTGTAGCATCTCCAGGCATAGAGAAAGGCCTAAGGCACCTAAAGCTGTCAATAATTATTTGTTTTATGGAAGGATTTGTGGAACATTGATGGATGGATGGGTCTTTGGGGATTTTTCAAACTCAGTGACAAAATTTTATTTCTCATTTGGACACAGAACTGGAGAATAATGAGATTGTCTCCTGGAGGAAGGAATAGGATTATTCCCATCTACTCCCCAATCGGAGTTTAGTGTATTTGGCATGATTTTTCCTATATTGTCCAGTGGGTGAATAGTTGCTTGTTCACCAATTCTCAGCTCACATGTCACCTTCTCTATGGACCTTTCTCTTCCCTCTCAATGACCAGGCCAGTTAAGTTGCACCTTGTCTATGTCTCCACACTCCCATGCATGTTTCTTCAGGGGTGATTTACGGTTGGATTTCTTGTAGAATTTCTTGTGTACACATAGACTTTCCTCTTCATATAGTGAGGTCCTTGATTTGATTGAGTTCATCTTCCTACACTCTGACACACAACTAGTGCCTATACTTATGTGTTATTTGATGAAGTGGTTCCGACTGGAATTTTGTAAAACATAACTTCTTTACTGTCCCTTAACAGGTGATAAAAATGTGCTCCTTTAGCCTTCTGATTGTGCTACATTTGACTTAAGATGTTTATTTCATTTTTTTTAGTAATTCAATAATTAGATTTGCTGTTGCTATCATGGACTGTCCCCATATTGTCCACCTAAGGCCACTCACTCTGTGGATTTCCTGAATAGCCTTTGTTGTTTTCCATATGAGTGAACATTATTCACAGTATTTCAAAAATAAGAGAGAGTGTAAGATCCTTCCACAATCTCTTTCTCTGAGCTGATTGTCTATGAATTGTGCAGAGACCTGAAAAGGAAGGTAGGAGTAATCTTATGTCATGTAGACCAAGACCTTGGGCCTCTCCCCTACACTGTGGGGTCAGATGTCAGCTCCTTCCTGGCATTTAACATTTCTTAAATTGAGCATTTGGTCCTACTCTCAGTGTTACAGTTGAATTTGGCAGTATCATCTTCAAGGAGTACAGCATGACTGTCAGGGCTTGGAGCTGAGCCAAGCTCAGAACGTTGAAGTCATATTTCCTGTAAATTAGTTTTATGGTATATACATGTTCAATATTGATGTGTTTTTAAGGAGCAGGGAGCACGTTTCTGCATCAATTGAATAGATAGATAAATATTTATAGATTTATAGACATAGATATCAATATAGACATAGATATAGATATACAGATGTAGATATATAGATAGGTATGTTTATAGACATAGATATATGTGATACTGACATAGACATAGGCATACATATAGATATATATAGATATAGAAATAGATATAGATATAGATATAGATATAGATATAGATATAGATATAGATATAGACAGGATTATAATGGGGACTCATGGCAGTCACTAGGGCAGGCTTACTATTGATGAAATAAATGTCTAAAACAGTGTACTAAAGTCTAGCCTTGTGGCTTAATTATAAATTTCTTGTAAATTAACTGCTAGCTGCTGAAGGATCCACTGAATAGGGGAAGATCTGAGCTTTGCAACATCTTTAAAGTAAACGGTCTTTCACTAACTTAGTGCTACAAGCGCTTACATGCATGTGTGCATACCAGATCCTCTCTCTCAATCTCTCTCTCTCTCTCTCTCTCTCTCTCTCTCTCACACACACACACACACACACACACAAACATGTTTTTTATCGAGCAGTATGAATAGTTAATGAATAGTTAGCCATCTTTCTTCTTTTTTTTGGGGGGGGGGTTGTTTTGTTAATCCTCACCTGAGGATAGTTTTCTCCATTGATTCTTTAGAGAGAGTGTAAGGGAGGGGGAGAAATAGAGAGAAACATCAAAATGAGAGAGATATATTGATTGGTTGCCTCCAACACTGGGGATTGAGCCTTGAGCCGACAACTGAGGCACGTGTCCTTGATCAGAATCGAACCCATTACCCTTCAGTCCTCAGGCCGATGCTCTAACCACTGGCAAACTGGCTAGTGCTCAGCAACTTTTCTTTTTAGCCAACACTGAACACATATCTGTGTCGTGCTGACACCTGTGTTCATGGCTGTGAGCAGTAGGTAGGGGGTATCCACAGGGCATACAATAGGTGCCGAAGTAGCAGGAACACCCTCAGTGAGGCATGCACAAGACCACACATTCCCAGATTAGAGCTCATTCGAAAATATCATCACTGAACCAAGCATCTTTTTAGTAGGCAGGTCTAATTCTTTCTCCCAAGTAACTATGGCTTTTCTGTTTTTTTTTTTTTTTTTCTGGAATTCTTAACTTCTTCCTAACTCAATTTGATCATAGTTTTATGCTAACTTTATCATTCCACTGTCATATTTTCTATGGAGCACATTACATTTCTTTTCATAACTTTTTATTTAATTTATTGTGTTATGGTTTTCTAAGTTTATTTTATAACCCAGGTATAAAAAAGGTCTGTATGCTAATTGGAGGGGGGATTGAGGGGAATGGGGGACACCTGTAATACTGTCAACAATAAAAGTAAATAAATTAACTAATTAAAAAAACTGTCTGTGTAAAGGTCTTGAAGTTTTTTAAATTGAGCATTTGGAATGTCACAATAATAGCAATAATTAAAAAGTAAGTTATGATGGTCTAATGTTGTTTTGTGTTTTTCTAACCTTGACTTATTTTCTCGTTCAAGTTCTGTCTTAATGGAAGAACATTTACAAAGCAACTGTGGTTTTCTTAAGCAAATCCTCAATGGTCAGATACACTTACAACTAATATTTCTAACCACAGTTGCATGGCTTGTGAAGACTATTGATTTGGATTCACTTCTTATTTTTTTTTAACCCAGGCCAGTTCCCCAAGTGTGGACAGCATGGAGTATAAATCTTACTGAGTTGCCTCCACCTGCAGTAGTCATCCTTGTTTGGATCCGAAAGAGATCTGGTAGAAGTTTTGACACCCTTGCATGTAGCAGTGACAATAGAAATTTAATAATGATTCTCCAACATTTTACAATATAAAACATTTTATAAACCCCTAGTGGTAGCCTAGTAATACTTTAGAATAAAGGCTCAAATGATTTGGGTACTTCCTGCATCCCAGGCACTGGTATAATTGCTTCACTCCTATCATTTTATCTTCTCAATACCATATAAAGCAAGTTCTAATCTTATTCCCAGTTTAGAGATGCGTATACTGAGGAAAGGTTAAGAAACTTGCCAGGGTGACTCAGAGGTGAACTGGGTGGCCAAGCCCAGTGGATAATATATTATCCAGTATGTGTTTCAGCCCCCCCTTTTTTCTAAAGCTCACCAAGGGAGCCCTTATGGAGGAATATTATTGAAAAGAATGATAAAGCAATAGAACCCACCTATTTAGATGTTATTGCAAAATAATGCAGCTATAGGTTTCTGCAAATAGTGTCTTGGTTTTATTTACTGAGCTAGCAGATATTCTGAGGGTTGGAACCCACACTCACTGTGTAATTTCCTTGCCCAAAACACATGATTGGTGGTTCATCTCAACAAAAATTCCTCATAGACAAGCATCTGTGTAAACAAATGGTGCCTCTGCAGCATCTCTTCCTGTACATGGGGTCACCAGGGACTAGCGGGCATCCCAGTTAATGTCCTATTGGGAACTGTGTTTCTATTATTGACATAACACACTGACCACTTTTCTTGAAAATTGCAAAGAATGTGACATGGATTAATAACCTGTAGCTCCTACTTCCTTTAAATATTTATTGAACACCTACAGTTTGTGAGGTTTTTAGGCATTGACAATCTACTGGCAAACAAGACAGGCTCCCACTTCCCAGGGAGCGCGTATTTTAGTTGGGAAAGTCAGATCGTAATAATTTTGTCACAATACATAAGAAAAGTAGCATGTAGAGGTAAGTGCTAAATGGTAAGCGGTAAGAGATTCAGAGAGGTCGTGTGATAGAGCGTGAGTAGGGTCAACTTTGGATTGGCCTGTGTGTGGTGGGGAAGGGGAGAGCAATGTGAACTGAGACCACAGTGGTAGGCAAGCATTAGGTTGTGTAGGGCTTTGTAAGGCAGGACTCAAAATTTGGATGTTCATCCTGGGTGTTCATCCTGGGTGCTTCTCCTGCCTTAGGAGAAGCACTGGGGGAACAGGATTTGTTTGCATTTTTAAATTGTCACTCCAGTTGTCAAGGTTACCAGTGAGGAAATGGATTTTGGGGTAGCAAGAAGGGAAGCAGGAAGGTCAATCAGGATTTCTTTACAGGTGACTGGACAGGCATGATGTTGGCACAGACTAGGGTGTTGTTGCTGGAGATGGAGAAAACTCAATGGACCACATACTGATACAGAAGTCCTGGGGAGATGCAGGTTTTGGAGGGGAAAGCCAGAATTCTAAGGCCATGTCAACTTTGAGTTGACAGTTTCCATTTCTCACCCAACTGGAGATAGTAGACGGTTATATATGTGAGTCTGGACTGTTTGGGAATGATTGGAACCAGGGGGCGATTTTTGACTGCGGGGAGGAAAAGCATACCTCAGACAGAACTGTGGGTGTGGGAATGTTGAAAGAGGGTGTGGGGGCAGTCTTCATAATATTTTACTTGATATAACAGTGCTTTGATACTTCAGAAGTGATCTTAAAAGTGACAAGAAGTCCCAGAGGTAATCCTCCCCTTGAGAGATTTCATTCAACATCTTAGCAGCAAAATTCCCTACGGTTGTAACATAACATGCCATTCTGGTTATAAGGAACAAGGTCAGATTCTTCCAGTGAAGTATGTGAGGGGAGCCCTTTGTAGCCTTTATTTTGCTCCTTTCTTCCCCTCAGTATTTCAGTCTTCTATTGTTCTCCAAAGCAGGCTCTTAATTGAGTCTTGGGAAGCACTAGGCAGGGCAAGACAAGTTTTCCTTGTTACCAAAATGCTACTTTATGACATTAAAATTTGCCCCACTGTTTTCTCATCCTGCTCTGTGCTCTTTTAATTATTATAATGATATACTTTTTCAGGAACCTTGGACCAGTGACAGTTGAGTATTTGAGAGGCCTGCCGAATGTTTTTGCTAATGTATTTCACGTTCTCAGTGTCGGTCTGGCAGCAGTCAGCGCACTTGTTGACTAAATGAATCTGTGAACATTTGCCATGTGCTGGGGAAGAGCCTCTGACACAGTGTTAATAACAATCCAGCAGACAGCGGTGCAGGCCAGAGAGCCACTCAATGTGTGATTTCCTGCAAGGGTTTCGGTTAACACCACTTGCATTGTTAACACCTTTTGTAGGAGGATCAAAGCTATGAAACTCAGGATGTCACCAGAGTTTTATCAGTGGCTTAGAACATTGATTTTCCATCAAAGAGAAATGCATTTGGCCTACTAATGTAAAGTCAAAGGCTTACATTTCTCATGGGTAGTTAAAATAAGATTTGGCACTGGCCTTTAAGATTTCCTGGGGCAGGTGCATTTTACTGTAAACCAGGCTATGGGACTGGATGTTGAGAAGTCATGGGTTTGACCATCCAGAATCTACAGAGAGATCTTTGTGAGGGGCACATGAATAATTAAAAACCATTTTTTTCTTAAAAATTTCAATTGATTGATTTTTTAGAAAGAGAGAGAGAAACATCGATTTGTTGCTCCACTTCTTTATGCTTTCATTGGTTGATTCTTGGATGTGCCCTGACCAGAGAGCAAACCCACAACCTTGGCATATCAGGACAATATTCTAACAAACTGAGCTACTCTGCCATAATTTTTAAGGCACAGTGATCAAGCACTTATTAAAAGAGATGAATTGAACTAAATAATCAGTATCTTTTCTAGTGGATCATTTCATTGGTCAAATGCCAATATAGAAACTAGTCTGTAAAAAATCTGAAAAGGCTAATTATTTGGGGATAAGAAAATACCTATGAAACTATCAATGTCACCATTAAGGCCAAAAAATATACAATACCACCCAAAGTTTCCTCTGCTCTTTATTATTATTATTATTATTATTATCATTATTACTATTATTATTTTAGTAAGAATATTTAACCTAAGATCTGATCTCTTAGCTTAAGTATAAAATAAAATACAATACTGTTATTCACTATGGGAGCTAAGGTGTATAGTAGATCAAATTTTTAAAATTTGTGTTAATTCTAGAGCTTGAGAATCACCTCTCATCAATGCCTTTTGAAGCAAGTCTATTAGGGTCAGAAGTCAACATTCAGCACCCTAAATCACAATCGGCCTGAATTTTAATGTTTTATGATCTCCCCTTTCTGCTGGAGGTGGCGTTCAGATTTCAGGTAACACGTAGTGCTGGTGTCTCTTCTGAAATGAATAAAGTGCAGTGCACTGAGGGCAGTAAAATATAAAGATAGGATTTGCCTCAACTGACGGGGCTTTTAATCATTGTGTGCAAGTTGTCTGTGAGACCTGGAGGACATATTTCCTGTGATTATCATATGATTTGACAGTGGATTCATGCTTTCAGATGGGTCAGTAAGGTAAAAGGGGATTCCTGATGGATATGGGAATTGTTTATATTTTGGGAAAGCAGTTTAACAATCCTTATGAAAAATATGCAAACCCTTTCACGCAGTAGTACCACTTCTGGGTATATAAATTATTAAAACAAAAACACACATACATATATGGTATGTGTATTAGGTGTTATAGTGGCATTGTTTTTACTGCCTCCCCCCTCCACAACACTCAAAAAACTACCTTGCATTTTGAATATGTATCAATAGCTTATAGATTATGTATCAGAGTATGAAAATGCCTAAAATATGATGCAGGCATTTAAAGATCAATTCATACCTGGCTACTGTGGAGAGATTTCCATACTATTCAGTGAGAAAAATAGATCCCATTTTATAAAGCAGAAAGACCCTTGTCCCCCGAGTCTGTATACACATGTTTGTACGTGATCCCATGGACATGGAGAAGGAACTAGAGGGGGGCCCACTAGAGTGGTAACAGTGCTTATGTGGGTAGGAGGAGAAGCTGCTCCTAAGAAATGGCCCTGCTGTGGGCATTGAGCTGGCAAAAGTATGAAGATTTGGTCATCAGAGAACCATGAACTTTGACCCTGTTGTTCTGGATATAGCAGAGTTCTGGTTCTAAGTAGATGGTAGATGGTCAGAGAGCCTTTTCATTTCTTTAAAGGGCAAAAGTAACTCCTAGGAGTATCAGCTCTTCCCCAGCCCCCAACTTCATGTCAGGGGTTCTTTGTGACTGTCTTCTGATACCATTCATTCTCCTTTCAGATGTTCCGGTTTTAGAAATAAACATTCGCCAGGAGTAGATTAGAAATCCTAAATCTGCCCTTAGGTATGTGATGTAAGATATTAAACATTTCTCCTTCTCTCCAGCCGATGAGTAACCCTGGGCATGTCAAAAAATGCTTCCCCTGTTTTCCTTTCCTTTTCTATGTGTGCAAATACCATAATTCTTGTGTGTATTATGGGTAGAGACAGATACTATAATTAAGGTAAATTATAATGGTAAGTGCCTAACTTTTTATTCAAGAGATGTTGTCTAAACAGAAAGATTGCAGGTAATACAGCCCCTCAGTACCACTGTGTTAGCAAAGCTGCTGCTATTGCTTAAAAGGAGGAAGCTGGCTTGGGGGTCGGGGGAGAAACATAAATAACTTGCATGGTGACCTCACAGGAGTCAGTGACAAAGATGGGGGTTTCCACGAGTGTCGGCAGACTCTCTGACCCATTGTTTGAAGAGCTCCAGTGTATTACCCGTGGTTCAGGATGGAGTGTCACGTGTGCATGAGGACCTGCCCACAGCGCCCAGGCGAAGTGGAGGCTGGGCTAGGGATGAGACGCCTTCTTGCTACTTGAACAGCATCTAGAACCAATATGGTGGCCTAGGGCCCTGCAGGAGCGCATCCCGAAGCCAGTGTCCCAATAGGGCTTTGGGATGCACATCGGAAAGAGAAGTTGTTCTTAATTAGCCTTTCTGAAAACTTGATTTGTTTTTGCTGGTTGTGGGTTGACTTAGAGGAGCTTTTCCACATCTTCTCATACACTGATTCAGGAGGAAAATGAAATGCTCCCTGATGAATAAACGGAAGTCACTGGGGAGTCATTGATATGCATTTCAGTGTACCATGCACGTGTGCATGCATGCAGACCCCAGGAAGGAGAAGGAGCCTCCCCTTGTATCCCTGCCCTCAGGACCCTGCCAGCATCAGGAGAGGTAGCCCATGTACTCAGGAGACAGGGCCGCTAGCTAGGGAGTCTGCCTCCAAGGACTGTCATCACCTTGGCCCTGTTAATCGTCAGCTCAAAAACGCACTTTTTCTTCACTGAGTGTGACTTTGAAATGATTTGGCATCACCCATCCTGTGCCTCGGTCCTTTCTTCCTAAGGGAGGCATGTCGCCTGGCCACGACATGTTCTAGTTGACCTTCACTTTGTCCTAAATAGTAAGATGCTTGTTACTCATCTGAGCCCCTCTTGGCACTCACAGGTGTCTGGCACTTTCTACCCCATTACTGGTCCTCATCAATATCAGAAGCTTATGTATTGCACGTTTATGACTCTGGTGTATAAATGCGTAGATATCAGAGCTCCCATTCTTAAGGAGCTCATGTTTTAGTGTGCCCTCAGTGTCTGCATCTGTGGAAGGCAGTTGTCACCTCCCAAGGATAAAGAACACTCCTGTTGTGTGGCAGGAGTTGTGAGCAAATGGTAAATTGATTGTGATCATGGAAGGGCTCTGATAACTATATGCTAAAACCAAATGCTGCTGCTAATGAGTCCATGGAAAATGGAGTGTGTGCCCTTAATTTGCTCCTTCCTGCACATCAGAGATGTTATAGACTGATTGCTTGGGCCCCTAAACTTTCTGTGTTGAATTTCTAACCCCCAATGTGATGGGGTTAGGAAGTGGGACTTTTGGGAAGTGATGAAGTCATGAGGGTGAATCTCTCCTGAAAGGGAGAGATGTGCGTGCGAGAGGTATCTCCCCTCCTCTCCTCCCCTCCCCTCTCCTTCAGCTCTCCCCAGACATCAAATCTACTAGCACCTTTGACTTCCAAGCCTACAGAAATGTGAAAATAAATGTTTGTTGATTCAGCCACCTGGGCTATAGTAATTTGTTACAGCAGTCTACGGGAAGGCAGGAGGGATTTAATAAAGATTAAAGTGAAGTTATCAGTCAGAATGGCTGATAGGCAAGGGATGCGCGGATCTCAGGATCCATGATAATACAGATATGGTAGAGAAGTGAAGGAAATGTCTTGAGATAAGAGTGCAGTTATGGAATCAGGTATATTAAGCCTTCATTATCAGTTTTGTCCCCTTAACTTTGAAACTAAAAGAAGAGTCAGTTCCTACCTTGCAAATTATAGGCAGTGCTGAAGAATAACTAGGATCAAATAATATGGGACATTGAAGAAAAAAATGCACAAACTAGCATCCTATTTAAGGCTTAAATAATTGTAGGTTTGTGTCAGAAATTTAAAAAAAATGTTTTAGCAAAGCAGACGATGCACATAAGTAGAAATGGTAAGTATATTCTGCATGTTCAAGGCAGTGGGGTAGCATATTTAATTAGAAGTTGCAAATGATAATGTTAAAAAATACTCTGAAAAACAATTGTCTGTGAATTGTGTTCAACTGGTTTTATTTATTCTAGTGAAACTTCTTATGGGTAAAATGTCAAAGCAGTAGCATCTTAAAATAATACAGCAGGAAGTTGAATGCTTGCTATAAATGACCTCTCATTTTTCATGTGGCAGAATAAAGAGAATCTGTATGGGTTATCAGAGAAAATTAGAAAGTTGTCCAATGACTGTACCAGGCTTCCTATTTTAGTAACTTAGAAAAGTTTCATTGGTAGGGAGCCTACAGCTTAGCGTACCCTCAGTATTTATGAATAGTTCTATGGAAGATAGTTATCACACCCCAATGATAAAGAACATTCCTGTTGGGAGGGAGGAATTGTGGACAAATGGCCAGGCTTTCATTGGAATCATGGGAGCGGGTCTGATCATTACTTCTGCTAATTGGTTTTACAAATTCCTTTCCTCCTTACAGGGCATAATACTACTTAAATTGCAACTCTGAAGCAGAGTTCCTCATCATCAGCACTATTGACATTGGGGGTGGCTAATTTCTTCTTGTGGAGCTTCCTGGACATTTCAAGTATTTGTCAGCATTTCCAAGTCTTTCCTCACTAGCATTATGCCCCAACCAAAATGTCTTCGGGCATTGCCAAATGTTCCCAGGCAGAGGGAGTCAGAGCATCCACGGTTTTGAGCTATTGGTGACGGCGAGGTCTTAGATGTGATGCACTGCAGTTTGCATGTTATCTTTGTCCGTATTCTGGACCTTATGCCAATAGCTTTCATCAGTACATGGACGAGGTACCTGGGGTGGAAGTGAGGCAGGACCCAGCAGTGACTTCTGCTCTCCCTTCCCTAGAGGCTGTGGGAGGCTCCCCTCCACCAGAATTTAATTGCTGGGAAGTGTCCTCTCTGACCTCCCATGGTTCCAATTTTCAATGCTTTTTCTTCTCATTTATGTACTCATAGATTTTTACTAGTAGAATGAAAGAGTGGAATAAATAAAATCCAACCCCCCAAGAAATTAAGGCTAAATTTTTCTAAGACAAGAGCTTTGAGAGTTAATTTATGATCTGATGACCTACTGTCATAATTTCATTTGCCTCTTTTTTTTTTTCTGACCACTCTCAAAACTATCAAGATGTAGAGTGAAATGAATACTTTTTGGTCTTATCCTTTAAACCTACAGAGTTTGTTGAGCTGAGTGAGTGCAGGTTAAAGCTGCCTTTGAAAGAATGTAATTTAAGACTTTTTTAAAATTATTTTTGCTGCTCAACTTTCAACTGTATTCCAAGGAAGGAAGTTGTCTAACAATGGAAGATTTCACAGCCTGTATATTTGAACTAAATCAGAGATCTGATGGCAAGTCTAATACCGCACAACATTATGTGAATTTGGGGAACTTTTGAAACAGAGTGAGGCCATAAACCAGTGAATGGAATTATAATGATGCAGACAGTAGTCATTTTGATTTGATAGGTGTTCAGCAAGTCTTTTAGTACATATATTTTCCATTTTATTTAAAGGGAAATTCCACCCAATTTGCTTAGACCAACCATCTGGAAGTACTTTTCCCCTTTATTGCCTTTTGATACCTTGCCAACTGAATGAAAAATGATAGATGATGAAAAAATTACAAAAATCCTGTTTTTAATGCAATTTAATGTTAAAGAAAATGCTAATTTTTCATCTTTCAACACATGCATTCAGTTAAATGAAGTTCCTCTAAGTTTTCTTTGGTACTTATTTGTCGCCTGGTATGTGTGACAAATGTTCAGATTCCTGTTCTTCCTCCTGCTGTCATTTTACACCTAAAGGCCCAACGTCTCCCAGATGTCTGTGTTCAGTCATCGTCACTGAGGTAGGAGAACTCCATCTTACATCTGTGCAACCCTGGACATGACTGTCCCGTTCCGATGGTTGGTGGTTTCCTCTATGCAGGCCAAAGCTTGTTTCCCCATTCTGTAATGAAATTTTGCTTAAAGAAAGCAGTTTTCTCAAAGATGCATTTTAAAAGTAACCACTCATTGGAAGCACTTAGTGGATGAATCAAGTAGTGGTGGACTTATCATTTGAAAAATACAAGTCTCTGATTTCATCTCAGTCAAATGCCTACCTGCTTAAAGAACCATCCTGTCTCTCAGTGACCGGGTCTTTGCCTGTCTTTGTATCAAGTGGACTGAGCTTTGGGTGGCAGTGCGTCACACAACGGAGACCCAGTTATGAAACGGTGTCATATTGTGAAAGGGTGCAATGTCTATAGCAGACATGCTATGTGCCAGGCACTGTCATAGGGGCTTTTTGATTGTTATGTCAGTCATGATAGAAACCCTGCAAGGTAAGGGGTTTTATTCCCTTCGAATTGATAAAGTCAAGACACAGATACCACATAACTTTCCCAAGGTAGAATTAGAAAGCTGGGGTTCATTTCACAGTCTGCTAGCTCAGAAGGCCATGCCCTGATGCTGGGAAAAATTCTCCTCTTCTCTTAGTTGCGAATGATATTTATGGTTGATGTTTTTGTCTAATGAATGTATCGGATAGGTTTTTGGATGAGTTTGTTGTTGCATTTGTGTGAAGATTTCTAGTAAATAATGTTACCAGTATTTTTATATTATGATTATGAGGCAGTAAAAGCATCAATCAAGCCAATGACTTATGAACATTTTAAAAGGGACATATTTCCATCTTAATATTTATGCAGGATCCATGATCTTTAAAGCACTGGATGTAGATCTCTGCTATAAAATATAATCAGAGGGACATTTTTAAAAATTTTATGCTCATTTAGAGAGAATATATTGGATAGGCATTGGCAGAAAGAGCTAGAGGAAAACTATCATCTTAGATGAAAGTAATTTTTTCCTATTCATAGGGAATTGCTGGATCTTGAACACAGCTGAGTAGTGTTTTCCATATCTTATGCTTCACTTATTGTAAACATAATTAATCTTTTGATGGTAGCCTTTAAAGTCTCAAATATTATTATAATGAAATATGATGATTGTAATGTCTATTTATGCATGTAATATGTGTTTCCCTAAAATAATTACATAATAAATTTTCATTTCATAGTGACAAAAGAGTTGGGTATCTGTTTAGCTCTCATCCAGTTAAGAAAGGCAGTAGGTGATAATTTTGAATAAGATCCTACTAGATAGAAAAAAAATTAGGAAATGTTTTCTCCTAATTTCTTGAGATGAATTTTACTTACTTTATAAAAATTTTACATACCTATTTTGGTACATACCTTGCTTGGGTTCAGTGAAATTTATTTAAAGGAGAAGTAGTAAACTTTGTAAATGCTAGGCTGCTGGGGCTACTCAAGAGTTCAGGAATGTTTAAGAAACATAAATGATTATGGCTATTTAACTTGACTTTTATTTAGCCTATGAGCTGCTGTCCATGTATGACAAAAACATTGGCATACTATCTGCTGTCATGTGCCTTTTCTGTTCCATATGGATATATGTATATTCAACAGGGTGAAAATACTTAGGGATTTCAACCATTTGTTCTTTTTTTTTTGTTCTTCAACAAGATTTAATATTTTTCTTCACATAGGTCTTGTACATTTTTTTAAAGTGACTGAAAAAGACAGTATAAAATGAATTGCTTTGCTACAAATCCTTTTTTGGAAGATGGGGAATACATATATTTTAAATTTCTCTTTATTATTGAAAGTATTACAGATGTCCCCTCCTCCTCCCTATTGACCCCTTTTTGGGCCTCCCTGCCCCCTCCCCACACTCCTCTGGCCAAAGCCTTTACCATACTATGATCTGTATCCATATATGCATATAAGTTCTTTGGTTAATCTCTTCCCACCCCTGAGCATTTTTTCTTAACCTTTCTTCCAACCTCCCCTCTTCTATCCCCCTTCAGCCACACTCTCCAGCGTACCTTATCACTCTTTCCAGTTCATACTATTTTAAGGTTTACGCTTCTCCCTTTATGAAGCCCTACTAACTCTCCTGGAAGGTTTTTACCTAG
This sequence comes from Myotis lucifugus, assembly GCF_000147115.1. Taxonomy (NCBI): domain Eukaryota; kingdom Metazoa; phylum Chordata; class Mammalia; order Chiroptera; family Vespertilionidae; genus Myotis; species Myotis lucifugus. The sequence continues at coordinate 2,332,726 of NW_005871201.1, read as the reverse complement.
GTATATCAACTTCCACCAGCCTATTTATGTGAGTTCTAGCGCTACCTTGGCCAATATGATGGGTGTGCCATTTAAGCCTTGAATTCTCTGCCTAAACTTTCAACATTTTGTTTAAGGCTTCAGAAGCCAGTTGAGTTTCTTTTTATTATTCTCAGCTCAGCTTTCTTATTTCTACTTAGCTCCACCTATATCTGGTGTGTACTATTACATTTGCTATCACATGTTTAAATGATGCCCCTTTTCCTTCCATGGAGTACTTCCCTGATGATTTGGGAAAAGTTTCTGCCCTCTTTCTTATCATTGTATAATTTTATTTCCCATTCTCCTGAGGATGTGCCCTTCATTCCTACAGTTGCCTCCACTCTGACTTCTAGGAGCCCAGTACTTGGCCACCTGGCCTTGTGACCCCTACTTGGGAATGAATATTCTTCTTACTTCCTGCTAGCAATCATTCTACACATTTCTTTTGGTGTGTTTTGTGGAATGGTAGACATTGTGGATGAAACAGCAGATATTGCTGATGGATGCAGATATGAATGCTGTGTTTTGATTATGAAGTTCCTTCATATAAGAAAACATTCACATTGGGGACTGTTCAGTGTAGAAAAAATTAAGTAGTAGAAGAATCAAAACAAGCAGTTCATAGTTTTTTTTTTGTTTGTTTTATATGACACTTTTGATCTGAAATTCTGAAGACTATTGTTAGTCAATCAAGATAGTTATTTCAAAGTAAGTCATGGAGGTATAGGGTAATGTGTTTTTAAGAAATAATTCTCTAGGGCTTAATTAGAACAAGCAGAAGAAGGGAGGGATAAAGGCAAGGGCACCTGGAATCCATGACAAGATTGATTTTCTACCCACCATTTACTGGGACAGGACACTGCCTTCTTGAAGGAGACAGACAGTCTTTCATCCCAGGGACCATCTTCATGGATTCTGCTAAGATCCCCTGTCTCATTCTAAAAGAAAGATCTAGCACTGACATTCATAATATTATTTAGCCTTAATTTATCTTCTTGTAAGTTGTGACTCATGATCCCACACTTAATGTTTTTCCTTTTGGTGAACACAAGATTAACTTTATTTCCTCCTTCTTCTATTCCTTCCTTGTGAGTAAGTCACCAGCACAGTTCAATTCTTTGGGCTGGGAAATGAGCCATTGTTCTGGCAGTGGGTGAAGCATGGTACTGATGTGACTTGACTATCAGTCTATGGCGACTTAAGAGAAGCGCCTCCCCTGTTCTAGTTGGGGCTGGTATACGTGAGACTCAGGTGACCCCGTATCAGTTATCTGCTTCCATGTGATGCTGCTTGGACATGGGCTAGAGTTGCATGACCTCTGAAGTGGCTGAACGGAGAGGACACCCACAGTACAAAGGAGGCACAGAGTACACATCCACAATAGACTCCTCTCTTCCTGGTTTGCTTTAGCCCAGTGGCTGAGCTAAGTGTCCAATTAAGAAGATTTATTAAACTCTGGAGCCCCACAGGATAGTCAGCAGCATAGCAGAGCACAGGCTGGAGACATGCCATTTTCTTTCTTTCTGTTCATTGTGCCGCCACCTGACCCTATTTCTTCTGCCTGGGCTGGAGCAGCAAGCATAATGTGCACGCAGGTTGGGAATAATTTTTGGAATGGTGCTGTAAGCTATTTTATTTACGGTTACGCAGTGTACATAGTCTTTCACATTATCACAGAATGAAATGAGAAATGACTTTGTGGAAAAAAAAAGTCCAGATGGAAATTGTCATTTGCTATAACTCAAGAATAAATATCGTAAGTAGTAACCGAATGCTCTGGTGGAAACGTAGGCAGCGTGTATGCCTTTTTTCTTTACTTGCAGATTGTTTTATTTACTTGTAATATGTAGGAAGGATAGGCTGGATGCTTTGCAAGATTAAAGGCCAATGAAATGGAAATCCCAGTCCTGGGGAAATTGACTGCTGACCGTCCAGGGAAATCAGATATTAAAACAGCCCCTGGAAAATGGAACTGAGTGCTTTGCAAAGGTGGACAAAGGAAGGCCCTCCCCGTTCGGAGCCCATGTAATGTCAAAAAATTTTATCATTTACACAAACAATATTTTTACTAAGATCTTAGTGTTTATCTACAGTGCCTTATTATTATTAATTTTTTACTTTCTTAATAGCTAGTTAAGATTTCTTTTGTCCTAATATAGGTATAGGTGCATGCTTATATGTTATTTACACTCTTTCTGTTGTTTAATAAAACCACATCTAAGATACTAGAAAATAAAACTAATGTTTAATTAACAGTTTCTAAAAAAGAAAAATTCTCACAGTAAAACAAAAGCAAAATGAGTTTTTTTCTTATCTAATTATTTTCATCGGGAGATACATAACAGTTTTTATTAAGATTAAAAAAAATGCCCGGATATACAGATAAATAAAACACACTAAATAAAGGATATAGTATTATAATTCATATCAGTATGAAACTGGAGAGCACTGGGGGGTCTTATTCATTTGGTTAAAGCTGCAGTTTTTCCCCGAAGCCTTTTTCTCCATGTGGAGACTTTGGTTTGAGTGGCTGCCTGAATGATCAACAGGAGCGGTCGGGTAATGACATAGCTGCCCCATCGAATGCCTCCATCGGAGGCACTTTCCCTAGGAGGCCAGGTGCATCTCATCATTTCTCAACACCCCTCAGGGAGGGAAGCATACTTTTCCACAGGGAGAAACTTAGTCATGGAAAAGTTTAAGATGTGAAGGTCTGAATGTCAACCCCCAAGTCAGCTACGGAGCTGCCACCGAGAAGCCACGGTGTCTTCTCCTCGCAGGTAAAGGCCCCTTCCCAGGTGTGGGCCAGGAGGGAGAGCCTGGGTCAGGGGCGTGACTGGACACAGATGGACAGAGAGAGACAGAGGGACACAGGGTTTTAGCTCTTGTTCTGCCATAAGCTCAGATCACTAAAGGGTTTGTTTTACAGTTTCTCCATGGCTAGCTGTACGTTGGCTGCTCTGGTTTACCGGGAAAAGGCTTTGGACTTCATAGATGAGAGATATAGCCTGAATCCCAAATTTCACACTAGCATATTTGACCCTGAAGAGAGGGTCATGTTGGGCTGAATGGTTATCTTTTGGCTTTCCTGGTGAATCATTTTCATGTGTTTTTAGGCATGTTTGTAAACTGATGGATATTAACCTGTATTTTCCATATAATGCTCATTTGGCGATTAGCCACGGTGTATTGGCATCAGAACTCCTGGGCTCTACTTTCAGCTTTGCTATCCATAGTAATTCCTGGGCAAATTACTTCCCCTCTTGGGGACTCAGTTTCCATGTCTGTGAAAAGAGAAGGTTGAAGTGAAACTACTTGTTTTTAAACTGTTTATAATGGCCCAGGTTTTCCCCAAAGTGCTCTGAGAGGAAAGGAGGCCGAGGTCATGGCTTTGGAAAATAGTGGTCTGTTCTTAGAAAAGGTTGAAAAGACCAAGTGTTGCTGGATCTCTGTATGACTCTATGAGGTTTGTTTAAACTATAAATTAAACATAAAATTTGCCTTGAAGTGTTTGCAGTATTGAGTAGCCACAGTGTGGAGTGGTTCAGGTGGAGGTCTTGAGAGGCTGCAGCCAGGTTCAGATCTTAGCTGTCATTTATTATGACCATGGGCACGGCTTTTAGTATCCCCGTGCCTCATTTCCTCATCTGTAAAAAGAGGATCATAACTTCGGGTGATAATGATCTATCATTAATTGTACTACTCTGGGGTGGGGATGTTGATAATGGGGGAGGCTATGCTTGTGTGGGGGCTGGGAGTATATGGAGATCCCTGTACCTTTTCATCAATATGGCTGTGAACCTAAAGATGTTATAAATAGTAAAGTCTGTTAATAAACAAAAGTTTCATAATAGTAACTGTCTCATTGGGTTGTTTTAATGGCAGGAGAGTTAATATCGTAACATATTTTGAACCTGGCACCTATTAATCCTACCAGACCTGAGGCCCTGAACCTAACTGTCCCCTATACCTGGGCTCCTGAGCATTAAAGAGAAAAAACCAACATGATATAGAAAAATGTTAGTTACATGCAAACAAGTGGTTAGAATAAGATGGAACTTGGAGACATTGTAGAAAATAGGTCTACCTTTCATCTACCTTTCATCTAGCGCCAATATTCCACCTTTGTGTGGAAATTACCGAAAAATCGGTACAGCGGTCTGGTAGGGTTAAGCCTGTGTAAAGGGATGCTCACCCATTGGAAAACTTGTTTTGCAACGTGGAGAGAATTTCTGCAAATTATGAGCAATTTCAGTATTTTCTGCATGTTCAATGAGTTTCAGATTGACATACTAAGTTGGTAAGCTAAGTATTTGTGTAGAGTGGATGTCACAGGCCAAGAAAATAATTTAAGCAAGTTATGGAAACATAGCAGTTCCAGAAGCGGCAATGTCTAGTGTAGGTAAGAAGTTTGTGCTGGGAAAGTTTGTTGGGCTTTTATGTCTAAGTTGGGGTGGGACTGTGCTGGAGCCCAATACAGAGTTGCAGGATTCATTGTTGTAGAGGTGAGACTTTCAGCTGGTGGTGGGGGTGATGATGGTGGTGGTGGTGGTGGTGGTGATAATGATGGTGGTGCTGGTTGTGGAGGTTGAGGTAGTGATGGAGGTGGTGGTGGTGGAGGTGATAATGTTGGCAGTGGAGGTTATTGTGCTGTTGTTGGAGTGATGATAATGATGGTGGTGGTTATGGTGATGATGGAGGCTGTGGTTGTTATGGTTGTGATGGTTGAAGCAAGACAGGAGTCTGTTCTCTTTACCTCAAAGAAGTAGTGTGCAATCTCCCTCCAGAATGTAAAGACACTTGGCACACTGCTGTGCCAGTTGATAAGAAAAAGCTCAGTTAACTCTCAAAACTGAAGGAAGGGAAGCCTCTGAGCAGCAAGCAGAAGACAGAAGTGAAAGTAGGTGGGGACTGAGGAAGCTTTCCTTCCTTCTATTCTCCCAATTGACCCCTGTGAAGGTCATATAGCCTCTTCCTCAGGTGCACACTTGGCTTGCAATTTTATGACCATCTGCAGAGCAAAACAAAAGCAGTCAGATAGCTGGGGGATCAAAGTATACTCCCAGGGAACATTCGGGCTTCCTGTTTAGGTTTTTGAAATGGATTAGGTGAAGGCTTTGCTTACAAATTTCAACAATGTTCATTGCATTTACCAAACTCTGCTGTCCTTGTGACTGCCTTTATAGAACTGATTTGTGAGACCCCCATTTCTGTGTGTTGAAACTGTGTGTTGTAGCGATTCAGAAACAGTTTTGATGAGTATGTACAGTACTTTCTAGTTACTGGATCACTTTGTCATAGTAAGTAGGCAACAAAATTGAAGTACGGAAAAAGATCAGAACATGCCCTTTTTAGGTATAGTCCTTTTGTTATATCATGACTCAACAATTGCTCTGAGATTTTAACTTGGTATATAAGAGTGATTCTCAATGGGGGGAAGGGTGATTTGCCCACCCTTT
>NW_005871201.1:2125645-2327146 GCF_000147115.1 Myotis lucifugus | reverse complement strand
TGAGTTTCTCATGAGTAGAGGCCAGCAATGTTGCTAAATACACCTTAGTGGTTAGACAGCCCCTTCCCGGCCACAACAAAAGGTGCATTCCCTTCTAAAATGCCAGTAGAAATAAGAAACTCTGGCATATAGTGTTCATCCTATCAGAAATTTGAGGGAATATATTCGTCATTCTCGAATCTCTTCCTTTCCATTTTCCAAATTTCATAACAATAACTGTCTTATCATTTACCTAAAGACCTACTTGAAATCTGTAGAAAAGAAACCTACTTGCATTGGGCTAATTTTATTTCTCTTCTGTACATTTCCAATTTAAGTGTTAATCCTACAGATATTCTATCTTTTCCCCACGATGTTTGTATCAGTTCTTACAAGTCAACTGATATATATGTTTCTTCTCCTAAATTTGGTTTTAAGTGCCTGAATACAGCCTAAAATTTCTTTGAATTATTTTTGAATGTAGTTTAGTGCAATATGTGCTTTACATGGCCAATACATACTTAGTGTTAAAATTTGATACTTGATTCATTTATATAAATCAAAATATTTTCTTAATATTCATTATTCCTTCATTGAAAAGAAAAACCAGTGCCCCCCCCAAATAAACAGAAATACATTTAGATCTCACTGAATTTTGATACTGACATGAGAGAAGTTTGTTTCATGTTTGAGAAATTATTTCTAGCTTTCTACATTTCTAGGCTTTAATTATTATATTTATTTTTAAAATAAGGCTAAGGTAGAGTCTTTATGAGAATGTTCCAACTTTTAAACACTTGTGTCATGCTCTCTTTTTTATGATATTATAAATATATATCCATGACTTTGCTAAACTTAGCAGTGGGTAAGCTGTTGCCATTCGGAAAATGTTTCTGTTTGGACAAATCCTGTTATTGGGCATGTGGATCCCTTTGAGATAGAACTAATTTGCTGCTGACATTTCAACTGTGTTCTGTTTATTTGATTTCTAACCAGCTCTTTCTTCCATGTCCCTTTCTCTGATTAGGTAAGACACCAAACATGTATTGGCATCATCATAGGGAATTAGAAAACCAAAGTTCTTTTCTCCTGATAAAGGGAGGTCCCTGACATTCATCATTTTTGGTTATTTCTTCTGGCCTATGGGTCACTTTCTCTGTCTAGCCCTCCCTGGGAGTGTATAGACTCAGACTGTGCCTGCTCACAGTGACTGAGTTGGTGCCCTCTCTTACAGATATTGTTGACCCAAACACATCTTCCATGTGGTCAATTCAATCATAAGGACTATTAAGTGATATGGAAGAGAATTTAAGATATTTGAAGTTCCCTTTTTAAATGGTCATGCAAGCTAATTCATGAATATTGACCATGAGCAGGGCTCCAGCACCTTGCTAACCTTGTTGTTGGTACTATTAGCTCACTGCTCCTTGCAATTACCCCAAGAGGTGGCGTGTTATTGTACCGACAGAGAAACCACCACAGAACTGAAGTAACTTGGCCAAGGTTTTTCTTTCTGTGTTTGACTCGGGTCTGTCCAGGTCCAAATATGGTATTCTTTTCACACTGTCTGCACACCAAGTCTCATTGGCTTTTATTATAAATTACTCAGTTCAATGAGGGTGAAAGGAGGTGACCCAGCCTTGGAAGAAACGCTTCAGAAACTTGATTTTCAATGTTGCTTAAAATGAAGAAGGTGCTGCCATCTGAATGGAAAGTTTGACAAGCCCCGAGGTGGAGAGAATTCAGGCCAATGGATGGCAGGGGAGGTTTTAAGGAGAGCCTGCAGGACAGTCCCCAGCATGGATTCCTGTGGAATTCTGGATCTCCGGGGAGGCTGCTCTTCTGTGAAGCCATTTCTAAGTGTTACCCAGATTCTCAGGAGGGACAGAAATGCTGTAACAAGCAGGGCGTTTTCAACACCCTGTTTTGTTTCCTGACGTGTACAAACACAGTCTCAGAGGGCATTCCTGGAACTGGCTGTTTGGGCCTGTTGTTTCATGGTGGGATAAAATAATGACTATCTTGCTTAACATTCTGTAACTCTAGAAGTTGCTTCCAAACCACATGGCTCCTTATTAAACTGGGTGAGAGAACATGCTCACGGAGCTGGTTACCTTATGTTCACCCTTTCTTGGGGTCACTGGATAATCCATTCTGGAATCTAGTACCTGTTCAAAAGGAGGGAGACGACAAAACAGCTCATCAGTTGTTGGTTTATGGTCATCATGCTAGTATCCTTCTTCCATGAATTAACTTTTGGAGGCCACCTGAGACAGTTCACCTGGAAGGCCTTAGTGTTTGTTCATTCATTTCTGGATGTTTTCTTCCTGTGAGCTCAAGAGCTTGCTATCAGAGGTTAGTTTAGTTATGATTTCTGTTCCAATCAAGGGGAAAGTATTTTTCTTCAAATTAGCTGCCAATGGGACACTGGAAGGATCCTCTGTAAGGGAATCCTTCTAATCACTCATCATTGCAAATTTCAAAATAATTTGATTAAAAAAGTGATGTAGTACTAGGGACTTTGAACTGTTACCAAGTCTTATAAATGATTTAGCTGTGGCTTAAAGATTTATTGCTGGTACTAGAAAGTTATGGGCACTCAGGCTGTAATTTGAGTCCTGTTTTTCTCTTACACACACACACACACACACACACACACACACACACACACACACAGTGGAGCGTGCTAGTTGAAACCACTTGACATTATGACTTTGATTAGAAAAAAAAATCATTGATGTATTTTGCTTAGTTTAACCTCATGGCAGGCAGTTAATGAAAGCATGCATCGCCATGGTTTGTAGAAATAAGACAGCCCTGAATTTTATAGACGGGAGAATTAACATAGGAATCATATGTGCATCTTCTAAAGATGATTCACAGTAGGATGCTGAGCCTGACAGGAGAGGAGAGCTGTGTGTGTCCAGTCTGTTTATTTTCTCTCTCATCCTCTTTACCTATTTTATTAAGTTGTTTGTTTCTAACACTTTAGCCTCTGAGCACTGATGAGGATTGCTCAGAAAAGAGGATTGGCTCATTTTTCAACAGAGTATGAGATGCCTTAAAATTAGGGGTTGTGATTTTCATTACAATGTGACAGCAGGTATGTGTTAGTCATTTCCTGCTAGTTAGTGTGAGATGATGCATGTAAAGACTTTAATATTGTAATCTTCACAGCCATATATGGGGAATGTACAATTAATATCTTCGTTTCACAATGAGACAGTTGAGCCTCAGAGAGGTTAAGTAAGTTGCCCAAAGTCACCCAGCCAGCAAGTCTGGAAGCCCAGTGGAGGAGCTGGGCTTCTTAACACTTCCTGTCCTTGCCTATTTGTCTCACAAACATTGGCTGTGTCTTAAGGCCTAAGTTCTCCATTATGGTAAAAAGGTGCACTAACTAATAAGAGTGTCTCTGCCCCTGGGCTTGTGTTATATTGGGGAATTAAGTTTATAAATCATTACGTCACTTTGTAAGTGGAACAGTAAAGCTTATATACAATGGGTCCGGAGTGCAAGGTTGAAGGAAGAATTGATTCTCATGGAGAATGAGAGTGGGACAAGAATAAAGCTTTCCCAGATGCATTTGAGGCAGGCCTTCACAGAAAGGAGGAATAGGTGGAAAATTCTACTTTGGAGAAGGAATTCTGAACACAAAGAGCAAAAAGATGTGTAGGCATGAATATGCTGGCATCTCAAGAATGCTGAATCACATGCATGGTTCCTGGTGGGAGATGAGACAGGAGTTTGGAGTGAGATTGTAACTGATCTTGTTGGCCATGCTAGGGAACAGTTCATAAGATCAAGTGCGGAGGGTCAGAGCAGAGTTGTTGAAGCCTTGTTGAGGATAGATGAGAGAAAAACAGAACAGAGCCAGGGATGATTCAGCTAGGACACTTGCTGAGGCAGGAAGAGAAAGCCATTCAACAGGTACCATTTAGTGGCCACTTAATGCATGCCTGGTGATGTTATGAGAGCATTAAAAGCATGAGCTTATGTGGTCCTCACAAAAATCTTGACGGGTAGGTGTGGTACTAGTACTTTAGATGAGAAAAGAGAATTGGCAGAGGTTAGTAAACTCTCCCAAAGTCACCAATTTAGAAGGTAGCAGCACTCAAACTTACATCTGTTCGATTCCAGAAATTGCTCGAAGGACCTGTGAAATAGTTTCATTTACATGGTACAATTGGATATAAAGTCATAGCATCTCTTTAAAAACTGAGGGTGAGGTGGACACATGCCACTGCTAAAAAGTCTAGAGAAGTGTTGATAGATTGAGATAAGTAGTCAAAGTCCTTTTGAGCTCCGTGGTTGAATATTTACAGTGGATTTGTTACTTATAGTCCACAGCCATGAGCAAAATCACCTCATTTATTAATTATAAGAATATGTGGACGTTTTGAGGATCCTTCATTATGAGTTGATATGAAGTGAACATGTGGGCCAACAGAATAGGGTTTAGACATCTGAGTCCAGTGTGTGTGTGTGTTTGTGTGTAGAGCTAATCATTTTAAGCATGTGGTTATAGCAAATGAGGACACAGTTCTTCATGCTGTAGATAAGTGACAAGTGCAGATGACTGTCTAGTGATTCATATATGGGGTCTACTTGCCTGGGATAGGCTTGCATTTGATTTATTAGAATGTGCTGAAGACAGAGCTCTGGCCTGCTCAGAGACTCTGGAGGGAATGGTGACAGGAGAAGAGGCAGCTGTTTGTTAGGACTGTGTTGTGCTTAGCTAGTGACCCTGGGGCAATTCTCATCCTTGAAATTCCTTAGGAAAACTCCATGTGATGAGAAGCTTGCCTAGAAAATCCCCATAGGATGAGACTCTTGCTCAGTGGTCAAGGAATTAATTTGCAAAGAGATGCTAGCTAAAGATTTATAGGATTGCAGTGTTTGGAGAAAACATTACTATTTCATGATCTGAAGTGCTAAGTTGACAGTTCATAACACACTATGACCTCTGGCTGTGGGAACTGTGGAGGAAGGGGCGATACTGATATTTAAGAGCTGAGAAGAGGACCACGAGGGACTGCTGATTCCAAGTCAATTACACAAGTGTTGCATGATGGAGGCTTCCCATTAGGAGGTGGAACCTGTGGTCCTTGGGATAGTTCTGAGATTCCAGAAACATTCACTCGGGCTGCCATATGGCACTAGATCCTTAGTCTTCTAAGACCTCAATGCTCTGAGCAAGCAGAACATTTGTCATTTGCACAGTTGAAGTAATACGTCCACATACTTGGACACCGCTATTATGGATACTGCCCATCTGCCTTCATGTCCACTGGTTCTTCCATTTGCTCTTCTTTTTGGAGAATGAGCAATATTACAAAAGCTTTCCTTTAGCTATCTGCCTTAATTGCTTTAACACTGGGCAAAAATACTGGGAAAAGAATGGAAATTTCTATTAAGTGGGTGAAGAAGTGTATATGCATGGTCTCCAGGGACTGTCAAAGGGTGTGCGTGGCATGCATGTTGGAGACGACAGTTCTTGGGCTTGTAGCCAGGTCTCCACCAACACAATTATTAAGTAATAGAACATAAGTAATATGGTCAATTGATAAGTAATCTACACTAATAAAAGAGAAGCATGCAAATTGGTGTCACTCCACTATACCCACCAGCCAATCAGGATGAATATGCAAATCAACCCAACAAGATGGCGGTTAATTTGCATATGCAGGCACGGAGTGAAGACTGAAGGCTCCGGCCCCCAGTGAAAACTTAAGACTGAAGATGACTAAAAGCTGAAGAGGCTTGCTTCTCCGCTGTGGCCAGAGCGGAGAAGCCTCCAGGCCTGGGTTCCAGGTGCCAGAGGAAAATGGGTGCCGGCAGCCAGGGGAAGGAAGGCCTATTGCACGAATCTCTTCATGCAACGGGCCTCTAGTATAATATAAGAGAATATAAGTTGGGCTAATTTTTGATGATAGATAATATATACTAGAAAGTAATTTGTAGTTATAAATAGTGAAAGGTATTTTAAATTATTTAACTCCTAGGGATGCTACTTTCTAGATTGACGATAACCTAGGGCTAGGTTGACTTCTCTGGATCATAGTTTCTTGTCCAGATTAAACTCAGGTCTGTGTTTCTCAAGCTTCCATATTTTCTTCCAAATTTTTCATGTCATTGCATGCAGAAAATGGTAACATTCACACGGATAACTTTGGTAACTGGGGGAGACTTCCCACCTGGAGGCTGAAGGGGTTGGAACCTGGTACATCTGAGCTAGAGTTCTTCAGTATCCTAACCATGCCGGATGCTCCTCTCCTCTCCTGTGACTCTCCTCTGTTAGGAAATCATTTTCTCAATGTGCCTGCACTCTTGCCCCTTCCTATAACCTCTCTCCTTGTAATCTGTGAGAATCACCATTAACACTGGAGAAAAATATTGGACAATAAACTAAAGCTTTTGAAAGGTTATGATCTCATTGTATTTTATCTTTAGTGTGGTGTGTGGAGGAAACTCACAAGATAAATGAAGAGCCCAGTGATGGTGCTTTTGAACTTTAGCTCTGACTTCCATTTAGGAAGTTATGGATGACCACCGCCCACGCCTTTCATTGGATCTGGCATTTGAAGCCATGCCATTGTCAGATTTTTTTTTAGGCTTCTGAACATCATTTTGTTTTTCTTGATATTTTGTTCTGCACTTGCTTCAGTCAGTAGCTCTCTGGTCAACGTGTGGCTTAGGTATAAAAAAACCCCCCAATTATAAATTATAGTTTGCTACTGTGAGTAAAATCTTTGGCCATGTGGAATTTCCTCTAGAGAAGTTGGGTTTATCTTCTTGTTCTATTTTATTTTTATTTTCATCTGGAGATTATCGCTCTCAGAAGAGGACCACTCAGATGCTCTTGAGTAAGGTACATGCCTTTTAGATGATGGCCTAGCTCTGAGGAGATAAAATAATTCTGGTTTCTTTAAAATAGTTAGAGGTTGTCTTTGATACCATCTTCCCTTTTCCTGCAGTGCATCTTCATGCATGACCCTAACCAATGTGCCCAAACTGGACTAATTAGATAGGACTGCTTCTATCCTGTGGTGATGGAAATTAGTCAATGAGGGAAATAAGTCCCCAACTCATTTGGATTCTTCTCTGTAGTATTTCTTAAAAATTTTGTCTGATATAATCACACATGCTCATTTGCAGTTAACTTGGAAAAACAATCCCCAAAAGTATTAAAAATATGCAGACCTGCATATCTCAGAACATTCTAATGATTGGATGTGTTTTCCTCCAGATGTTAATTGTAACAGTGAAGATCCCCATTGTCATGTCTAACAATTGTGAGCATTGCAGTGGGCCCACATTGTTCTAAGTGTTCCGCATGGATTAAGTCATTCAATCCTCAGAACCTTGTAAGAAAGGCACAAAGGTTATCTGCACCTGAAGAAGAAAATAGAGGACATCTAACCAGCAAGAGGCCGAGCTAGGATTTGCATCCAGTGTAGAGTCAGACTTATAGCCCAGGGTCCCATTGTTTGTATATTTATATTTCAATATGAGAATGTGGGTGAGTGTATGTGTGTGAGCACATCCTTGTGGGTGTGTGCCTGTGTGTGTGCATTTTTTATAGGCCACACACAGTTTGGTTTCCTGTGGATTCACTTAATATTATATCTTGAGCATTTCTCATGTCCTTGAAATTTCTCTTAAAAATACTCTCCGGTGGATCAACCAAAGGACTTGCATGCATGCATATAACCAATGGACACAGACACTAGGGGCGTGGGAGTGGCTGGAAAGAGGTCAATGGGGGAAAAATGAAACATATGTAATACTTTAAATAACAGAGAATTAAAATAAATACTCAATGATCCTAGCTGGTTTAGCTCAGTGGTTAGAGCATTGGCCTGAGGACTAAAGGGTGTTGGGTTCGATTCCTGGTCAAGGGCACATACTTCGGTTGCAGGTTCCATCCCTGGCCCTGGTCTCGGTGCATGTGGGAGGCAATCAATGGATGTGTCTCGCTCACATTGATGGATGTTTCTCTCTTCCTCCTCCTTCCCTCCCTCTCTAAGAAAATCAATGGAAAAAATAACCTTGTGTGAGGATAATAAAACATACTCTCCTGTCTTCCTTATATACTTAATTTGTATAGAACCATTTCCATCCCCCTAAATAGAAGCTTCTGAATCCTGATTGTATCATGTAATAATTCAACTAGAGGAGAACATTTCAATGTACATCTTTGTTGACATCTTTGATGAATTCCTTCAGAGAATGTTGTAGAGATAAAACCACAAGGCAAAGTGTATAAATACTTTAAAGCTCCTTAAAATGTGTGTGTGTGGATGTGTGGGTGAGAAATACAAAAAACACACACTCTGTTTTGTTAAACAGCCATAGCCACCATCAACAGCCTCATGTTTGCATTTCAAAAACGCAGTCGGTAAAGCAACATCAAATTCTACAGGTGGAAACACATTTCCCCCCGGACTTCTCAAATAGGTAGCTTTACTTGCCAACTTCTGTGATCCGTTAGATTAGTTACTGCACTAGATAGATCTGTTTGTGGTTCACGTGGCATGTTGTGCTCCGGATACATCGGCTTTTCCAGACTGAGCTGTTTGTGAGTTAGAGCACAGCCCCATCACCTCCAATCTCATCTCCGTGGTTAATGAGCTGCTTCTTGTGCTACTGTGGTTGTAAACAGCGAACTGCAGGAATTTTCCAGAACAGCGAGATTAAGCATAACATTTTGCCTCTTATATATGATGTTAGAGAAGGTGCATCACTTTCATCTGTGCACTCAGGCGGAAACGCAATTATTGCTTATCGACAAAACAAACAGGTGTGCTAGCTCTCCTAGGATGATTTCACAGGGATGTTCTATTTACCAAGCTAAAGTGGCAGCTTTGAGGACAAAAATGCAGCATTGCCATGGAGGATGGAAAGTGTCTGTCGATGCTGTGTGCCCGAGCATTCCTCCTCAGTAGAAGCAGAGAGCTTTGCATGGTACAGTTTATCTGTCAGGGCCCATGAAACCAATTTCCTTTCTGTAGGTTAGAGTGAAGATTATTTTCCCTGGCTAAAAGGCATTCAGTAAGGAAAGGGGGGAGGTTCCAGTTTCAGAAATGTCCATCATTAACTCAGTTTACACCTGCATGTCTGTGTTCTCATCCCAACTATTCTTCACAGACTGTAAAGGAGACGAATGGGAATTTCTTGTTCTGCTTGGAGACTACTGATGGCAAGTTCTTGATCTGAGTTTGTACCTTCTAACCATCCCTTCTTTGGACCTGCCCTGCTTTCTGTTCTGCCCTGCACTAAGTGTTTCTCCATTATTTCTGACCGCCTGATACCCAGTAAGTCAAACCTGACGGAATCTAAATCTGTACCTTAGGGTTCTAGTCTCATTAGTTAGTCCATAAAGCTATCTCACCCCACTCGTTTATTCTAAACCTCAATATGTTTACTCACGTTAAATTGCAATAAATAAATGCTTATTGAAAATTCAAACAAGGTAGAAGAAGATAAAATATCCCCTCTGCTTAGGAATGATCACAGTTCTTTTTCTCTTGCATACATATAAACATAGAAATCATTTGGTTTATTTTAGCCAAATATTGGGTATTTTTCTTTATCTCTGTAGATAGATAAATGTCTACACTCCCCTCACCCCCCACTCAACATCATTATTGGATTTTTATGTCAGTGTGTGGTCTTACTACATTGGTTTTACAAGCTGCATGATATTTTATCATAGGCATGTGCCATCATTTATTTGATTTCATCACTTACAACTTTGTTCCTTTCATTTTAGACAGGTAAATGCATTTGCTACCCCCGTTCTCAGTAATTTCTACCCTGCAACTTTATTCCATTTTTCTGCCAAAAGTGTGTTCTTTTAATTTCCAGTCCATTTACATGATTCCCACTTTTCCAAAACTCACCTTCCCCAGCCTTTTCCTAGATTAGCCTGGTGCTTCTTTGCATTATTTGTTAGTGGTTGGTTGATCCCTTCATTCAGTAAGTATAGGAAAATGAGGTACTTCGTATGTGCAAGAAACTGTTGTGGGCTGTGAGGGGCTCCGGTGACACGTGGGGCCGAGGCTCTCCTGTGTGGCCCTGCACAGATGTCAGGCCTCAAGGTAGAAGAAGTCAGGCTTTGACAGAGTCTGGGGCCACAGAGATAAATTGCATCCTCAGGAGGCCAGGTGGAGGGGTCCTTTCTTCTCGCTGGGGAAATGGTCCCAGGAATGGAAGAGCTGCTGGTGTTAGATCTGGACCTCAGAGAGGGCAAAGGCTCTACTGTAGACGTGGGGGGATGTGTTCTGGACAAGGGTGGGTGTGGGAAAGTGTGGGGCTTGGGGAGGATTAGTGAATTGTTTAACTCTACCTGGAAGGTTTGGCTATGGGAAGTTGATGAATTAGAGAATTACCCCTGTTGTTCATTCAACATTCATGCATTTTCACGTTAGCACTACTGTGACATTTCTCTTTACATTTCCTTGCATTTTTTTTTTAAAAAATGTTAACATAGCTTTAACAAATGCAAAGTATTGTTTAGTTTTGTTTCTTTTTATTTTCAGGAAATATTGATTTATTTTGTTATATATTATTCTTGATTTTTCTGCCGACATTATGTTTCTAATATTTATTTATGTTGCATGTAGGTGGAGTCCATTCATATTCACTGTGATATAATATTGCACACAAATTTCTGTTCTTTCAGTGGACACCAGTGTTATTTCTAGTTTTTGTTTTTTGCTATGATGAACAAGGCTGCAGTGAATGCTCTTTTACATGTCTCCTGGGCAGATGTGGAGGCTGGCTAGCCCACCGTCATAGCTCATTATTTAGTGAACTGCTTTTGTCTTTTCTTTCTAGGAAGACACTAATTTGGTTGCCAGAATTTTTTTTCCTGTAAGATTTAGAAAAACACTTTAAGAATAGTCCTTATTTGTTTATATTTATTAAAACTCTTTTTAGTGCTTCCTCATTGCTAGGGAGTACACTCCATCCTTTCAAATTACTCATATAATTTTAAGTCATGGTTTTTATCTCCAAATTACAGATGATAGAATCTCAGGCATAAGGTTAATAAGGTTGGAGCTAAAACTGGGAGGCAGGCAATCTGGGTTCAGAGTCTGTGTTCTTAAAATCTCCGCACTGCTGCCTCCTCTAAGCTAGTGTTGCTGCGCAGGAGGACCACTGGGCTGTAGACTGAGGAGCACCATTAGATAGTTTCTAACCTTTTGCATAGCAAAGGCAGGTGGGCAGACATCCTGGGGCCGTGTTTAACTGCTAAGAGAACAACTTTCCAAATTGATGCAATCTGACCTTCCTTTTTCTGGACTTATATTTAGGAATCATTCCTTTTGTCTGTTCCTTACGGAATTTAAAGCATTTGGGATTACATTTCAGCCATGATGACCTTATTGTGATGTCCTGAATGACCTTTCCACTCTCAGGCTAATGAGCTGAAGAATAAAATACCATATGTTCACAGCATGTCTGCATTTCTCAGCATCACATTTCGTGCTAATCATTTGATGCTTATGTGGCAGCTAATTCAAGGTTTTTATTGACTTGTTCTCTTGAAATCTCACCTAAAAGACTGATTCCTTGTGAGTGAACTTGTAGTTTTCCATAGAAATTCTCCTAAATCTTGCGGTAAGCACTATTCAGCAGCACTGGCAGAAAGGATCTTCACAATGATTTATTTTGTGGACAAAGACTGTCTTGGTTTCTATCCCCTCTAGTGCCTAGCCAGTCAGTCGATTATTATATGTGTGATACTCTCTTCTGGGTACTGGGATATCAATTGAACAAAACCAAGGCTCAGTCCTCCAGTTAGTTGCTTATTTCCTAGTGGGCTATAAACAAATACACCCATTGAGAAATTTTAAGTCGTTCTAAGTGACATGAATGATTTCAAGTAGTTTTATGTGACAACTGTTTAGTGCTTTAGGACAGTGGTTCTCAACCTTCCTAATGCCGTGACCCTTTAATACAGTTCCTCATGTTGTGGTGACCCCCAACTATAAAATTATTTTCGTTGCTACTTCATAACTGTAATTTTGCTACTGTTATGAATTGTAATGTAAATATCTGATATGCAGGATGTGTTTTCATTGTTACAAATTGAACATAATTAAAGCATAGTGATTAATTACAAAAACAATATGTAATTATATATGTGTTTTTCGATGGTCTTAGGCAACCCCTGGGAAAGGGTCGTTCAACCCCCAAAGGGGTCTCGACCCACAGGTTGGCGACCCACAGGTTTAGAACCACTACTTTAGGAGGTCTTGTGGGGGAATCCTTTCTGAGGAGGTGACATTTGAGGGTAATTTGAATAATGAGGAGTCACCTTGAAAGGACCCAGAGTGAGAGAAAGGATCTCTGGACCTGTGGGCCAGCAAGTGCTGTCTGAAAGGTGATGAGCTCAGTGGTCAAAAACATCAGAGAGAAGGTGTGTGTGTGTGTGTGTGTGTGTATGTGTGTGTCAGGGGTGGGGGGGAGAGCATGCACGTTTGCATGCACAGGTCAATACATGACCTGGTGTAAGCAAGCCATCACCACCTGAGGGAAAAGTTAATGGGTGAAAATAATGCAAACCCACATACAAATCTCTACCTTTAAAATGCTACTCATGTTCCTTTTCTTCAGTTCTGCTGTTCACTGTCACAGATATTTTATTCCCTTATTAAAATTTTCTTAACACAAGAATTGGGGATGCTGGGAAAGGTGCAGAAGTGGGTGGGGCCAGACCCAGCAGAGTTCTTGTTGATTAACTAATTTTTCACTCTTTATATAGGAAAGAAAATTGCAGCTACGTACATATTTTTTAAAATATGCAAATATTCTATTATACTCGTTCTTTCCCACCTTTATAATAATAAAAGGGTAATATGCTAATTAGACTGGATGTCCGGACATTCTTCCTGACGAAGCCGGGGCCAGAGGGAAGCCAGCCCGGGTCCAGGGTGCCTGCGGGCGACTGGAGGAGGGGAGCTTGGGTCCCAGGTGCCGGAGGGAAGCCGGTGCTGGCAGCTGGGGAAAGGAAGGCCTACTCTTGCACAAATTTTCGTGCATCAGGGCTCTAGTTGAAGTATAATTTGCAAATAAAAATTGTTCATATTTACCTTGTACAATGTGATGCTTTGATACCTGTGTATGTGTGAAATGATTACCACAATCAAGCTAATTAACACATCACCTTATGTAGTTAGTTACCTTTTTGTGTGTGTGGTGAGAGCATTTAAGATCTTCTGTCTTAGTACATTTTGAGTATATAACACAGTGTTATTAACTGCTACCATTGTGTGCTTTCACATGTTGGCAAAGACATTACACTCCAAGTCCTCCTCTTTTATGTAGTTAACATGCTGAACATTAGCTCTCCAGAACTTACTCATCCTGTGTACCCCTTCATCAACATCTTCCTATTTCCACCAACCACCATTCTAGTCTATGCTTCTGTGAGTTTCACTGTTTTAGTCTCTTTACAAAGATTGCTCTGGTTGCAGCATAGAGGATGGACTCTTGGGGGACAAGCATGGAAAGCCCCAAGACAACTAGAGCAGCTTCTGCTAAGTCTGGGTGAGATATGGAGTGGCTTCAACTGGGTTGCAGCAGTAGAGGTGAGGGAAGGTGACAGGTGTGTGACCCACTTGTTAGGGTTTACTGATGGTTTAGAGTGTCCTGTGGAGGAGTTAGAGAAATAAAAATGACTACCTGTGACGGGGAGACTCAGGCAGGAAGTGGACTCAAGGAGGGGGAATTGGTGGTTTTCTGGGTCCATGTTTGATTGGAGGTGATTCTTTGTCCAGTAGAAAAGTGATGAAAGTGGCAGTTTCAGGGGCATGTTGGGGCTGGGATATAAATTTATATTCACCAGTTGAAAACTGCTATTCATCATCATGGGCCTTCAAGGAGGGTGCTAGATAGCGGGCAGAGGATGGCACAAGACTTGGAGAAGGCTATCCATAGTTGTGTGAGGGCTGGTTCTCTTTTATCATTGGCTGAATGAAATCTTGGTAAATTAGGTTTCTGGCTCTAGGACCAGTGAATGATGCTGCAGCTGGTTACTTAGTGAAATTTCTCTCCCCAAGGGCACATGTTCAAGCCTAACACAAGGTCAGTTTTAGAAATAGAGCATCTGCTTGTTTCTTAAGCCCAGTGATCCATGTGTCTAGCGGGGCTCCCAATCCCTAGTTAGTATGGTCATTGCAGAAATCCTATATAATAGAGAGGTGATATGCAAATTGACCCTCACTCTGTCACACCATCACAAGATGGCTGCACCCACAGTGGAGGCGGGGTTCCCGTAACGAGCTGTAATGAGTGATCAGCAGGGACCTGAGGCTGTGTGGTGCTGGGCCGGGGCGGGGGACCTGAGGCTGTGCCCCCTGTGCAGTGGGGCTTGACGGGAACCTCAGGACACGCCTCCCGCCCCAGCGCCAGACCAG
This sequence comes from Myotis lucifugus, assembly GCF_000147115.1. Lineage (NCBI taxonomy): Eukaryota > Metazoa > Chordata > Mammalia > Chiroptera > Vespertilionidae > Myotis > Myotis lucifugus. The sequence goes on along the minus strand of NW_005871201.1, from coordinate 2,312,741 downwards.
AGGATTTGAGGCTATGCCCACAGCCCAATGGGGCTTGACGGGACCTCAGGCTGCACCCCAGGCCCAGAGGGGGATGATGGGGGATCTCAGGCCGCGCCCCCCCACTCCCCCACCCAGCGGGGCTTGATGGGGAACCTGAGGCTGCACCCACCACCTGGCAGAGCTTGACAGGGAACCTGAGGCTGCGCCCCTTGCCCAGCGCCGAACCGGGGGACCTGAGGCTGTGCTCCCCGGGGGTGGGGCCGTCCAGGTCTGGGTCTCGCGCGATTTCGAGGTGCACGCGGGTGGGCAGGGACTTGATTCTGGGTCCTGCGGCATGCCCCAGACTCTGACAGGAGGAAGATTTTCATATACATTTTACTAATTTTCTTTCATCTCTGGCACTTCTATCATAGATAAAGGGCAAATAGCAATATTAAAATATTTCCTCTAATTAGTTCCCTTTTAATGGGCACAAATTTCATGCACCGGGCCACTAGTGAGGTATAAATAAGAATAGGATGTTCAACACAACAAAATGGCCAAGGTCTTGACTGTCAAAATCACTAATTCTTCCATTTATCTGTGGGGCCTCCTTGGGTCTTGTCTCCATGTCTGTCAAACAGGAAGGAAAGAAAATATTTTTACAGGTTTATTTCAGGAAAATAAGAGATATATTAATATTGTTCAGAATCACATAATCTTCTTTGAAGTTTCTTAAATTTTATTATTTTCTGATAACTAGAATCTTTGATTTTGATACGATATGTCTCAGTAATATTTTCTTGTGATTAGAACTTTTAAGATTCCTTCCTCTTAGCAACTTTCAAATATGCAAAACAATATTGTTAACTATAGTTAATTTTCTGTTTTAATGAGGATTTCTTATTCTTGCTTTTAATAAACTGAATCAAAAGTAGTAAGTGCACTGCACTTGAGATATGACCAAAGATTATGACAGATTTAAATGGACTCAAATATACTGACTTTGCCATGTCTGGTCCTTTGGGCCTTATAGGCATCAACTAAAATCTGAAAATACCAATTCAGGGCCTTTTCATTAAATATTCTAGTTTTCCAAGTATATTAACAGTCTATTATGTGTGAATTCACTGGATAATATTTTAAGGTATTTGCGTTTTCATCTTAGAATAATGAATATGATGAGTTTATTTCTGTTATGAATTGTAACATCCTCCTTTTTTTGTCCTTTGACTTTCATGTGTTCCAACAGAGGATGGTGTGCCAGAGTAATGTATCTGAACCCCTCCGGGTTAACATGGCATGGTGATATCTTCCATGAGCTTTCAGTTTCCTGGCCCAGGAGACTTCCTCTTTTTAGCTGGGCTGCCTATAGTAATCCCTTCATCCGTTTGACTGTTAATTGGAAAATTATGACATTTAGAAAGGACATTTCTCAAAACCATGGGAATCCTTGTATTTGGACCAGATGTTAAGAGAATTTTAACAGAGGAATAAAACATCTGTGACAATGAATAGCAGAATTGAAGAAAAAGGAACATGAATAGCATTTTAATGGAAGCATAAATATTGTTAAGAAGGTAGAGATGTGTATGTGGGTTTGCATTATTTTCACCCATTAACTTTTTCCTCAGGTGATGATGGCTTGCCTATACTATGTCTTGTATTGTCCAGAGGTGGAGATTTCATGGCCTTATTTAAGAATAGGGCAGATACCCAGGTATTTGCAGTCAGGGTGGTAAAGACAGTAATAGAAATGAGTATTGATAAACAGTGGGGCCAGGTGGGGATGGGGGCAAAGTGGAAAAAATCAGAGAGGGCTACTCAGAGATTGGGGCTATGGATGGAGTATAGAGGCAGGGAAACCCATAAAAAAACAGCTGATGCTGCAGAGGTGAGAAATAGATGGGTTGGTCAGGGTGGGGAAATGAGCATCATTCTAGATATGGGTGAGGGAAGGGTTGTCAGAACATAGTGACCAACTGAAAACTTCGAGCAGATGAAGGAAAGGGAACTGGTGGGTGGGTCCTCAGATTCTGAGTTGGTTGTCTGAGTGAATGGTGTGGCTGGATATGAGGGCAAATAGGTATGAAGAAGAGAGCTGGTGAAGACAGGTATTGAAGTCACCTTTAAATGAGGCACCTCTGGGTTATTTATATGAAGATATCTAGTTTGATTTATGAGTTTGGATCATGTACAGAAGTTTTGAAGAGAGTTATAGATTTGGAAGTCACGAGTTTTTTAGAAAATTTGTAATATTATGTGAGTTTTAATAAAAGGCCATTGAGAATGCGTAGGCTGAGAAGCGATGAACCTTTAGGAGAGATTGGGTTGCACCTTCATGTAGCAGGAGGCCTGAGCAGTAAGAGATCTGGATGTAGTAGGAGCACAGGGAGATTCAGGTGTTATTGAAACCTGAACAGAGGATTTTGGGAGATATTCAAGAGAAAAGCTCAGTGGGCACATGTGCCATGGAGACTTTCAGTTGCATAGGCTCACAGGGTTTGACAATCAGGAGGTGACCAGTGATGTTGACCAGAACAGTGAAGATGGAAGGGTGAATCCTTTTCTTCCTGCTACTATTGTGTGCTTTCTTTCCCATGTTGGCAAAGACATTGCACTCCAAGTCCTGCTTATCTTAACTAAAAACAAATGGGAGCTATGAATAATAATTTCAACACCATGAGAGTCATTTATAACTTGATTATCTTACTGTGTCCAAAACCCTTTAGAAATTGTCCATTGTTGCCTTGAAAACCCATTATTTAAATTTTCATTTTTAGAAAGAACTCAATTGTTGGTTTAGTAACACACAAGTAGATTCAATGAACTTTCGCTTAGTTTTAAAACCTGCTGACAGATAAAATTAATATTGCCTTTGTGTAAATAATAATTTTATCTAATGGACTTCATTTATTTTTATGGATCCTTCAGGCGATCTGGAGCTAAAGTAAGGGAAAAAGGCAAAAATGCAATAACAATTCCCTTTGAAGAGAGATATAAAATAAGGTCATTGGAGCCGAACTATTATTGAAATATATAAAATAGTTTAATGTTTGCTTTTTCCCATTTTATACCATGAGGTGATTTTATATAACCATAAAATTCCATCTCATCTCCATTCAGATATTATGAAAATCTAGAAGTAAGAAAGCAAGATTCTTATTCAGTTACCTGAAGGTGGCAGCGAATGATGTTTCTCTCCTTAAGGCAGTCGCTGTTTTCATTAACACATTCTTAAAAATGTTTCATTAATTCATTGATGCTAAACCTCTTTTGGCTGAAACTTGGCAGTCGAGACACATGGGTTAAAATAATATAAAAAGGATCTAATCTTTACAAAAAGGTATGTAAATATGGAAGATGCAGTATGTCTGGCGAGCATCCTGATTCCCCATAGAGACACAACGTCATAAGAAGAAACCTTTAATTTCACCTTGTTTTCCAAATAATGTTCAGTTATTATTTTTGAAAAAGGTTAGAAAAATCTATTTTCTTGTACACTGTGCATTAAGTTTATTGTTTTATTGATTTTTCATTTAATCCCATTTCCTGCTCAGTACCTAAAATATCTGAACTATTGCAAGAAAAGAACATAGGTTCATTCAATACATTGATTCCAGCCTTGAACACATCAGATTGATTGTCCTGGATCATTTCTTCCTGCTGCTTTAAACACTCTTAACTTGAACTCCTTCAGAAGCCATCATTTCTGCTTTCTTCCACTTAGAGCAGCGGTTCTCAACCTGTGGGTCGCGACCCCTTTGGGGGTCGAACGACCCTTTCACAGGGGTCGCCTAAGACCATCGGAAAACACATATATAATTACATATTGTTTTTGTGATTAATCACTATGCTTTAATTATGTTCAATTTGTAACAATGAAAATACATCCTGCATATCAGATATTTACATTACGATTCATAACAGTAGCAAAATTACAGTTATGAAGTAGCAACGAAAATAATTTTATGGTTGGGGGGTCACCAAAACATGAGGAACTATATTAGAGGGTCGCGGCATTAGGAAGGTTGAGAACCACTGATTTAGAGGGAATTCCTTTGTCTTCTGGGTTTCCTAAGTCTTTTCTTCTACTTCTATTTGATAATTATAGAAAAATAGATTTTTAGTTGTTTGACTACTCTTAACTGTGACCTTGAAGGGCCGCCCATTGTATCCTCTTCATCTTTGCCCCCTGTGTTGGAGTGCTATCTCTTGCCCATAGGTGACATCCTTCAATGTGGCTGGTTGGTTAATGATTCCCCCTATGACTCCTCTTGTTTCTGTGCCAAGGACTTATTCCTTATTATGAAATTTGGGGATACGTTACTGGAGTTGGTTCAGATCATCTGATCTTGTGGCCCTTAATAAGTGTGTGGTTCTGCCAGCATGCGTGGGAAGACTGAGCAAGCCTTGCAAAGAGCCAGGGGGTAGTAGCCTCACCTATTTGGTGTGGCTGCCACAACACACTTGATCTTACAGCAATAACCTATGAGATGCCTTTAACCCGAGCCTTCATATCTCAGACACAGAGTGAAGAGAGAGATTGGGTGATTTCAACCTCCCCGTTCATCTCTCAAATTCATTGAATCATTGACAAGTTCTGTCTCATATGTGCCAAGGGAATGAATAAACCACCTCACCATGGTGTTTGCTCAATGGCAAGGGATGGGTGAATTCTAAATGCTCAATAGATCATTGGCTATGTGATTTCTGATTCATTCAGACTGCATATTCAACATGTTGGAATGCATAAAACTTGGGACTATAATGTTCAACCCATAGGTGGTTTATAATAAAAAGGAGAAACAAAAGTGTAGGAATATGAAAGGTTGTATTCCTATACATGCAACCTTTGATGAGGAATCAGGCCTTAATTGCTACATTGGGATTCCTGGAAAAGAGCTGCCACTGTGGGCTGGAGTGGGTAGCCTTGTGTATGCAGAAGGTGGAAGCCAGTCTGAACCAAGCCCAGTGGGAAGACTTGGGCAGGTGTGGGGCCCATGGCATCAGCAACGTGCAGATAAGTGTGCAAGACTGATTGAAGATCCTGACTAGGCCAGCGGGGCTGGAGGGATGCCTTTGTAGTGGGAGTAGCGGAGGTGGAATTGGAGGAGATGGTTGTTGGTGAAGGGGCAGAGTGTTTTCTTTGGAATGCAGTGGAGGAACCCTGAGAGTTTTGAAAGGCCTGGGCTGTTTACCTGGCAGGAGCTGATGATTGTGCAACAGGTACCGTATTTAGCTGTGCCAGGGGGTGTGGGGTTGAGACCATATGGTTTGTTCGGATGGTGGAATGATTCTTCAATGGTTCTGCTGCTTTCAGTTTAGTCTGGGACTTAATTCTGGGGGAGCAGTTGGTTCATTGGATCCCATGGAGTAGGGCCAGGAGATGGGAAGAAGGAATGCAAATACACACATTTCAGAAGAGCTGTCCATTAGACATTACAACATGCTGTAGTAGTACTTTGTATTATTAAGAGGCACATGTGCAACAGTCTCCTCAACTTCGCCTTCAGCCCTTTGATACTAAGGGCTCTGCAGTGGGCAGGTATGGGGCACGGCTTCCTGAGTCCTGTCCGAGTCAGCTCACCTGATTTCATTGTCCTCTCCCCAATGGAAGTCCTGGCTTTATGGACTCTCTGAGATGTGCCAAAGGGTTAGGCCACTTCCCACTTTACAGTAGGCTTAAGGCTCAGAAGAAATCCAGCCACTAATGAAAAGAAGCACACTAAACTTATTTTGGATCTGTGTTTATTAATAACTAGTTAGACTTTGTTTCCTAAGCAAACTTCTTGTGTAAGCGCTTATTCTTTTGATTTTTTTCTTTCTTTTTTTTTAATCTGACAGCATTTTTTAAACTAAGAGGAACAGTTATTTCTGTTCCCTAAAGCCTATTCATTTGTGGTGTGGGTGTGAATGGGAAATGTTATTTATTGCACACACATTTATACTCAGAGTTTTGCTTATTTAGATGGAGCTTGTAGAGAGATCCTCCCACATCAGGAAACTAAAAGGAAGGCCTCAGGGGTTTTGAAATAGATGCAACAAAAATGCTTCTATTTTGTAGCCCAAATTAGCCTGCTGTAATAAATCTTCCTATTTGCAAAATTGTTTGTTTAGTATTAACTCACCTAATGTGTTTTTAATTTTTCAGAGGGAGTGGGATGAAATTAGAACAACATTTACTTAAAGTGATCTTTTGAAAATTTCTTCATAATATATTTCCCAATGTAGCAAATAGTTATAATTAACATGACTTTTATTCTTAGTGAAATTTTGCTGACATGACTCAATACAAATTTAGTTGGGATGTGTGTATATATGTATGTGTGTGTGTGTGTATATATATATATAAAATCTTTCAAGTGATGATAGCTTATTTAATTTCTAAAGAGGGAGAGGTGCACAGAAATTGGAGGTTCTCAACCAGGGGTGACTGGCAGTGTCTGGAGACAATTTGGGTTGGCACAGATGGGGCGGGGATGCTACTGGCATCTAGCCAGGGATGTTGTTAAATGTGTTGAACAGTTCCCAGAATAAAGAATGATCTGGCTCTAAATGTCACAGTCCTGAGATCGAGCACTAAAATCCCTGATATAATTATGTGCCTCCCCACCTCTGTCATTGAGTGGCCAGAGCTCTGTGACTCAGTGGAAGATGGAATTATGTAATCTGGGATGGAGCTTCCTTAGAGTCAAGTCATTCAGGGAGTTAGTCATGCATGGCAGGCTGCTCAGAAAAGCCCACTCTGTAAATGAAGATGGTGAATACCCTTCCCTGGCATCTTACCACAAGGATTGTTTATAGTCCCTTTATTTTAAGAAAAAAGGTAACATGCTATATAGTCTGCAAATTATAAACTTCTAAAAATCACCTGTTCTGATTAAAAGTGCTTCACTTAGTTTTTCATGGCAAACATGTAATTTCATCTCATCATCGTGGGCCTATGAGTCCCATTTTAGCTGCTCTCCTACTAGACGTGGCATCTCCTCCTTCTCTAATGGTCCCTTTCCACATCCAGGCACTTGTGCTGTTTTCCCCCACCTTTCCTTCAGGAGGCAAAGATGCTGGCACTGAGGTGAGAAGTTCATGGCTGTTGACGTTGGACAGTTTCAATGGACGGTTGTTCAGTGGAACTCATTTCATAGTAGCACAGTGGAGTCTATGTTGGTGTGGGCCTGACACATTGAAAAATCATGTGCAAGAGAAAAATTTGCTCTTAGTCCCTAGTTGACTTGAACTCAGGCTGGGAGGTCAGGCTGAGGCAGTGGTCCATCCATCTCCGATGGAATGTTGCCCAGTGAGAGATAATGTGTCAGAGGTACTGCTCTGGGTGCCTGTTGGGTGCCAGGCACAGTGTGAATGTGTCATGCCTGCCACAGAGCTAGCACTTTCTGAGGGTTTACTGGTACTTTTACTAGCCATCCTGCGTTACTTTATTATCACTGATTTGTTTGACATGAGCGGTGATAATCTATCTCCAGGGGCTGGTGAGGGTGCTTCAATGCCTTGCTCTGAACAGAGCTAAATTACATCTGAATGCCTCTAACAAGTGTTATTCTATGTTATGTCATCCGATGAAATTTCCTGTGTTAAGTCTCAGGTCAGAAGGATAAGAAAAGGAGGGCTACTTCATGTGGTTACCTCTAGACTGGAGTTCTAGAATCTTGCCCAGTTTTTCAGAGACTATGATACCGTGTCCAAGAGTGAAATTAATCATCTTTCAATTTTATAGCCCAGGAAAAAAATAACTCCTGTGCCTTCATTGTCCATTAGGGTGCACCGTGTCTGGGTAGGGGTTGTGGCCTCATTGGACAGGTGCCCCACCCTCACTCCCCAGCTCCCAATTTTCCGCTGCACTCCTTCCTCCACCTTCATGCTCAGGGTCCCTGACTCCTACAGAAGCCATACTCTAGCTTAGTCATGATTTACAGTCCTCCACCATCTTCTGCTCAACGTGTACATTTTCATCAATGGGAACATTGAGTCAATGAGACTCAAAATATAGAGACTGAGAAATCTGATGCCCCCTAAAATTTATGTGTCTTCTTTGTGAAATCTCACCATATATTCAGGGGACACTCCTTTAGAGGATGAGGCCTCTTTTCTTCATTTATAACCGCGTCCGTTACGAGGACCCTGATAGCTTCCCACTTTTGCATTTTTTGGGTCTTCTATTTGATATCTCCTCTCCCTCTTAAATCTACAGTCTCTTCCCACTCACCACTTCTCAGAAGCCACATTTCATGATCTGTTTTCTTTACACTAAACTTTTCCTAACATTAACTGTTTAGTGCTTCTCTGGTTTCCTTGAATGTTCTTTGCTTACCTGGCATTTAAGTTAGCCATTCATGTTCTAGTCCACTTTTTCTCCTTCCAATCCTTTTTGGTTCTTTGACATATGGATTTTGTCTCTTGTTTTACTGAAACTGTTTCCCCCAATTTTAAAAAAAATATTTTTATTGATTCCAGGGAGGAAGGGAGAGGGAAACATCAATGATGAGAGGGAATCATTGTTCAACTGCCACCTGCATGTGCCCCTCTCCTCCCCACCCCCTACTGGGGATTGAGCCTGCAACCTGAGTAAGTGCCCTGACTGGAAATCAAACCCTGACCTCCTGGTTCATAGGTCTATGCTCAAACACTGAGCCATGCTGGTCAGGCTGTTCCCCCAAATTGATTGATCATTGTCTGCCTTTTCACTAAAGCATTGGTCTGATTCATTGGGATGCAGTTGAGCAGGCCTCTTTGTAAAAAGTGTTATTATTATTTTTTAAAATCTAACTTGATCTCCATTTTCGCTTGGTGAGCTATCTCTGATTTCCTTCTCATCTTTGTGTTATGACTGTTTAATTAGCAGCTTCTAAACAAACATAAAACTTTACTTAGCTCCCTCTTTTCCCCCTTCATGCTTTCCCCTGGTGAATTTAACCACTCCCATGATTTTAACCCTTCCAAACATTGTATGCAATCTCTTTTTATATGAGCACCCAGCCTGGATTTTCAAGTCTGCTGCTTTTCCTTAAGTATTTTCTCAGCATCTTCAACCCAACATGCACACAACTAAATGATCATATTCTCCTCTAAATAAAATTCTTCTATTGATTATCATGTTAAGCACAATGGCACTACCATCTTCACAGTCTCTTATATTCTCTGTCTTGAGTCCGTCCATGCCTCTTTCTGTTTTCCTAAATTTTGCAGATTAGAACAATGATCATTTTATTTCATTTCACACTTTGCAGTTAGGAATTTGGACAGGGCTCACCTGGGTGATTCCTTTGCTCTCATCCTTACTGAAGTCATCAGTGGCTTCCACATTTACTCATATGGCAGGTGCCTTGGTGGGGGCACTGGGAGGCTGGGCTCTGTGGGAAATGTCACTAGAGCTCCCCTATGTGGTCACTCTATCATGGTAGGCTCAGGATAGCTGGACTTCTTACCTGGGGTCCCAGTGCCCAGACAGCATGTGCTAAGAGATAGGAAGTGGAGACTGCCAGTATTAGGGACTGGGCTTGGAACCTAGTGCACCATCACTTCTGTTGTCTCTGAGCCACATGGTCACATTGACAACCCAGAGTCAAGAGAGGGGTCAATAGCTCCATCTTAACAGGTGGACTTTCAAGGAATCTGTGGCCTTCTTTAATTTGCCATACTTTCCCATCACTTTGAATGCTTGCCTGCATTTTTATTCACATGGACACCATTAGAAGTCGCAGCTTCATTTATTTCTCTTCTGAGCAATTGTATTGTCCTCAAATGAACTTCTTCACCTCTGTGCTCCTTTCTACCCAATTTCCCAAGTACACTGTTGTGAGAATACTTTTGTTAACATTTCATCTAATGTAATATTAATATACTATGGTAGCTTGTTGCCTAAATATAGAGACATCAGACATTGGTATAGTTTGCCTTTCAAACGTTAAATCAACCTACTCTATAAGCTGCTTCCCACTATATCTCCTTTTATATCCCCTGGTGTTTGGGTCAAGTATAGCAAACTGTTCCCAAAACACATTGCCTACTCCTTCCTCTTGCCTCTCCAGGACATCTTTTCATCCCCTTCCTTTGGCATGGAATGCACTTCCAGAAATCTCCATCTGTTGAAATCCCCTTTATCCTCCAAAATTAAACTCAAACGTGAGCCCCTCTTTGGATATACCCTTCATTCGTCTAAATAGCACGAGGACTCTCAACTCCCACCGCATTCCTGCTTCTTTTTATGGCTTTTTAACAACTTGGATTATAGTTATTTTTACAAGCCTATCTTATTTTAAAGCTTATTCATCTTTTAAATTATTCATAGGCTTTCAAGTATCAGCACTCCCAGTATAGTAATTTCATCTCACCCAGTAGGTGCTCAATATAGATTTCAGTGGACTTATATTTGGTCCCTAGCCAGAGACTTTGCAGGTCATCTATACATTTCAATGGATAAATTCACTAAATATGGGCAATTTTTAAGAGTCGGGTAGCATATTAATAACTGGCTTATAAGTCAATGACAATGGTTATGGCCTTATTAAATAGAGTCTTTTGAATATTAAAAAGGAAGGCCAGCGTTCTCTGGGTTTCCACATATAGGTCTGTGTTTGCATGTTCCAAGGGAAAACCAATTGATGATTACAGCCCTTTAACTGTATTCCTTAGGAAAGTGACCGTCATGTTTCCATGGAGCTTAAACTTGAACATTTCTCCTTTTATAAAAAATGGGTTATCTCATAAAATTATTGTGAGAAAAAAGTCCTCATTGAGACACATATACTCATATGTATCTGACAAATAAGCTAGAAAAACGTCTGCTTGTCTAAGCTCTCAGAGCTCAGACAAGTAGACATTTTTTTTAAGGTAGTGGTAACAGGGCATTACCAAAAGGCCACCACCAGAAACCCTGGCCTCGTTTCCATCCAGGTGTTCTCCTTTGTGTTTCAGGCACTTTTCCCACATGACGGGAGGACGAGCTTCTGGTTAGAAGACAAGCGCAGAGCCCGAGCCCTCCTGCCCACCATGAAGGGCCCCTGTGTCATCGCATGGCTGTTCTCCAGCCTGGGCTGGTGGAGACTGGCCCAGCCCACCACAGACGCTTCTCAGTGCCAGAGAGCGGAGCACCCGGTCATTTCCTATAAAGGTAAGGGACAGGCATGCTCTGAGTGCCACGGCACTTTCCACGCTCAGTAACAGAGGATAGCAGTTGCTCCATTACTTTCATTTTAGACATTGTTCACAATAGGAACAAAAATATGAACTCCTTCATCGCCACAATTTCATGTCCAGAAACGGATCACTAACTCAAGAGTTTTCACAGATAAGGAAGCCCCCATGTTGAGACCACTGTTATGTAGCAGGTGTTGGAAGCATCCTGGACATTTGAACCAGGGGGTAAAAATGTGACCCACAGACATAACACCAAAGTCAAGGAGAACAAAAAAATTCTCAGCTTAGTATTTCCCAACAAAACCTTAGTCTTGCCACAAAACATGTTTTGTTCCTAACTGGCATTGCATGGCAGACAGAATTGGTTTAATTGTCTCTGGTACCTCTATGGATCCATGGGATTAATAAATTGGTATGTGTATCCACTCATGTGTTTTTTCATTAATTAGAATTTATTTAGGGTTCTTTTCACCCTGGTCACTCAGCATGCATGAAGAAAACGAAATGTCTTTATCCCTGTCCTCAACGAACTCACAGTTACATTATCAAGTGAACCAAACTTACTCGGTCATTGTATTTTAATAACCCATCCAATAGTTTTATGTTTTGTTACTTTTTAAACTTTGTATCATAACAATTTCAAATAGACAAAAATAGAAAAAATAATTTAAGGAATACCCAAACCCTGTATTTATTAATTCATGGCCCACTTTTTTTTTAAAATAAATCCTCACTTGTAGTCCACACCACACCCACCAAATTATTTTGAAACAAACTGAATAAATCATATAATTGTATCTTTAATATTTCAGTTTGACTATCAAAAAAAGAGAACTTAAAATACCATTTTCATAACAAACAGACAAAAACAACAACAACAAAATAATTCCGTAATGTCACCAGACATTTAGTGAGTATTGTGAGATCCCGGAGGGTCTTGTGGATGCTTACACATTTTTGTAACAGTGGGATTAAATCAAGATCTAAATGAAGTTTACATATTGCACTTGGTGGTGTATCTTTTGAGGTCCTTTTAATCGTTTACTGTTTGTTGTTGTTGTTGCTCCCCTTGCAAATTAATGATTTAAAAAAACCTAAGTACTTAGTAGTATAGAATTTCCCAAAGTGTGGGTTTTGCCAAATGCATCCCATTGGTGTTGTTCAAATGTCCTTCTGACTTGAATGTGCCTGTAAATTTGTAGCGATATCAAGGCTGCTTAGATTCAGGTTCAGCTCTGTCTGTCTCCACTCTGTCATGGATGGTGCTGTGCACTTCCATTGGAGGCAGATAATGACTGGGTGTGAAGTTAGCAGTCATTGATGATCACTGCCTAAATTTACTGATTTATTCATGGTTACAAACCTGGAATTTCCTCATCTTGTCATTCTTCTTCATTTAATGGCAAGAATATTTCTATACAAAACAACTTTTCCTCACCATCTTATTTTGATTATCCTGAGGTGCCGGCACCCCTTATATAGGAATGGCTGAGTCAGTTTCTTTAAGAGTAGTGAGTTAAGAGGACAAATAAGGTATAATGTTTGCTTTTTGTTTATTTTTCTTATTTTGATGATGGTGATTTTAACTCTCACCAGAGGATATGTTTTTTGATGAGAGAGAGAGAGAGAGAGAGAGAGAGAGAGAGAGAGAGAGAGAGAGAAAGGAAGGAAGGAAGGAAGGAAGGAAGGAAGGAAGGAAGGAAGGAAGGAAGGAAGGAAGGAAGAAAGGGAAGGGAAGGGAAGGAAGGAAGGGAAGGGAAGGGAAGGAAGGAAGGAAGGAAGGAAGGAAGGAAGGAAGGAAGAAAGAAAGAAAGAAAGAGAAAGAAAGAAAGAAAGAAAAGAAAAGAAAAGAAAAGAAAAGAAAAGAAAAGAAAAGAAAAGAAAGAAAACAACAAACATGGGTCATTTGCCTCCGATACACCTGTCGACCGAGGCATCAAACTCACAACCTGGGTATGTGCCCTGAGCAGGAATCAAACCCGAGACCCTTTGGTACATGGGATGATGCTACAACCAATGGAGCCACACCAGCCAGGGCTGATTATTAGAATTATTATTAATACATGGGTTTAATGTTTGATATTTTATTTTAAGTAGTTACAGTTTTTGTTCCTATAGATGGTGAAATCATCACATTTCAAGCCCCTGGGAGCCTCTTGAATTTGGCTCCTGAGTTCTTTTGACACAACCCACATGGCTTCTGATAACGTGTTTACTCTCTGGGACAAGATGTCACTGACTCCTCTTAGTCATTTCCTTCCGTAGATCCAACAACCTGTCATTTTGGCTGATGTTGCATGGAGGTGCTCAGTTAGGTGTTTTGAACTGAGGAAAAGATTTTTAAAAAATGCACCATCCATTCTAGATAGTTTCAAGTCACCTTCGGACTGTCGGGTATTTCTGAACCTCTTCTGTCTTATGTCTACATCTTTCTCTCCCGTGCACAGAATCCTGAGTCTCTGCAGCCAATATGATTATTCCTTTGCCCTTTCCTGAATATATACTCAGCTGTTTCAGAATAACAGTTTCATGCAACTGGAGTCATTTTTGACTACTGAAAACCCTGTACGATGATTCTCTTCTTTTTGTTGTCAGGGTATACATTTCATTGGGAGATTAAAGCAGAATTACAGCCTTTAAATCACTTGATATAATTTCCTCTTGTATGGTTATGCCAACTCAAAACCCAACTAGTTTTGTTGAATTTTGCTTTTATTTTTTAGAGATTTTTAAAATTTACATCTCATTATTATGTGTTACTTCAAAGTCAAATTCATGACACAGGGTGTTCAAGGAAGCTAGCTTTCCTTCCTCTTTTCTTCAACCTGTTTAATCTCTGCTTTTAGATAACCTTTTACTTAGTGTTTAAAGTTCATGCTTCTTTTTAGTACAAACATTTATGTATACAAACACATATTCTTACTCTCCTTTCTTAGATAAGAGCTTGCATACATACAAACTTTTCTCTATGTAGCATTTTTTGACATAATGATATATCCTAGAGGCCACTCACTAGTAGTATAGATTTATGTCATTTCTTTTTATAGCCTCATAGCTCTTACTTTGTGATGAACACAGTTAGGTTATTTTCTGTCATTTGTGATCATGGACTATTAAAATGGGCTATTAAAATAGTCCATTTAATGGGCTATTAAAATGAGTAGCGCCTCCTGCAGTCAACTTTTAATATTTTTGCAATAGTACCATTGGGAGACATTCCTAGAATTGGGATTGCTCTGTCAAAAGGTAAATGCACATGTGGTTTGCTAGATATTGCCCAATTTCCATTAATGATGGTTGTGCCATTTTGCATTCTCTTTGCTCTGGATATGAGTATCTGTTTACGATCAGCTTTTCCAGCAAAGTAAACTATTAGACTTTCGGATTTGAGCCAATCTTGTAGCTCATAAGTGGCATCTCAGCTTATTTTAATTTGCACATTTTTAATTAGGAGTGAATGTACAACAGACATTTAATTGGTACCTATTATGTAAGAGGGTCCATGCTAAATATTGAGGAGCTAGAGGCAAAAAATACAGTCTGTGTTAAGATATTAGAACACATTTAGGAATATAAACCAAAAGGACCATTGTATTACATCCTATTAAGGGACCTATTGGGTGTCATTGCTGGGGTCTGTGGGAGCCTAGTCTGAAGGAGTGTGATTAAGGAAGTTTCCTAGGATGAGATGATGCCAGAGCTCAGTCCCAGACGATGGTAAGCAGGTGTGTGTGAATCTCACGAAGGGGAAGGTGTTCCAGAAAGAGAACAAGTGCATTGGTCCTGAAGTGAGGGAGGGGAGAATAGTGTCCTGCAAGAGGCATGTACAGGGAGTCACAAAATCTTAGTCTAAGTTTTAGAGAGCATGTAAAGGGAGGCGAAGCTAAAGTGGTTAGTGGGCCTTTATAATGCAAGGTGTTGGAAGGCATCTTAAGAAGTCCCCCAGCTATCTGGATAGGCTCAGTTTGGAGGGTGGCAACATGGTGGCAGGGACAGCCCATTCTGAGGCTGCTGCTCTGATCAGAGGGAGCAGTAATGTAGGTGGGGGCTGAGGGAGAGGTAGTAGAAATGGGAAGAAGTGGGTGGATTCTAGGAATTTGAAGGGGATTTTGTTGATGGTTTAATGGGTATAGGAGGGAGAAGGAGGCACTGAATATGATCCCCAAGTTCTTGGCTATTTAACTCATATGGAAGAAAGAAGGGGGAAAATATTTGAGGAATGTGATGATTTTAGATGGAGAAAGCTGAATTTTTACCTGCCATCAGAAGGAATTATCTAGTTGAGAACAAGGCATCATGGGATCCAAGAACAGGGGACTTTTCAAGAGGGAGGTGGCCATCATAGTATTCAGTGATGCAGAGAGTTAAGGAAGATGTGGGCCAGAAGGTAGAGTGAGAAACTCACCCTGGTTTGCCAGGGACTTTCCTAGGTTAGCACTGAAAATCCTGTGTTCCAAGAAAAGCAATGGTATATTAGTTTCTTAGTGCTGCTGTTCCAAAATACTATAAACCGGATGGCTTCAAAGAACAGAGATCTCTTCTTTCCCAGTTCTGCAAGCTAGACATCTGAAATCAGGTTGGCAGGTCCATGTTCTCTCTGAAGGCTCCAGAGAAGAATCATTCTTTTCCTCTTTGAAGCTTCTGAGGGTTGTTAGCAATCATTGACCTTCCTTGACATGTAGACTCATCACTCCAATCTCTGAGTCTGTAGACACATGGCCTTCTCTCTGTGTGTCTGTCTTTTTGTCCTCTCCTCTTGTTATAATGACACCAATCATATTGCATCTAGGGCTCATCCTAACCCAGTATGACTTCGATGCAACTAATTACTTCTGCAGAGGCTCTGTTTCTAAATAAGGCCACACTCACAGGTATCCAAGATTAGGATTTCAATAAGTCTTTTGGGAGGACCCCATTCAACCCATAACAAATAGCATTTATCAGAGCAGGTTTAGGGCAGTGCAGGAGGAGAAACTTAGATGGTGATGAGCAGAGGGATAAATGTGGCATGAAGAAATCGATATAAAAGGAGAGAATTGTTGTCTCAGCCAGCAGGGACATGAGGACAGGGGATGGCTATTAAGAGAGCATTATTTAAGCATCCCTAAATGGTGATGGGAAGAAGCCAGGTGATACAAGAGGCTGAAGAGAGAAGAGAGAGGGGGAGATAATTGATTAGGCAAAGTCCAGGTTGTAGGAGGGGTAGGAAGTGGGGGATTAGCTTACAGGAAGAGACTCCACCTCCAGTGAGGCTGGAGGGAGAGTGGCCAAGGCACCCAGGATGCAGGAAAGTTAGTGGTGGGGGTGGCTGGAAGGGGAGGGAGTTCCTGAGAACCTCCATGTCAGCTGAGAAGGAGTAGGCAGGGCAAGGGCCAAGAGTATGGGGGTTTTAGGAAGGAAGTGCTTCTCTGAACAAGGGATAAGACTTGACCAAAATCACACACAAAGATCCCTGTCTGTCCTTGAAATGGCTCATGTTACAGCTGAACAGGTGGCCACTGATCACCTACATGGCCGCTTTTCTGTAACACACAACTCCACAAGAGGGGTTGAGAAAGCAGGATGAAATAGTGATAAGGGAGAAATACAAGAAGGACTGGATCATCTTGACTTACAAGATCTCGATTTCCATGTACATTTAGAATATCATGAGTTAGTGTGGTAACCCTGGAGGCACTCTGCACAGAGGCTGTTGGTAAAGTGAACCAGATGCTATAGCAACGTCTTAATGCAGCTAAGCACATCTTTTTTTGTGTTTTTTTTAAAATATATGTTTTTATTTATTTCAGAGAGGAAGGGGGAGGGAGAGAGAGATAGAAGCACCTCTGATGAGAGAAAATCATTGGTCGGCTGACTCCTGCATGCCCCACACCAGGAATTGAACCGCAACCTCCTGGTTCATAGGTCAACGCTCAACCACTGAGCCATGCTGTCCAGGCATAAGTACATCTTATTGAAGTCTTTTTTAAACATTTTATTTATTTAAATTTTAAGAAATTTAATTAAATTTATTGGGAAAACATTGGTTAATAACATTATGTAAATATGTGGTGTCCAATTCTGTAATATAACATCTGTACATTGCATTGTGAGCTCACTGCCCAGAGTCTAGTCAACATGTATTTGAACCCCTTTATCCTCTTTATCCTCCCCAACCCCTCCCTTCATGGAAGTCTTGATTCGATGTACCTGGCCAGGCAGGAGATGCTGGCAGGACTATTTTCCCCAGCCTCTGCGGGCTTCTCTTGTCTGCTGGAGTTCATTGCTCTACACGCTCTAACAGCTGGCTGAGTTTGCAAGGTTGCTCCCTGGCTGCATGTTCTGGCATATGTATCCCTGAGTGTGCAGGGGCTGCTAAAACACCCTGCCCATTACAGACAACTGTTCACACTTATGTCCTCGTCGTTAGCTTAAAAGTCTATTCCAGTAAAGAGGGGAAAGATATAGGGACCCTTCAAGACAGCATGTTTCTCAGCATGCTTACTGAGTCTCATAACCATCTTGGAAATGAGTTTTAAATGTTTAATGTTCGCTGAAGCGACCGTGCCATATTCTGCTTTTGTTTGTTTATTGATTAAAGTTTAACCCAGCTATTTCGAGAGCATGCTGCAGTTATAGGAATTGGTTTATGGGGAGCAATTTTCCGTTAAGCACGGAGAAGGCCACTGATGGGGTGAGTCATGTCACACTCAGGCTTTCTTTCTGTTGGAGCCTTAATATTGTGACTAATTTGGAGCCTTTTCTTCAGTGGCTTAGCTGGTGACACTTGGTCTGAATGCCTCAAATCACTCCTGCCTGCAGAATCAGGCAGAGCACGATTAATTCCAATCTTAGGACCCTGAGATCTTCATCTCTGACTCCTTGGTGTTCTTGTTGAGTGTCTTCCTACATAGGGATCATTGATTGGCCTGAGAATCATTTTGGAACTTACTTCAGAACAGCTATGTGGACACTTGAGCAACAATTGACCACAGATCTTAGGAAGGGCATCTGAAGGGATCAAAATGTGTATGCTAGCTTGTGCCATCACTGGGCAGGACTCAGGTGGGGCACGTGTCCCTTGAATTTGCCTTTATCCCCATATGGAGTCAAAGGTGATTAAAAGAATCATGACTGAAAGGGTCCAGCACAGAATCTTAAACTTGGCTTCTAGTCTGATTCCACAGGATGAATGATTATTTTTTATGGATCCTCTATTTTTCTTGTGAATCACATAATTATATTTCACAGTGTTCATTTGTTTGTTAATGTTGACAGTAAAAATATATGACATGTTTTGTAACTCTCTGTTGACTCTTCTTTGTATTAACTTCTGGGGACCCCCAGCCTCTCCCACCTCTGAGAGGCTGTCTCCTACCTGTTTGCAAAGTAGCCTCATACACATTTCCTTTTGTGCTGTTAACTGCCAACCTGCCCTTTGTCCTGCCTCTTTCTATTTTCCCTTGACTTGCTCACAGTCCCTGGAGCCCTGGCATTGTTTGGCCTACTACCTGCTGCACTTTGGACTATACAGGGTGTAACTTGGGCATCCTCAGTTACCCTTGGAGGCACAGTAAACTAACCTTTTATTTGAAAATTTTAAATACATTTAAAAAATATATATTTTTTATTGATTTCAGAGAGGAAGGGAGAGGGGGAGAGAGATAGAGATAGATAGAGGTTGAGATAGAGATAGAGATAGAGATAGATAGAGAGAAACATCAATGATGAGAGAGAATCATTGATCAGCTGCCTTCTGCACGCCCCCTAATGGGGATTGAGCCCACAACCCGGGCATGTCCCCTTGACTGGAATTGAACCTGGGACCCTTCAGTCTGCAGGCCGATGCTCTATCCACTGAGCCAAACCAGCTAGGGCAGTGGTTCTCAACCTTCTGGCCCTTTAAATACAGTTCCTCATGTTGTGACCCAACCATAAAATTATTTTCGTTGCTACTTCATAACTGTAATGTTGCTACTGTTATGAATCATAATGTAAATATCTGATATGCAGGATGGTCTTAGGCGACCCCTGTGAAAGGGTTCTTCGATCCCCAAAAGGGGTCCCGACCCACAGGTTGAGAATTCGCTGAGCTTAGGGGCAACTAACCTTTTTAGAAAACGAAGGATTGGAGATGCTGGAAGGAGCCCCAAGGAACCATTTCTGTGCCATGGCCCATATATGTCCCATGGCCCCATGCAAGCCCCATGGTTCCATACCTGTCCTATGGCTCCATATATGACCTGTGGCCCATGAATGCCTCATAGTTACATGCACGTCCCATGGTACTGCATTTTCTTCCAAGTTTTGGCTGTCTGGTGTCTAATGCCCCAGACAGTCATGTGATGTCTGGTTCTGGTTGGATTTCTCCTCTTCTCTGGTTTCTGGGACCCTCGTCATTACAACAAGAGCTGTAATAGTTGATTTCTTGAGTCCCTGTAAGAGTTCAGTCTTCCAGTACGGAAACCTTGATTAAAATTGTTTCTAGTGTTTCTCCCTGTTCACCTGTTCTCAGAGCTGCCATTTGACCTTTGTAAGTCATACATGGACATGACTGCATGACAGTGGCCTGCTTTCTCCAAGGAAGAATTAGGAAATTTATTTTAATAAAAAATAGATGGCATGAAATTGATTTTACTATTTCATTTTAATATTTTCATATGAATCTGCATGGCGTTTAACAAGTCAATACCAATTGTAGAAAACTCTCTTGAACTCAATGCTTTTCTCTGTAAAAACTAAAATTTACATAAACCAAGTGTGATTCTCTTTGGTTTCATTAACAGGAGATGTGTTATTCTCCTGTGAGTTTACTTGGGGAAGAAAGTGTTATTTGGATCCTTAAAAAAGTCCATTGTTCCATTAATAGTTTGAATTTTGTTATGCATACATGAATGTTCCTTATACTGTAAAGTAATGTCAAAATCATATGGGCAAAATATTCGAACCAGTTTGCAAGTGAAGCAACTAAAGTACAAGCATACTGCCTGCCTTTGACATTGAAAACGGCAGTTGGGAATACATTTTGTATTTTAAAGTCTGTTGCTAGTTTGCTATCTGAGAAAAAATGGAATATTAAAAAAGATACCACTTTCCAATTCTATAATGTAGGTATATCATGATTATTTAAAAATGCATAGAGGTGTTAGTGGTTCTACACTGCATTTTCTTCTAACATCTCTATGAGTTATTCATTAAATAAACTGGTTCCAATACCTGCATTGTACTTTGTTGATGTTATTGATCTTTTGACTGATGAGACCCTGAGACAGTCCTGGTTGTATGTTTTTTTTTTTTATAAATAATGATTAGGTTCTGAAAGTGATTTATTGAGTTTTGAGAATTAGCAATAAATTTTGTATTACTTTTGTGTTCTAGGGCCACTAGTGAAATAATTTATGAGTAAACATCTATATTTTATCCTAAGATAAAATTTTTGTGTTTTGATTGATTTGTCTCAGTGGGAAATAGTTTTTATTATTTTAAGAATACAAATGGAATACTTTATAAGTGAAGTAGTTCAATGCGATTGCCTTAAAACTGAGAATATGATTTTATAAAGTTAGTGTCAGAATTCTGATTTAAAACCTTCATTTCATTTGGCCTCAAATAGTATGTTACTGTGTTTTATTTATCTTTAAGCATATCATAGCCTTTCTAAGCATTAAATGGCTAATTCACCTGTTTGTCACACTGAAGGTAGATAAAAATCTTGTCCTTACTTTATGCATGAAGAAAGAGTTGGAGATTAAATGTATGGTGTGTAAAGTTTTAATTATGCAGTATTTTTCTTGGACTTATGACCTTTTGCGTTCTAGTGTGAAGGCAAGATAAGCAGCCATACCTACATCTGAGAGACAAAACATTAGGCCAACTCTAGCAGATAGCAGTGCTGAAATGTTTCTGTCATCAATGTGACAAAGAAAAGACTCCAGTGAGGTTCTTAAATCTAATTTAGTTTGTCTACAATATAATCAATACCTTAACTTTTAATTTTCCGGGAGGTCTTTTATTACTTAGTGAAGAAGGGCCAGAGTTCTACTCTGGCTCTCAGAGGAATTATGTTTGATTTCTCTTTGCTTTCCCATTTCCCACATGTGGCTCAGGGGTGGATTTCAGAGAGCCTGGGCACATATGTCTTGCATGAGGCAGGAGGCATTCTCATTCATAATCAAGAGCTCAGTGATATTGTGTGCTAACTGCCAAAATGAATAGATCCCTCCAGTCCACGGTGTGACAAGTTGCAGTAAAACAAGGTGACCATCCTACCATGGTAGCACCTGGGCACATGTGAGGTAGACTACACATTCTATCGACTGAAATCCATGAGACCAGATCCTGACACCAGGAATGGCTAGCAATCTGTTTCTTGTAGCTCTCGGAAGGTAACTGAAGATTGTCATTCTCATTTGCATTTTTGAGTTTTGTGCTAGATAAGACATTCCAAAATATAAAACTACAGACCAATAAATCTCACAAATATAGACACAAAATGTTTTTTTTTAAATATATTTTATTGATTTTTTACAGAGAGGAAGAGAGAGGGATAGAGAGTTAGAAACATCGATGAAAGAGAAACATCGATCAGCTGCCTCCTGCACACCCCCTACTGGGGATGTGCCCGCAACCAAGGGACATGCCCTTGACTGGAATCGAACCAGGGACCCTTCAGTCTGCAGGCCGACGCTCTAACCACTGAGCGAAACCGGTTAGGGCCACAAAATGTTTTAATAAAATTTTATCAGTTGAATTCAGCAATTCTTAAAAAGGATAATACATTGTGTTCAATTGATCTTTATCCCCAAAATGCAACATTGCATGGGATTTCAAAGGTTTAACATTTAAAAATCAATTAATGTAAATCAATGTATTAACTATACTTTAAAAAATATTTATTTCAATACATATAGTAAAAAATACTTTTTTACTTAGAGTGAAAAAGTCATTTGATAAATTTCAGCACATATTCAGGATGAAAACTAGGAGTTAAATGTATTGCCACAACATGACAAAAGTCATATTAATAAATCTAAATGTAACATGATACTTAATGGTTAATTGTTAAAGGCTGAATGCTTTCCACACAAGTAAGTTGACTCTTACCAATCAGTGCTTTTAATTATCATTGTGCTAGCCACTCTGAAAGGTAATAATAGATAAATAATTTTTAATATCTATTTTATTAAAAGTAATAAAATATTTTATATATTTTAATAAAAGACATATAATAAACAAATAGATGACATACAGATTGGAAAGGAAGAATTGCAACTCTTCTTGGTAAATGAGATTATCTATATGGGACATTCTAATTAAATTTTTTTAAAAAAGTATCAAAGCTAGCAAGTGAATTTCTCATGATTTCAACATATGTAGTGAATATAAAATATTCTGTCGCATTGTGATATATAGTCAACTAATAATTAGAAATTGAAATTAAATTATATCCTTTATAGTAGTATTATAGATATGAAATAAGGATATATTTAACAAGATATGTGTAGCTGAACATTAAAAACTGTAAAACATTACTAAGAAATTAAAAAGACCTAACCAAATGACAAATATTTATAAATCATAAGATTCAATCTTAAGATATCAATTTGTATCATATGTGTTGCCACTATAACACATGAATTGCAATCTATATTTGTAACAAATCCATCCAAAATTTTACTGTTCTTTTATTATATAAATTGAAAAGCTGTTTTTAAAATTTATATGGAAATGTGAAATATTTAGAAAAACTGAAAATATTTTAAGATGATCAAGCTTAGAATACTTTCGAGTACCTGACTTCAAGATAAACTGTTTCCACAAGGATAAACATATAAATCAATGGAACAGAAATCAGAGACCAGAACTAGATCCCCACACATACTGTTAGTCAATTTTAAACAAAGTGGCCATGGTAATTCAATGAGGAAATGATAGCTCTTTCAACAAATAGTTCTGGAGAAATTGGACATCTCTAAGCCAAAATGAGCTGAAATGGATCATAGACCTAAAGAACTAAATTTATAAAACCTCTAGAAGAAAATCTATGAAAAGTTTTCCTGTGACCTTAGATTAGGCAAAGACACAAAAAGCACACAAAAGAGAGTCTGAAATTGGACCAAAGCAAAATTAAAACCCTTTGCTATTCAAAGACACCATTGAGTACCTGGAAATGCAAGCCAGATGCTATGTGAAAATATTTACAAGACCTGTGTCTACTAAAGGTCGTGTGTCTACATATATGAATAAATTCTTACAACTTAAGAAAATACGTAATCCAAATTTTAATAAATGGACTAGAGATTTATAGTTTACAAAATACAAATGACAACCATAGTGAGATACCTCTACATGCAGCAGAGTGACTAAAATTAAAAAGACTGATAATACGCTGCTGTAAAAAAGAAGGAAGTCTTACCATTTGCAACAGCATGGATGGAACTGGAGAGCATTATGCTAAGTGAAATAAGCCAGTCAGTGAAAGAAAAATACTACATGATCTCCCTCATTTATGGATAATAAAGACCATTATAAACTGATGAACAAAAATAGATACAGAGGCAGAGCAGCATTAAACAGACTGTCAAACTACAGTAGGAAGGCTGGGGAGGGGGGGTAAGAGATCAACCAAAGGACTTGTATGCATGCATATAAGCATAACCAATGGACACAAGACTCTAGGGGGTAGGGGAGGCTGGGGGAAGGTCAAGGGCGGGGGGAGAAAGGAGACAAATGTACTACTCGTTGTAATATTTTAAGTAATAAAAAAAAAGACTGATAATACTAAGCATTGGTGGGAAGGTGGAGGAACTGGACATCATGCTTTGCTGTTAGTAATTTATGATGGTGCAGCCACTTTTGAAAACATAGTTTCATTAGAAGTTACACATACACTTACCCTAAATACCAGCAAACCCACTCATAGGTATTTGCTCAAGGGTAATGAAATGTTAAATAGGGTCTACAGAAAGATTTGTGCTCAAAAGTTTGCAGCAGTTTTATTTATACTAACCAATATGGAAAATTCAAAGGTCCATCAATGGGAGTGGACAAATTAATTATGTAAAATGGAAAATACAGACAATAAAAAACCCCAAACTGGATTAATTTTCAAAATATTATGCTAAGTGGAAAATTCCAGATGCAAAAGACTACATATTATTTGAAATTTTATAGAAGAAAAAACTAAAGCAGCAGAATACCTATCAATGGTTTCCTGGGTACAGGGTAATGGACAAATTTCACTCTAAGGCAGTGGTTCTCAACCTTCCTAATGCCGCGACCCTTTAATACAGTTCCTTATGTTGTAGTGACCCCCAATTTCATTGTTACAAATTGAACATAATTAAAGTATAGTGATTAATCACAAAACAATATGTAATTATATATGTGTTTTCCGATGGTCTTAGGCGACCCCTGTGAAAGGGTCGTTCGACTCCCAAAGGGGTCGCGACCCACAGGTTGAGAACCGCTGCTCTAAGGGTTTGTGAGAGAACATATAAGCTAATATAAATTTTTATATCATCATTGAGGAGGTGGTGACAGGGTTTATACATTTGTTAAAAGTTGTTGAATTTACGTTGGTAAATGTTATTGTGTCTAAATTATACCGCAGTGAACCTAATTTTAAAAATTGTATAAGTTCCAACTGTAGAGGAGAAGCAATGACTTGCCAAGAATGTAAGATCCGGTAATCAAATTGCTTGCGAAGCAGCCGGAGTTTGTCAAAACACTGTGCCCAGTTTCCTTAGCAATAAGGCCAAGCATTATATGACAACTTTACAATCGGAAAATTAATTATGAACAACATGTTATGCAACATTTAATAAAATGTGTAACTCTGTGTGTGTCAGAAAAGCTACCTAAAATTCAAAATATTCAGGTCTATGATGGAAACCCACCACATAAACTATTTAATCAGTAAAGTTTTCCCCCAAAGTTATTTTAAAAGATAAAAAACCTAATAATTTAGGATAACGATATTATTAGAGAGATAATTTATATGGAAAGTTTCTTCTTTAAACACTGCCCTGGCCCAGGGGTAATCTTTGGAGGAAAATATTTCTGACTTATATGTGCTTTGAGACGATGTCATCACATCCGAGCATTGCTGATTTGTAGGTTTCTTGGAAGGAGACTTGAGTTGGGGTGGTGAACACACAGTACAATATACTGATGATGTATTATAGAATTGTACTCCTGAAACCTATATAATTTTATTAACCAATGTCACTGCAATATATCCCATAAAAATACATTTTATAAAAGAGGTAATAGTAAGCATAGGGAGGAAATGGGAGGGGCATTCATTTAGCCACAGTACCTTTGGTTGTAATGTGCACACAACTCTCCTTTTTTCCTCTCAGGGCTGATTTTCTACAGGTGGCCTTTTACTTCTTCTCACTCCTGCAATTGGAAATGGGGCAGTAAGAGGACCTACTGGTACACAGCAGCCCAATAGAACTTCCTGTAATGACGGAAATGCTCAAACTCTATGCTGGAAAATACGGTCGTGTTAGCCATGTGCAGCTGTTGAGTACTTAAATGTTGCTAGTGAAACTGAAGTAATGAATTTTCAATTTGCCTTAATTAAAATATAAAGTCATCTATTGGTGGTGACTATCATTTTGAAAGCTCAGGTATGGGCTTTTGGCTTCTAGCATTATATATAAAAATATTGGCCTAGGCTGTGGTGTGTGTGTGCCTGTGCGAAGGCTGTTATATCCTGGCATGTTATTGGAGTCTTCTTTTGGAAACCATCATGGTTCATGTTTTAAGAAAACTGGCCTTGGAAAAGAAAAATTTTTCCTAGAAGTGACTTTTATACTTCTGCTATTAATTACTTCGCTGATGTAAAGAAAATCTCTTACTGTTTTCCTGGTTGGTTTCAATTTTCTTAAGTGAAAAATAGGCATATTGGGTTTTATATGAAAGGTTTTACCACAGCGGTGATTCTATTGCTCTTTAGGCTAATAAGGTAGCTTAAGAGGCATTTGGGATATTCTTTATCCCTTAGAGAAAGCTCCTTCCTCTCTTTAACCCTTAGACAATAACACAGATTCCGTATTAAAGAACAAAATAGAAATTGAGATGCCATTGACATTGTTGACATTGACAATAATTGTATCACAAATGTTTATTTAATAGGAAAATTAATAGTTTATATGAAGAATGATGTGATTTTTCATTTTCATACATTTTCATAGTTAATTAACATATAAAGAGTTTAGAATCATACTCTCCTTTAGATTTAGCACTTTTTCTTGCTACCTAGAAGGAAACAATTCAGAGATGAAATATTAAGATATATTTTAAGTCATCAATGCAGTGGGATTTAGAAACTTACTCTGAAAGCTGCCTGGCTATTAGGCTTAAAACATCAATTAGAAATATTTGGGCTTCAAGTAACAGATAACTGACCTTCAGTGCTTTAAATCATAAGGAGACTTACGGTTCTCTAACTAGAAGGAAAGTCTGTCCAGGGCTGGTTCAGAAGTGTCAGCAAGGCCCCAGCTCCCTCATTTTGCTCGATCATCCTCACGGAACTGGCTTTTGCTTTCTGTGTTTATTTCACATTGGGATGGCTGCTGGCAGCATTGAAAGGCAGGCAGCAGAGGAGGTTGGAGGATACCCAACTTCTCTACTCATCTGTTTTATGTCAGAAATCAACAACATAGGAGAATCTTTCATGTGCAGAGTTGTTTACGTGCACGTGGCCAGCACTGAGTCACGTGACTGACTCTAGGTACAAGGGGAAAGGAAGTGTCTGCCAAACGGGGATGGAGAAAATCATAACTGAACCCCCCTCAGTCCAGTTGGCCAAGGACTAGGGTGAGGCGAGGACCCGATTTTCAGTGCAATATTTAAGAGGCACCCAAAAATTTAGTGGTAAAAATAAATAATATATTAATGCAATATTTTAAAAAATCAATATTCATGACAAAAAATTCATACTGAACAAACTATCTGGGTTTTAAATCAGGATCCAATCAGTGCAGTCTCCTGGCAAGCCCTATTGGAGCTCTAATGTCTTTATTAAAAATGTGGGCAGTTTGTTCATTAGGGATTTTATAAGTTGTTAATGTAGACCTTTAAAAACATTGCATGAAGGTATTGTTTTGATAGGTGAGTTTTTTTTGGCACCCTCTTAAATTTGATACTCAAGGGGAGGACCTCACTCCCCTTAGTCTTCTCCCAGTCCTGCTGTTTAACAAAACCAGGTTCTGTTGGCAAAGAAGACTGGTGGGCATCAAAGCTTGTCTCCACAGCTGTGTAATTGGTTCTGGTGTATGTGCCCCATGAATATTCATAAGTCTGTTTCTGTTTCCTATCTGCTCCATGGAATATGTCTTTCTCTTCTCTTTTATTCTAAACCTCTGGTTGATAAACGATGTCTACCTTATCTTGTGTCTCTTTCTAAACAATGAATACTCAAAAATTCAAAAATAAATACTCTTTTTAATTGAAACGCTGAGTCAATCCTCTCTTGACAAGAATCAGAAAATTTACCCTAGCACTGTGATTTTCAACTGGTGTGCTGCAAGAATTTTTAAAACATGTGATACCTGATTGTCAAATTAAAAAACAGCCAATACAACAATAGCTATTGGTGTGAATAATCAAAATTATACCCATTTTTCGTAAAATCGGCAGAAAATATGATAATTTCATGTTTTCCACAGAAGTTAGTAGTTTATGTGTACTGTGAGATGAAAAAGGTTGAGAATTGCTGCCCTAGCAGATTATTCCCAACCAAATCTGAGATAAAATGAAGAAGTGCAAGAATTTCCCATTTTTTTATTTTCTCATTAAAATTTTTTTGAATGACTTGAAATTTGAAAGACGATTCATGAAAAAGTTGAGGGAATAGAAAGATCTGCTGGTACCTTTTCGTGTGTCCTGATAATGGGCAATGGGAATTTGATGGTCTTTGAAGATGGTTGATTATGTTCCTATTTTAAGGAACTCATGCCATAAAATTGTAGAAGTCATAATTATGCAATATGAAAGCTGGCATAAAAGAATCCACTCTTCATTTTAATCTCATTCTATCTTTGGTCTGATTAACTACTAGTGGTTGATGTTGATAAACTGTTTATTAGAAACCTCTTAAGCTTTTCTTCCCCTCAAGGGGCATGATAAAGGCAAGCTATCTCTCAATGGAGAAGCTTTAAAATGCTATCAGGATGCTTTTGTGAATATAAGTAACTTGCCTCCAATGAAAATTTTATATGAAAAAAATTTATGTAGACCTGTGAAACCTGACTAATATAGATATGTAGTAGGAATTTCATGCAAGGCTATAAAATACATTTGTATTAAGGACCAAATGTAGTATTCACACCATTTATAGATATAAATTCTTTAAACTCAAAGGTGGGTCTGCACAAAATTGTTCAATGTTTTCTCTGATTTAATTCAGCTTTTGAAAGTTCTTGAGGCCAATGTTTGGAATTTAGGGGGGAAAATGTAAGAACATATGGAAATAATAAATTGACAGAGTTGGTTGTTAAAGATGGCTGCTATGAGAAAATTTAATGTTTGCAGCAGGGAGAGTAAAAATGGAAAGATTACAGTGAACTTTGCATGTGTTTATCATTACCATTCTTATTCAGGACTTCACTTTCCCCTGAGCCAAACCTGAGCACCCAGGATTTTTTAGCTATCTTCTTCTTTAAGCAACCAATGAAATATTATGTTTCTCTTTGCTATATCTTCTTGCCTCATGCCCTGTCTTACTTCCATATACCCCATTTTCTTCCTGGCCACTTGAGTTGCCTTTTTATTTTATTTTTTTTATTCAGTCACCCCATTGCATGAATTAACAGTTGCTTTTGTTGCAACTGAGCAAGGGATTCTTTGCAGATCTGTATCTCCTAGCCAGAACCATGTAACTGTTGCTGGGCAGGGGGCTGGGTTGTATCGTTGGAGAATATTCTGTATGTGGTTCATTTTGTAATTCTCAAACACTCTGGGATTCCTCTGCCTTCATACCTATGTGATGCTTCCATTGATATCGCCAAGAATTTCACACTCCTACAGAGAGAAAGATAGCTCCCAAAGGATGTGTAATTTTGTTATGCAGCAACAACTCTCTCTAAGACTTCAAGCCAAGCAAAAACATGTGCTAGTGCTGGAGCTACTTCTCAGCCAATGCAACCACGTGAGCTTCTCGATCTTCTCTCACTGCAGCAGTTTGCTTTTGACCCATTCCTGGCCTGCCATATAATTGTGGCCCCCTCTTCTGCTGCGGTAGGTGGAGGAGCAGCCGTACTGCTTTCCAGAGCAGATCCAGCACATGGCCACATCTGCCTCCGTGCTCAGTTTGTTTTTATCATCTGTGGGACATTCACGGACCAGTGTGCGTTTTCAGATGGAGTAAAACAGAAAAGATTATATCAGCACTTTGCAATGATTTCCTGTGTGCTATAATTGTTCATTGTAGATTAGAAGGACTTATGCCTTTTATAGTCTGAGACCAGCTCCTCGACTGCATAACCACACAAACAAAACACTATCAGAAGAAGCAAACACGACTGTAAGAGCTCATGAAAAATCCTGCTCTGATGAAATGGACTATAGAGCCCCGGAATCTTTAATTACTGGGGGTTTTAAAACCATATTAAAAGAAACAAAAAAATGCAAAACAAAAAAGCCACATCTCAAATATCATGCCTAGATATCTTGCTGAGGACCCCTCCCCCCAGGGGGTGGGGCAGGTGATATACTGAATGGTTTTTGGGCAGGTCATCATTTCTCCTCTAATCATTTTCATATGGTTTTGCACATAAAAATTAAGATTTGAGTTGGAGACTAAAGAGTTTTTGCTTTAACCTCAGTTACTAACACTAAAATCATCTCACATTTGGTATTTCTCTAGCACGGGGCCTAGTACAGAGATTAGCATGTGTGTGGGCTGAATCCCAAAACCATGGGGCAAGTAGATTAACTGTGTTTACTTGGTTTTTATGTTCTCTTTTTTTGGATATAATTAGCAGTTAAATTAGATTTACTTTAGTAGTTTAAATTCTATTTTGAAAAGACAGATGTAAAATTGAAAGTAGGGACTGAAAATTACATACCTCTTCCCTGAAGATTTAAAATGTTAATATTTGTCAACGTGAAAATGTTGGGAGAGCATTCAACAAATTTTCTCTGTTCATTTGTAGTAGTTTTCCTAGTTACTGAGAAACTGATGTGAAAGCATAATGAAGACAGTTCTTATAAAAGATTTCCAGCAAAAGAGCAGACTGAGCTTATGGGAGAAATCCCTTACCCTCATATAATGGCATTACAAAATACAGAGCTGCCCCAAAAGCAAGAAAGGGGAAGTCCCAAGGACAGATATTAAAAAGAGGAATCAAGTGTAGAATCCTCAATAGGAACCCATGTTGAAGGGCCTTAGGGGCTAGGGTTTTCAAACATGCTTAGAAATGGGAATAGTAGGTGCTAGGGAATCCTGGTGGGCAGGGAGAGCAGGAACTCCACTTCCTATAGAAAGCTACAAACCACAATGGGCTGTCGTCCTACCTGAGAAGTGGAAGTCCAGAAGCACCGCATATCACCCCCATAGAAGAGGGAATGCAGCTGGCTGTGGGTGGAAACAGACCCATGAAGGAGAAATTGGAATCCCAAGCTTACTCTATAGAATCCCATGGGGGGACCCAAACATGTACTTTCCTTACCAGGGAGTAGTCCAAGGTCAAGAAATAGACACTTGACATCTACACACCAAATCTTTGGCTCTAAAAGGGGTCTTTGGTCTTCCACTCTCTAGCAATGCTCCAGGATAGTTCCTGGATTGTGGGCTCTTGTTGGAATTACTCTTACTGAAGATGAGCACAGAGTTAAAGAATAAACCTCAATGAGACAATCAATGCAGAAATTACATCCCCTGGTCCATATAACAGACCAATAGCCAACAGATTTTAAAGTGTATAAGAGACACACAGTAGAATCGGAATGACCAGAGTAAGGGACCATGATATAGAAGTGACAGAGTATCCTGTATAATAAAGAGGTAATATGCAAATTGACTGTCACACCCTCGCACAAGATGGCTGCCTCCATGTGGTCACAAGATGACCACCACAATATGGCTGGCAGAAGAGGGCAGTTGTGGGCTATCAGACCAGCAGGGGAGGGCAGTTAGGGGCGACCAGGCCAGCATGGGAGGGCAGTTAGGGGTGACAGGGCCGGCAGGGGAGGGCAGTTGGGAGAGACTAGGCCTGTAGGGAGGGTAGTTAGGGGCGACCAGACCAGCAGGGGAGGGCAGTTGGGGGCAATCAGACCGGCAGGGGAGCAGTTATGTGTCGATCAGGCTGACAGGGGAGTGGTTAGGGGGTGATCAGGCTGGCAGGCAGAAGTGGTTATGGACAATCAGGCAGGCAGGCAGGCAGGTGAGCAGTTGGGAGCCAGCAGTCCCAGATTGTGAGAGGGATGTCCGACTGCTGGTTTAGGACATCCAGCATTCGGACATCCCCTGAGGGGTCCCAGATTGGAGAGGGTGCAGGCTGGGCTGAGGGACCCCCCCACCCCCCAGTGCACGAATTTTGTGCACTGGGCCTCTAGTAGATGTAATAAAGAAGATGAGTTGGAAAAAAAATTCTGTGGAAAGCTGTGTGAATGTAGTAGTTAGGAATAGATCAAGCCATATTTGAATTCAAAGTAAATAGTTCATTTAAAAATGTATCTACAACTCTTAACATGTAAGAAATACATGAGTCAGTCTTTTATCACAGAAAAAAGAGGTCATGATTGCCTAATTTTAGTCACTTGTCTGCCTTTCTCTGAAAAAAGAACCATGTATTCTACTCTTATTTTCAATGAGGAAAGTACATGATCCTGCATAGACTTGGGTGTTTGGATGGCAAGATTTCTGTTTTATTTATTATTGTACCCCAAGCAAGGACTTCATAGTGGAGAGGATGACTTCATACTTAGTTTCCTGCTTCCCAAGAACATAGTCTCTCCAATAGTATGGAGACAATAAAAAAACTAGACATTTAAATGATAAATCATAGACTGAGAGAGGAAATTATAAAATTAAAAGCATTCATCATTTGTGTTTCTTGTTCTTCTTTGTCTTTTAGCTCTTTGACTTCTAGTTTTCTTTCATGAATCATGTGAATAATAATATCTTCCTGCAAAGTTTTTACAAAGATTTGGGAATGCACATGTAAAATAACCATGGAGTTGCTCTGCTTAGTTCTTAGAATATTGTATGAAACCAATATCTACCAATACTGGTGTTATTATTTTCATCTCAGATTTATTATTTTCACCATATTATCTGAAGTAAAATTCCTCAAGGGTGTATACTAAAGTTTCATTACTTTTGATAGCTATTATCTTGTTATCAAAAGTAAGGTATAATACAAATTGCTTTTGGAGAATACTGTTGAAATAGGTCATCTTGCCTGGGTCTCTATCTCTTAATCTAATCTCTCTTTATTGATGCCTTTACTTTCTCAGTATATATATTTTGAAAAACACAGTTACTGATCTTTAGACTATTGGAAGCTTGTCTCTTTTTGAAATATACTTAATCTGACAAATTTCTTAATATCTTGCACTCTGTACTCTATCTGGGTTTGCTAATAGAATCAAAATCCCATTCCTATATGTTATCGCCAAATGTGTGCGCCCATATTTGATGCTGACTTCTGATTCACCTCCAAATAGTACAGATGATATATATGAAGACCCATTGCTGAGGTGAATGGTGATTCATATGGTGACTAGTTCCTTGAACTGGCCAAAGGGCTCAAAGCCATTGCTGACAGATGATGTCACCGTCAAAATTCTTGTTTATCTTGAATTTAGAAACTAAACAAAAACAACCTCTCATTATCTTTTTTTAAAATGAGGACAACAATCCCAAAATCGGTTACCATGACTTTAGGAGAATCCACCATGAAATGCTGTCAAAGAGATAATTTTCAGAACATTGCAGTCTTGGATTCCGGGTTGTTCTACCTCTTCTGTTCCTATGGTTCTTATGAAACTGGGTGGACTCTTTGCCCTCAAAGGGTAACTTTTCCCATGGTTTACTTCTTCCCCTCACACTCAAGGAAATGGTTGAGTTATGCTAGCGTGGATACTTCCCTGCTGAATAAACCCACAAGATGTGGTGTGGAAACATAAGGCAGAATAAATTGGATTGATGAAAGTTTAAACTTTTTAAAGAAAAGACAAAATTTGGTATAGAGAAATAATTACTATAGGCATAAAAGAAAGTTGTATAGTTTTCTTCATGCAAGAAAGGAGTCATTTAGATTCCAGGGATCTCAAACTTTTTACTGATTCAGTTTCCATCTAACATGTGGGAACCCCCTTCTCTGGCCACTCCATTACTCTGACCTCTGAGTTACAAAAGGAATCTACTGGATGAAAATAAAGTGTCAGGTTGTGAAAGAATATAGCAGTCTTAAATTCCAGCAATGCCTCACAACATCAAATCACAACCCAGCAGGAGATATTTACTGAGTCTCTTATGAATGGCATGTCTTTTAGTGTTTATAAAAGTCTATAGAGTGGCTCTGTCTCTACCCTATTATACAGCACCGGAAATAGACTAGGAGATGTGCAGTGACTAGTCCACAGGCCGAGGTGTCTTTGGAGCACAGCAGGGATGAGAATCTTGGCCTTTGGACTGCAGTGGCCATGCTCTAAAGTTCTACAGCCCGGAGCTTGTTTGTATCATGCTGTTCTTACGTTGTGTGTGTGTGTGTGTGTGTGTGTGTGTGTGTGGAGGGGGGAAGGGCAGGTGAGGGAGGGGGTTTTGGTGCTGTGCTGAGGAGCTGGAGCCCCAGTTGGGAGGGGAAGCATGCGGTGCCTAGATCAACATATCTGAGCTCCCTCTCCTCAGATTCACAGAAGGTTCCATAGCACTGCTGGTTGCCGCATTTACAAGGGGGGCTCTGAGTCAGTGCTTTCTTTGCTCCTTGAATCAAAAAGTTTTGAGGTAAATATATCTCATCATCTACCTCATTACCCCAAAAGAGAGGCTCTGTTATAGAGTCTAGGGGTGCTCATTGCACTACAGAGGCACAGAGCACCCCAAACATAGTCCAAAGAACTCGTCTAACATTCATCACTTTTTCTTGTTTCCCAGTGTTGACAATTTATTCACTTAGTTATTCGTTGAAACAGCAGTCATTCATTTACTAAGTACATTTTCATTGAGTGAGTGCCTCCTTTATGTCAATTTTGCATCAGGCACTGGGAATATAGGAAGTGGGGAGACAGATGTGTAATCAGGGTCATGGGGCCTCATTGGGCAAAGCTTGTGCATCATACGCACATGGGAGGGGTCCTTCATCTTGTCTAAGGAGACCCAGAGAGGCCTCCTGGAGGAGTTGTCATTGCAGCTGGCTTCTGAAGGGTGGCAACGGAGCTCCAGGTGAGAAAAGGTAGATAAAGGAAGCTCTGGAGAGTCCCTGGACCAACAGGCCTTGATACAGTCAGAGCCCAAAGTGCACGTTCGATGGCAGGAAGATGGGGGTTAGAGCTAACAGGGAGCTAGATCAGTGCAGTTTGCTGAGGTTTCATCTAAGGATGCTGATGTGGAGTCAGAGGCAGGGGGCGCTGGATGGCCAAGGCACTGAGAGAGTGACTGTTGGCATAGCTGGGGAGCAGTGGTGCAGATGCGAGAGAGTGGTGGCCAAACCAAAGTTGTAGCAGAAGGGACAGAGGGAAGCATGGTCAAGAAGAGGAACTAACAGGGTTCTGTGAATGGACGGCACAGGTGACCCTGCAGTGAGCTCCAGGATGATCCACTGTCTTCATTTGTTTTAGTTGAATTTCAGCACCAAAAAAAGGCATTCTCATAATTTCTATCCAAATGTGAGTTACAAAGGAAATCTACTGGATGAATCTACTGAGTTAAACAACTTTAGTTAAAAAAAATGAGATTAGAAATTTATCTGTAAATATTCATCCTATATACTATATGATGTAGAGAGAAATAATTTGCCTTATATATTTTAAGAGATGAAAGATTCAAATGCTCCTCTCATCTTTGCACTGGGCACCCGCCCGACCAGGGCTGTGTGTCTCCTTTAGTAGGATCTATTCCCACAGTCAGGAGAATGCTGGGGCTTTTACCCTGACATCAATTAAATGACAGCTTCTTCCATAACAGTTCCTCCTACCCTCTCTTGTCACCCTAATCCTTTTGACAAACTCAACATTTGAAAAGAGGTTTATATTTACACCAGACTTTAAAAGGTATTGCCAGGCTCTCCCGTCCCAGCTATCTTTAATGTAATACTGTTTATGTTTAGGGAAGAACAAAAATAGAAATGTTTATACCCGGTGGGGTGAGAAAAGAACTAATGCAAGCTGGCACCATCAGCTTGGTGGATCCTGTTTGTGCAAACAATTCTTGTTAATTATAGGCCTTCTAAACGGACAGCTTTATTATACTGACCATATGTAATTAACTTGACATTTCTTTCTCTAGGTATGAAAATAGAATGCATTGCAATTTCCCCTTTACTTATTCTCAAGCAAGGACTGCATATCCTTTAGTGGACACAGTCTAGCATTCATCTTTTTTTTTCTTTAGAAGTTCTGAAATCACTGTATGGCATTAAATTGAATAGGCCTAGTATATCAAAAATAGAATTATAATTATGAAAAGTCAGTTAAAAGGAGGGTGAACGGTAAAATGAAATGAGATTTTTAATGGCTTGTCAGCAGTTATAATTAATGAGATGGAGCTTGGGCCATGGATGTGACCTTCAGGTAGGCATGGGACGAAGGCCTGTGTGAGTGGGCCCCGGAAGGAGAATGATTTTTCAGAAGACAGTTTCTCTCTACATCTTGCCAGCTTCTGCCTTCCCCTCGGTCAGGACTTTTTCTTGCAGTTGGGCTCCCAGGTGTGGTCAGGAAGCTGCGGTCCCATCATTGGGTGCATGAGAGCATCCCTGCAGGAGGCAAAGCAGGCCCGGCGTACAGGCCCGGGAAGAAGGCAGAGCTGCAGCTAGATAGCGACGCCTGGATTTGAGAAGCCACTTGTTATCTTGCTCATAATAGGAAACTGCTTTTCATGACAATGTTAATTCAGATGTTGACCCACTTCAGTTTATGCTTTACGCAGTGATTTTCTTTGAACACTAGTTGCAAACAAAGAGAGAACGAGACAAAGGCATGCTGGCTTCAGCTCCTGATACCATCCAACTGCACAACCTCCTCGCACACTGAGTGGGTTCCTGAGGCTATAAGAATTGTTTCTGTCTGATAAACACAGGTCCCTTTGAACTCTGTGGGGGTTCTTTTCCACTGGCACTTTCTTATAACTGTATGCAAAGTCTTTTTTTTTTCCTGGTCTGATTTGGAATCTAAAGAGTCTACATGTGAGCCTACCCCCACCTCCTTCATCCTTTTGTTAAAGCATAAAACATTGTAGTTACTGTAACATCTGTTATGTTTCACACCCCGAGGCACAGGCAGGCAGAGCTAAATCTCTTCACACACGCACACACATGCTAGCCTCTTTTCCTGCTCATGCACATAAAATGGGTTGACTGGAAGGCAGAACAAATCCAAACAAATATCTAGCAACTGGTTCACAAAGGCTGTTAGTTACCCATCTGATTACTACCAACAACAGTCTGTCTTTCAAGGGAGCTCACAGAGAGGAAGTGCATCCTTAGTGAGGCTGGGACCTACCTGAGATTATAAGATGTCACTTCTGGGGAAAGAATTGTGGTGAGAAGGGGAGGTTAGAATTTATATTTATGGCACTAGAAATAGTATCCTCTTGGGAGACACCTAAAAAGCACATGCAGATAAATGGCTTATTATCTCAGGAATGCGTTAAATAGTCAAATTAATTCTAAGATCAATACCATCATGGCTATTAGGTCTACGATTCTACAGTTACCTATAGGAGTTGTAGAAGATTGGAGAGGAGTAACATGCCCACACTCAGGAAGAAGGTGGAATTCTTACCTTCATTCTTGCCTGTGTTTATTGTTCCTTTGCTCATATTCCACAAATGTCTAGTGACCCTTCAGTGTGGGGTCCCATTTTCCTCTTGTTCTCACCTGCTTCCTTTAATATCCCAATCAGAACTGTATTCACTGTCATCTATGTGTTGATGGATATCACATTTTTATCTGCAGTTCAACCACACCTGAACCACAGAACCACCTGCACCTACCTACTCATCTCTCCATTGGGATTTCCAGTGGGGATCTCCTCTCAGGCATCCATAAAAGAACTGTTGGGTTGTTTCCAAACCCCCAAACCTGTTTTTCCTCCAATCTGTCCTATCTCAGAAATGCTCTCAGAAGTTGAGCTGCTCTAGTAGAAGCTTGGGTGTCATCCCTAATTCCTTACATTCCTTATTTCCCCAATTAGTTTAAAACATCTCCTCAATCTGCCCTTCCCTCCTTCTCCCTGGACTGCATTCTATGTCCCCTGTGGTCCATCCTCCACACAATGGCCATAGGAGCTTTTTAAAGCACAAAGTGCCCTGACTAGGTGGCTCAGTTGTGATGTTTCTCTCTCTCTCTCTCCTCCTTTTCATCTCTCTCTAAAATCAATAAAAATATTCTCAAGTGAGGATAAAAAAGATAAAAAATGGAGAAAGAATTCTAACCTCCCCTCTCACCCCAATTCTTTCTCCATTTCCTCCCCCTTCCACCCCTTGGCATACACCTTGGTTTCCTTGTGCCATAGAACGGGGTTTGTGAGAACAAGAGCTCTCCTTTTACTGTGAATATTTTCTTGGAGCCCAGCACAGCCACTCCTTTACATTTGCCTGCAGTGACAGCAGCAGAGTGGAGTATCTATGACAGAGGCCATACGGCCTGCAAAGCCTAAAATGCTATCAGTACCTTTACAGCAAGAGTTTTCTAATTGCTCCCACTGAATAAGATCTACACCTTTCACCTTGACCTGCAGGACTTTATCTGAACTGTCAGCCTCCCCCTCGGCTCTCCTGGCCTCACCTCTCATACGCCCCTGCCTTGTTTCTGTTGCTCAGTTATCCTGATTCATCCCCACCTCAGGGCCTCCCCCTGGAATGCCCTTCTCCCAGGTGGCTTTTTCCTGTCACTCAGATCTCAGCTTAATGTCTCCTCAGCAGTTCCTTGGAGACTGCATAACATCACTCTGAGCCTCAGTCTAAAAATCGTCCTCTGTTATTAACCAGTACACCATGGCACTTACTACTTCTTTTATTGATTCTGTCCTTGTCCCTAGAATATCCACCTAATGAGACGAAGAACCTTCTCACTTTACTTTCCTGTAGTGTCTCTAGTTCCAAGCAAGGCCAGACACAGCGTCGTTACATGTGTTTGCTGAAGGAAGGCTGTCATGCCCCTGGCGGCGGATGGCCCAGTGAGGGAACATTAATGGGATCAAGCAAGTGATTAGAGTTGACCATGATGAATGCCATGAAATTGGGCACAGAGCAGCAAGGGTCTCTGAAGTCTTTTGGGGACACATCAGGAAATGAGTACATGCACTTGTCAAGAAAATTGAAAACAAGATTAGAAATGTGGCTGTGACACCGAATTCACAATTCTCTGCAAGGAATTCATAAATACAGCTCCTGCTCCGTGTGCAGTGGCTTGTTGCATGCTGGGAAGCAGAGTAGCTATTAGACAACCAGGTGCTGGTATCTGGAAATGAGAACAACCACAGCTTCACCAAAATAAACCAAGGCGGGCAAAACAAAAGAAAAAACAGCATTTATTTTCCCTGTGTCCTCTGACCATACATCACCTGTCAACCTGTCCTTGTCAAGGTTGGTGATTTGAAAGTGTGAGTGCAGAGTTCTCTTGGGCATGCTGGGCCAATACAGAAATTCACTTCTGCCGGCAAGAACAACCCTCAAGCCATAAATGTCAGCTTGTGTTTCACATTTAAAACATATGCTTTTAACATCTTGAGTGTTTGACTTGGGGCTATTGGTACCTAAGTAGGCCTGCGAGTCAGGCGTGTAAATTTTATGAAACCACAGATAACATCAACTAATAGGCCATGCTAGGAGTTCTAGAAGGTTTGCTTTTTCTCTGGGAGGAAATGGAAGTATAGTAATTAGCTGGGGTTTCAAGATGTTTTGTGTGACTGTGTAGAGAACACTCCATGTTTGTCCATGAGTTGGGTAATTATTTCCTGTATGCCTTTCTCGTTTTAGTGGAAAGAAGCTCGGGCCATATAAAACTCATGGAATGAAACATTCTGGAAATGCTATTACGTATTGATGCCATGTGATGTGTTGTAAATCATGTACTGTGAGGGGTGGGGGGTTCTGTCTAGACTAGACTACATTGATGTCTGCCTGGGTGAATGTCAGTAAGTCCCCTTGCTCTTCTGGACTCCAAATTTCTTTCTTTTTTTAATTTAAATTCTTTATTGTTTAAAGTGTTACATAAGTCTCCTTTTTCCTCCATTGACCTCTCCCCGGCCACCTCCAACCCCCCCGGCAGATTCCCCACCTGCTCTGTCTGTGTCCATTGGTTATGCCCATATGCATGCATACAAGTCCTTTGGTTGATCTCTTACCCCCTCACCCCCTGCCTTTTCTCATAGGTTGGACAGTCTATTTGATACTTCTATGACTCTGGTTCTATTTTTGTACATTAGTTTATGTTCATTATATTCCACAAATGAGTGAGATCATGTGATATTTATCTTTCTCTGATCGGCTTATTTTGCTTAGCATAATGCTCTCTAGTTCCATCCATGCTGTCGAAAATCGTAAGAATTCCTTATTTTTTACAGCAACGCAGTATTCCGTTGTATAGCTGTACCACAGTTTTCTAATCCACTCATCTGCTGATGGGCATTTAGGCTGTTTCCAAATCTTAGCTATGGTAAATTGTGCTGCTATGAACATAGGGGTGCATATATCCTTTCTCATTGGTGTTTCTGATTTTTTGGGATATATTCCTAGAAGTGGAATTACTGGGTCAAATGGAAGTTCCATTCTTAATTTTTTGAGGAAACGCCATTCTGTTTTCCAGATTGGCTGTACCAAATTTCTTCCTCTCTGAAATCAATATATGTATGTATTGATTTCAGAGAGGAAGGGAGAGGGAGAGAGAGGAACATCAATGATGAGAGAGAATCATTGACTGGCTGCCTCCTGCATGCCCCACACTGGGAATTGAGCTCGCAACCTGGGCATGTGCCCTGATTGGGAATGGAACCTTGACCTCCTGGTTCATAGGTGGACACTCAACCACCTGGCTATGCTGGTCAGGCTCCAAATTTCTTATTGATAAAATGAGGCATCTAAGTGAATGTGTTCAGAGGTTGCTTCTTACTTTAAGGTTATGTATTATTTTTGTCTCCGTTACTAAAGGATTATACTTAGTATGTTTGATGACATATTTATTGAGCTCTTACTCTATGGCAGTCTAGAGCAGAGGTTGGCACCCCCCCCTTTTTTTTTTTGCTGTGAAGGACCAGAGGGTAAATCTTCTAGACCTTGGAAAGCAAATTATCTATATTACTAGTAGACTATGCCGGTGTAGCGCAAATTCAGCCACAGAGCATACATAAACAATGGGCAGGGCTGTTCACCATAAAAATGTATTTACAAAAAACAGGTGATGGGCAAGATTTGGCCCATGGACCATCATTTGCCAATCCTTGTTCTAGAATCTAGACTAACAATTATACTCTCTAAATATTACAGATGGCTTTAAAAATAAATTTACATTATTTAGATATAAACTCTTTCACATGTAAACCACTTAGAAATGTGATAGAATATAGTCTATAAGTGCTACTTAAAAGTAATCACCAATCAATAAATGTAATAGACAGGCATTGTTCGTTGAGAATAAGGGATGGAGAATGGTGCGTGAGGTCATTAAGGAAGGATACAGGTGGATTCTAGGATTGCATTGTGCCTTGAAGTTTTCAACATTATATTCATTCAAGGTCTGTTGCACTGCATATTAGAACAGAGATATTAACAGAAGTACACAATACTTTTCAGTGGCTTCCTACCTGTTCTGTTTGTTAGAGAGCAGGAGGGAAGCAGGAGGGAAGATCATTCAGAAAGGGAAGATCATTCATGTTGGCGATGTGGGGAGGTGAGAGAGTGAGGAGCTGCTTATGGAGTGACTGAGGGGCCTGAGTTGGGGAAAAACAGAAGAGAAGTGAAGAGCAGGTGAGTTTGAGAGGCACTGACAGCCAGGCCCAGGCAGTTTGACAGCCCGTGGAACCTTGCAAGCAGAGAATGACAGTGCAAGCAGAGCACAGCTTTGCCTTCCAAAGGCTGGTATGGAGTCCATGCATCTGGAATTGCATAGGACACTGTAAGCTAATGTGCCTTCATCTGTGTGTTCAAATTTCATGAGAACTGGGGCACTCATGATGCTGAATCTGACTTTTCTCCTTTCCAGTCTTCCTAAAAGATTTATCCAAAGTAGATTTCATTTTGCCTTTCTTCATTGAATATTGCTGTTAATTATTCACTAGACTAGAACAATGTGGGATGCCTGCCACTTTTGTTAAGCTATAGGCATCTTGTTGGTTTCTGTGGAAGAATACAAGGTAAACATTCTTAAGTAGAGAATTTTTTGTACTGGTTTAGAAAAAAATGAGGTTGCTGTGGGCTGTAAAATATGTGAGGAAAGAACACAATGAAATGCACTGATTGTATTATGAATGATATTTATCTGTTTTCCAGCCATATGTCTGTTTCAGCTCATATAAAGAATTTGGCGAGCTTGATCCTATGAAAGAATTGCCCCTTTGGAAAAGCTTTAGACTGGCCCCCTAGGAGATTCTTATGCTATCCCGGAGAACTGAGATCTCTTCTCAGATAAGCAGGTTAAATAATCCCCTGATAAAGTGAGAGAGTGATTCTGTGTCTTTCTGACTCATGCAGACCAACATATCTGTATTTGAATAGCTTCCAAGAAAATGTACATGGGTTTTATTATTATACTGATTATCATCACAAGAGGAATGACCTCCCACTTAGGGGTTCCCATAACCACCCTCGGGTCCAATGATTTCACTAGAAATGTTGTTATACTCATAGTTACCATTTATTACAGAAAAAGGATACACATGGAAATTAGAAAAGTTAAGTGCATAGAGCAAAGTCTGGGAGAGTCCAGGTGTAAGCTTCTATTTGTCCTCTCCTAGTTGAATGCCCTGGACAGTGCTCAATTCTCTTGGCAATGACATGTGACAATATGTATGGAATAGTGCCAACCAGAGAATCTCACTTGAGCCTCAGTGTCCAGGGTTTGTTTGTTTTTTTCTCCTCAGTCAATAGCCATGGAGTGCTCATGCGACTACCTTAGTTAATTCAGTCTCTAGCCTTTGTAGAGGTCAAACTGACACAACATCGTCAAAGTCCCCACCATGAGTCACATTGCTAACATAGAGGATCTGGGATGGCCCAAGGCCCTCACGTATACTAGGGCACTTTTATCAGGCAGGATATTTTAAGGTCTTAGAAATGATCTCCCAGTAGACAGTGAGGGGTCACACTTTTCTTTGGAATATGCAAGGATTGAGCACCTCAGACCTATGTAACCTCTCACTGAATTGATAAAGTTCTGCCAAAGAGTGGTCCCTAATCAGTTCATTTTGAATGGTTGGTCATGGCTTTCTTCCTTTGGCAGGGCTTTCACGCCCTTAGCAGGTAGACTGTGATTTACATGAAATTGTTTGTAAGAGGAGATTAAAATTGATTATCGATATTCTGCCTGGTACTCAGGGTGTTGTCAAAAGATACAATTGGGCCATCCTCATGGTACAACTGTGAGATAGGTGAAAACCCCCCTTTACTGCCTAGAATGGCAAGGGTGGGAACTTGAGACCCTCCCATGCCTTAGGTACTCTGCTGAATGCTTCACGGGAATTGATTTACATGTTCTTCTCAACATCAACTATTGTTTTCTTATTTCCCCTCAATTTTATAGTTTGTTAAGAAAAAAGTGAGGCAACTGGTGGTGGCCTCAAAGTCCCACACATCAAAAGTTCTGCATCTAAGATTTAACCCAAGTCAGTCAAACTCCGAGGACCATGTTACTTTCATTAATGATTGGGCAAATGGAGGGCAGGTTTGTTGGAATTAGTCTGATTTATTTGCAGTGTTAATGGCAAATATAGCCATTTGGTTCTGAGAAGACCCAGAAATCCTTGGTTCTGAGAAGACCCAGA
This sequence comes from Myotis lucifugus, assembly GCF_000147115.1. Taxonomy (NCBI): domain Eukaryota; kingdom Metazoa; phylum Chordata; class Mammalia; order Chiroptera; family Vespertilionidae; genus Myotis; species Myotis lucifugus. The sequence goes on along the minus strand of NW_005871201.1, from coordinate 2,269,496 downwards.
AATCATTCGTTTTTCAATACTGGATATGATAGAACAATGTCTCTATGTGAACAAGAAAGCCCTGTTCTTAATACCTAGATGTGCACTGTCCAGTAGAGTAGCTGCTAGCCATGATTGGCTGCTGAGGACTTGAAATGTTGATAGTCCAAATTGAGATGAGCAGTAGCATAAAATCCACACTGGATCCTCGAGGACTTAGAACATACACATGAGATGAAGATGTCTCAATTTTTCTCTTATTGATAATATGTTGAAATGATATCTTGGATATACCGGGTTAAACAAATAAATTGTGCCTGCTTCTTAACATTTTTTAATGTAGGTATTGGAAAATACAACATTACATGTGTAGGCCATATTATTACCTTTTATTGGACAGCATGCCTCAGAGCATTTATCATCACACTTTCCTTGGGACCAGCTAGCATTTCTCTTCTTCAGTTTACCTCTCTTTTGTGTATGTCACTTCTTTTTAGCTAAATGATTATATACCTCAAAGGCAAATGTGTGTCTTACATTGGGTCCTAGCCACTACCTACCATGGGTAGCATGTAGCGGGTACTCAAAAGACGTTTGCTGACTACAGAAATAAATTACAGTGCTGCCTCAACATTCTTGTTGTGTATGACCCCAATGCTTATCCCTAAAGTTCCTAGAAAAATCTGGTCTGTCTTGGAAAACATTTTATTTCTGGTGTATAGATAAAGACCACCTTGGGACTCAGTGGAATGTCTTTGGTAAGGAAACTTTTTTGCACAATCTGGGCTTGTCTCCCGAGTTCTTGCAGTTTGCTCCTTCCCTGGAACCCTGAGATCTGCAGAGGTAGTAGCTTAGATGAGAAGATACAGATTTTCCACTATCAATCAGAGAGAAGAAACTGAGAGTCCAAACTGAGTGTGAATTTCGAGAAAGAGGTATTAGCGCCAGGAAATGGTTTTTTTTCTTTAAGCTGAGGTCTGGCAGTTCCTGAATATGTGGCAAAACTAAGTGTAGGAATATTTTAAACCAAGTGCCCTAAGGTTCTAAGCGATGCCTGGAATGATCTTGTGCAGTCCCAGTAGTTCCCGGGAGGGGGGGTGGGCAAATGGTCAGCACCACTTCCACAGCAAGCACATGGCCGCTCCTGCAATAATCCAAGTGCCTGTCGAATAGAAATGGTTCATTTTTATATTTTTAGTCATATTAACACCATTTGTAATTCTAAAGTTATAAATCTAAAGGAAATTGCTTTTTAATGTCCTCTGGCACAACATTAAGATTTTGCAATTAGATTTTATAGCCTACAGTCATATGCTGCAGGTCACAAGGCAAAATTAAGACTCCTCTGCACCAGGAAAGTTTCCTGTAGGTGGTGCGGGGTACTTACTTATAAGCCACACAGAGTTTGAGGCAGGGTAGCCCTGGCACCACCTTCATAGCCTGGAGGACCAAGCTGGTCAGAGTTCAGGAGTCTGAGGGTCTTGGCCTATGAATTTGTATGATCTTTTAAAGAAAGTCTGTCTTGGTGGGTGGCTAAGTAGAAATTGCTTCTTGTGTGAGTTATCCAGCAATAAATACCTGCCACTGATTAGTTTGGTTCTTATCCTGCAGTTACTCGGAATAATTGCTCCATGTGGTCTAATGAAATAGGAGGTTTCCATGATCTGCAATGTTAGACAAAGGGAAGGCAGCGCCAGTTGGCCAGGAGGAGCTGGAACCTAGCTTATTGACATCCCAGAAGCGTCTTTTACCCCTTGCCAGTTGTGTCCAGGTAACCTTGCACAACTCAGAATTTCTTGGGCTGCAGGAGCCTGGACCCCCATCTAATGTTGATATTTAGATCCTGAGATTGAACAAGTCTTTCTGTTCTGGCCAGAAATTCACGCAAGCAAGCGAGAGCTTGGGGGAAACCGTGGGAATCATGAATTCCACTGGATTCAGAATGGGAGTACATTTCGACTGGTCAAGATGGTAGTTGATTGCAGTGAAATTTTGCTTCCTAAATTTCTCTTATAGTACATGTCCAGGAAAAATATCAAACACAAATTATTTAATTCTGTATTATTCTGCAATAACCTAACTTTGAAAAAATATGTCTGAAAGTCACACAAGAATCCCTTCGATGAGTACAGCGTGCCCTCAGCCTGCCCCCAGCCAGCCTTTTTCTAACCCTGCCTCCCCATGCTGGCTTGCCTCTCCTGCCCTTTCTGGAATAGTGTATGCATTCTTTCCTATAATTTAACAGGTTTGTGGCTATTATTTAGTGCTTACTTACACTGTGAACATACAGTCTACCGTGCTTTCCAGGCTGTAAGACATAGCTTAAAATGAGACTTGTGGTTTTTAAATTAGGTTTGAGTTAAGAAGACCCAGATCAGGAATGCTTCAAGTGAAGTGAAGGATCACGGCTTTTGGTTTCTTAGAAATCCAGCAGGCAGGCTGTGCAAGATGAAGCAGTGAACTTCAGAAGAACCCATTTTCAGAGTACAGATATTTTACAAACTTGCAGCTCCTGGGTTTTTCCATGTGCAGAATGGATTAAGTGTGTTACATGTCTTTGCAAAGAAAACGTGACAGAACCCCCGACTCACATGGAGCAGAGATGCAACTAAAAACAAAGATGACGTGAGACAGCACTGTTTGCAAGTTAAAACAGTGCTTTAATGTGTCATGCTTACAAATAAAAACGTCAATGAGAGATGCTTTATGCATTTTTGATATGTTGGATTTTTTTTGCTTTTACTGATATAAAGATGTTTAGTGTATATTTTATATATACAAAGTAAATATATGTAACATCCAGTATATACTTATGCAAATACACATGTATATAAGCATATATATGTGAATGAACATATTGATGACTGTATCTAGACATAACTATGTATAAATATATATATATATACACATCTGCATCTAGATATAAGTATATGTAAATATATACTTATATATACTTACCCATTTATATATCTGTGCATGTGTATGTGTATAAACATGTATATATATACATTCATACACATATATATGAATACATTATACCTAAATATAGATATAGTTATTTTAGTCCCTTAAAATACTATATTTGAAGAGGTGTATGTGCTCTGATGGAGACTAAACCATGGTCTTCCCACTTGGATATTCTGCTAGTGCTGGGCTGGGGAAGAGAGAGATAGGTAAAAAGTCACAGGAATCGATTGTCCCCTTTGCCACTCATTGGCATGTGGCTTTGGGAGGTCATGTAACTTCTTTGCCCTTTGCTTTATCAACTATGAAGTCCAGGGGGTCAATTGCAGGATAGCCAGTGTCATGTCCTGCTGGAATGACTTTGATTCTACCAAGTCCCAGATAGGAGTTACAGTGAAAATAACTGAGCTTGAACATTTGGAGGAACAAGATTGGCTTGCTATTTTTCAACCTTGCTACAAAGCTAAAGTTAGGCAGAGTGTGTTTGCCTATTTCTAAGTGAACTGATATAACCAGGCGCTGTCTTGGAAAAGACATGATGAAGGAGAGTAATTTTCCACTGTTGGGTTCTTCCGCCGCATGCCTTGTTGTGTGTGGTGACCCTGGTTTCTCTCTGCCTTGCTCTGGGACCTTCCTTTTTCCAGTTGTGCGCTGCCCACTGGGCAAATTGAGCCATTCTTTCCTGTCGCCATCTGAAAAACCCCACCAATTTCCTGCTTTCCAATTTAGCTCTTTTGGTGGGTGGCAACTGCTGTTTTCAATAAATTATTCCATGCTGATATATTACTAGGTGCTAAGGATTAATGTATTCTATACATTCCTTGGAAAATTGGTTTCAAATTTGGATGTTATGGGAACATTTCTGGCGTCCTATTTTGGTTTAAATTCCAGCTTATCTGCTTACCACTTATGTTACATTTGGCAAGATATATAACTTGTCAAAATCTCAAGCTTTTTAACTTTTACTTTTTATTTGTACAAGAAAGATTTTAGATCTGGCTTTACAGGATTATGAACATTAAACAAAAGAAATTGTTAACATGTAAAAATATCTAACCAGTTCCTAAAACCAAGTAAACACTGAAAATATAGACAGTAAGAAAATAAGTGTAAATAAGACACATCAGTTATTCTGATTTCTTTTCTTCATGAGCATCAATGTCTGTGAATTTGCATATTTCCTCTCTGATGAGGTGTTTTGCCTTGACCTGCCACTCAACAAACATTCTTACCTCTGGGACTGCAGAGGTAAGAATGTCAACAACTGTAGAAACTTTTTATAAGATTTTATTTGAGCCAAAATCATAACAGTTGCCAGGGAGCAAGATCTCCAGTGCTCAGGAAAATAACAGTTTTGCAGTTTCTTTTATGTATTTAAAATTAAGGAGGGAATTTAAGGAAGATTAATGAAGGTGGGAGAAAGCAAGGTGGGGATTGGGTTACAGGAGAGTTAACAAGATGATATGCTCCCTTGAGGGTGGGTACACTTATTTCCATGGTGTGTTAACCTAGATGCACAGAAACAATAGATAGGGCTTGCTTAAGGCAAAGATAAACCTTTTACTAACAAATTATATGCCTGGGTGTGACTTACCCACCTGACCTATCCAGTTAGGAATTTATGATCAGATCGCCCCGTGAAGTTACTTTCCCTAGAACCCTTTTTTTTTTCTCCACAAGACTGAAATCTGTTGTCATCACTTACAGAATTTCGGACAGGACTCAGGTAGCTGAAAGCTGATGTATCTTATTTTAGGGGGTGAAACATGGCATGTGAGTGCTGCCGACCCACTGCGGGAAGTGCACTTGACTTGCTGTGAGTGACTGTGGGTGGGGCAGGCCTGGAAAAGCAGGCAGGAAAGGAGGAAGGAACATGGTAGCAGTCTGGTCGCAGTGCACTAACCCGGCACAGTCCTGCCATGCTTTTCTTCTTCTTATGGCTTTTTAAAATTCCACTCCTTTGTTTTCCGATCATATTTTTAGCTCAGAGCGCATTGGTCAAATGGGTTATGTGATGCACTGAAGCTGAAAATGAAGTCCCTAGAAGGGAATGCAGGCCAACTCTATAGAGTAATAGTTATCTTTGCAATAGGACGGTTCCTTTCACCACCTGGGGAAAGAAAGGGCAGGCAAGGAGAATTTCCAGCATTCCCAGCCAAGAGTACACCCTGCCTTGCTCCCTCTGCCCCGACCCGCCCCCGCCCCCCCCCCACCCCCCGGCCACCCACAGAAGGGTCCTTCTGCAGAAGGTGAGAACCCAGCTCCTGCATTTTCAGAACAGTGTCCTGTGCCCCCATATCACAGCTGAATGCTTAGACTGCTTAGAAATCCAGCCATTGCTCCTTCCCCTTTTCATTCCAGAATGTTCTTCACTCCAATAAAGCCAATCAGTGATGGTATTGACATTTTCTTCCCCCTTATTTATATAAAGACCCTGGATCATAAAACCTTAGGAGTGAAGATGGTGAAAGTTGTGGAACTTAACTGACTTGTAGATTATGGTTATTAATAATAACAACAACAGTAAAGACAATAAATGTTGTATTTATAGGTTGGCATAGTAGCTGGCTTTGGGAGAGTCCACCTTTCGCAACTGTATCTTACTTTTCTCTATTTAGTGAAAATAAACTCATTTTTCAACTGAAGAGGCTGTGCATTTTTTTTCTTCCTCATACTTTTAAAATGTGTCACATAGGAAGGTACAGTTTTGATTTACGTCAGCTTAAGAGTCTAGTGTAGTGGCTACAAACACCACCTCCCAAATCAGGAGCTGAATCTTACTAGCTGTTGACCTTGGCAAGACTTGGTTTCCTCACCTACAATAGGGTGTGTGTGAGAAATCAGGAATTAAAATGTGTCAAGTACATAGAATAGCACCTAGCAGATGGCATGCACTGTTTAAATGTTAGCTATTTTTGTTAGCTGCTTTACCAATAATCATGTCCTCAGCTTTATTATTATCTCCATGTGTGGTGTTAGATATCAATTGAATCAAAATATAATTTCATGAGAATTGGGAAGAGTAAACCTTGATTTGCATTTTTTTATTAAAAAATCTTTATTGTTAAAAGTATTACAGATGTCCCCTTTTCCCCCCATTGGCTCCTTCTAACCTGTACCTGCTCCCACCCCCTCCCCAGGCCTTCACCACTCTTGTCTGTGTCCATGGGTTATGTATATATGCTTTGGATAAGCTCTTCCCACCCACCTACCCTCCCACCCCCACCTTCCCTCTGAGATTTGACAGTCTGTTCCTTGCTTCTATGTCTCTGGATCTATTTTGTTCATCAGTTTATTTTGTTCTTTAGATTCCACATATGAGTGAGATCATGTGATATTTTGGTGCCACCTGTGCTTCTGTGCTTCCCCACCTTCCTTTGGGCCCTTCTAGTTGAACCTGTGACTCAGTTTCCAGTATGGATTTCAAGTTTGCCAAAGAAGTTTTGTTGCCCTACTTACTTGATTCCTTAATTGACTAAAATTTGAAGGAGAAAAAAATGAAACTCAGGCCACTCAGAGCCGATCTTAATTCCACCAGAGAAGTTTTTGTTCAGTGTTTGCCCGCAATCTGCTGGATCTCAGGTGACCAGTGCTGCCGCCCAGCCAGGCAGAGCCATCCATCAGGTTTTTGGAAGGACTGTCAGGTTTTGGACAGGTGCTGTTCTTCATCAGCACAATCTCCTGTGATCCTTACTTATCAAGCACTAAAAGGTTTTCTTGGCTTATAGCCATCATTACCTTGGATATCTTTAGAGTGCTTTTTTTAAAAAAGCAACTTTTACTTCTTTTTCTTTTTCTTGGGGGGGGGTGACTAACTTGAATCTATGAAGCTAGTCTCTAGTTTATATATGCAAATTATTTGGACCACGTTTATTAATACTGGGTATATGTTTATAACAGCAATTTTTCTTGAAGCTGTGATACTAGGTTCTTTTAAAGATTGAATCAGTACACTTTTGATAGATGTTACTAAGCAATTATGTCGGTGCTTAAATAGTAGTAAGAAAAAGCAACATGAATCATTGCAGCTCATTTTGCAATAGAAAATCAGTGCCAGAGGCCATATTTCTTTCTTTTTTTTTCTTTTCTTAAACATGTATTTATATGTGTGTTTTTTGAGAGAGAGGAAGAAAGAGGGAAAGAGAGGAACATCAATTGGTTGCCTCTCATATACACCCTGACTTCGGATCGAACTCACCAGCCAGGGCTGCCAGAGGCCATATTTTAACAATCATGTTTGTGCAATGAATGGATTAACTAGGATGATCACTATTAAATATGAAACACTATCGATAAAGTATTCAATTAAAATGTACAGATTTTATGTTACTATTTAATTTCCACACTGGTCATATTGCCTTCCATATTTAAGTTCCATTTCATCATATGGTTCTTTCAGTAAGATCACATTCAGTGAGATCAGAAGAGAGAGACAGGAGGAAAAGGTGAACACATTACTTGGGGAAAATGAGCATGTATTAAGAAAGGCAATGTAATTGAAAATTATACCTCCCTCACTCACTACCTGCTGTGTCCCATCCCCAGATCACCTCACTCTCCCTGGCCTTTCTTTGGCCTCTGATGAGCTTACTCACCACCACCTGCCCTGGTCCTCTCTCCTCTCTTGACTCTGTACTCTCCTAGTTCTTCTTTTGAGCCCATAACTATTCATTTTCTGATTCCTTAGAAAGCAGGATCAATAAATCTTCATGCTACTATTGAATTCTGTTATTGTGTTGGTGAATTCTATGGATAGATTTTCTGATGTTAAGGTTTTCTGAGCCATCCTTGTTTTTCTGAATTAAACCTATCCCATATGAAAATGTGTGTGTGTATGTGTGTGTGTATGATAAGCTTATATTTAGCTGTGTTCTTAAATGAGATGGCCCATAATTTTTCTTCCTCATAATGCCCTTGTCTAGCCTTAGTATCAAGATCATAATAGCCTCAAAACTGCAGAAATAAGAGCTTTGACTAATCTCTGAAATAATTTATATAAAATTGGAATTATATGTTTTTTCAGGAGTTGGTAAAACTTAAATGTAAAACTGAGCCTGTAGCCCTTTCTGACATACTGTGCTTGGGAGTTTATTATTTATTTTGTTTGGGTGTTTGAAACTCTAATAACAAAAGAGTGTGATGAAAAGTATTTTAAATGTATTTTAATGAGGGGCCTATGCATATTTTTATAGGCTGAGGGAAAGGGGCATTATAACAGAGGAGGCTAATGAGAGGATACAAGAGGTAATTTAGGGTTAGGATCAAAGACCAAAGAAGAGAACGGATTGAAACCAAGTTGCAGGGACTGATCATCCAAAAGAGGACAGAGCATGATGATTCTGATCCTACAGGAGAAGTTGAGGCGATAGGTATAGATGCAGGTATTTTTCAGTTAGACAGATGGGTTCGTAGGAACTTTATCCGAAGGTCATCCTGGGATCCAGTGAGATAGAAGGCCCTGTGATGGGCAAAGTTGAGCTAGACAGACCTTGTAGAGGAATGCACATGAAAATCAAAAATCGACAAAATATGCAGATTACCCAACTTGGATGTAGTACTAACCATAAAAATATACAGTTTTAATGGAGAAGCTAGATAGCAATTTAAATAAGGAAAATTGAAGAATATTGACAGAACTATATGCTGTTAACTCATTTTCACCTCTTTGCATGACTTCTTTTATTATTTTAATATTTTAGGAAGTAGTGTAACCATTGCTCAGTATAGGATTTAAAACCTGAAATATGTGTCTTTATCCTTTTTTTTTTTTTTGGTCACTCTCATTCAATTCTTTTAAATGAAAATAAATAAAGATAACTGCACGGGAAAGGAGTTAACTCAAATCTTTCCTTCCCTTTTACCTAAGCACCAAATCATCTCTCTTTTCTCTGTATGAATACTTCCTGTAACGGTATAACCACCTGCATTTATAAATACTGTGTTTAAGGGAGATTTTAGCTCTAGTTCCCTAACTGAATTAATAAACTCCTAGAAGGACTGTTTATTAGTAACTTTTATAGTTCCAGTGCCTTTTACATACTTTGCTATAAATAAGTACTTTGTTTCAATTGACTTGCTTATAAGATGAGAAGTTTATATAAAGTACTAAAAAACACACCAAGATACCATGTATATATGAAATTTTCAAAAACCACATGCCAGTCTCTACTTAACTCAACCTTGGTTTCCTTGAACAGAATAGAACTTTCAGTTTGTCATTTCCCTCCTCAATAACTGATAACAGAGAAATACCATATTTGTTATATAAAGCTATTACTTGAAAATAATCCATCTCATTTGCATCAACAAAGGCATTTTTATAGGACATGTTATAGGACATGCGTATATTCCTATATTAGATCCGTTTTTAGCATCTGCTTTTGCTGAAAGACATTTTTCCTGTGCTGCACATTTTTCCCTTGAACCAGTAATTTTGTTGATTTGACAGTTATTATGTGCCTATTTAGTCAGTGTGATATCACTCAAAATGTTTAATCCCAGAAAAAGAGACAATCAGATGACATGGCTAATTGTCAGGGATGATGGTAAGGTATGGCACAAATGGCAGGTGAATCAATGCATATTTTTTCAGTGTCAGAAATGAGCTAATGAAATTTACTAAAATGGCCCATGAAACACCATTGTAGCCATTTTCAAATACTGTCATTTTATAAGAATAGGACTCTGGGCTGGAGGCCATTTAATAGGATTTAACAGTGCTTATAAAACACACACACACACAAACACACACACACACACAAGAAAACAAACACTGTCTCTAGAGAGAAGCTGTTTCCTGATTTCCCTTAGAAAGAAAAATGCAGATGAGGCCTGGAAGTAACTGGGGACCTCTCATGTAGGAAGGATAAGTCTAATCATGGGGCCAAAGTAGAAACCCAAGGGAAGGGATCTGGAACGTCTACTTTGAAATAAGGCAAATGGGGCTCCAAATGGTGATTGTCCTTGTTCCGATGCAGGGCTTTGGTGATTTCTCCAAGTCTTCAGCTCTTTCCTGTCAAGTTGCAGAGGAAATGGTCTTTTCTGTGAATGCTCTGTTATTTTCTGCCCAGCCAGAGCCAGTGGGAAAATGCACATCTGGCTTGTAAATCACAGCCAGGCGTTGATGCCTCGCTCGCTCTTTATTGGGTGGCTGTCCTTTGCGCTTTACACACTCTCAGTGTGGATTGTGTGACCTCCTGATGGAATCCTCCAGTGGCCCCTCCAGGGTCACATCGGGGGACCTTTACATCCTCTCTGAAATGTAATGTTTGCTACCTGAAGTGCACTCTCTGTGGTCCCCAAAAGAAAAATCATTCATTTTTACCTTTTCATTTATTTATTTTTCCTGTTTAGAAATTGGCCCCTGGTTACGGGAGTTCAGAGCGAAGAATGCTGTGGATTTCTCGCAGTTAACATTTGACCCAGGACAGAAAGAACTTGTTGTAGGAGCAAGGTGAGAGATCTAACCTTTTGCCACCACACGTATTTCCGGACTTCATTTTACATCTGTGCTAGTTACACGTGAGCTGCTCTGCCAGAGGTGATGAGTGCTAAGTAATAATTCTTCTATGTATGAAATATAGTGTGTGTCATAAAGCAGTCTACTAATAGTAGGATCACTCCTGCTTTTTACAGCAAGTGTTCATTGGGCCCTCCCCATGTGCCAGGAACTGTTCTAACATGAATTCATTCACTTTTTCCTCCCATGAATCCTGAGAGGTAGGTATTGTAAGTATGGTCAACATCCGTATTTTAGAAATGAGGAAATTGAGGTAGGAAGTGGATAAATACATTGCTCGGGGCATGTCTAATAATAGATGGACCCAGGTTTTAGACCCACCAGGCAGGTAGGCTCCAGAAAGCATGTTCTCAGCTTCTCACTAGATTCCTCTGTAGAGATCAAGAGACCATAATGTCCACTCTGGCCCATGTTACCTTTTTTAGTGACCATGATGAGGCTATTTAACTGCCGACTGGGAATTCAAGGAAGTTGTTACTCTTTATATCTCTTAAGGTGCACAAGTTCCTATATTCAGGTCAACATTTGACATTTGACATTCCAGTTTGACATCAAGGCCACTAGAACACAGCACAGATCTTGAGTTTTCCCCTCAAACTTAGCATGATTTCCTTAGAAAACAGACATAATCCAGCATTCAAAATGTCTATTCTTGTCAGAGTATTTTGAGGATGATGTATTTAAAAAACACTGTAAGCATCTTTTAGGAAAAGTGACCTTGAGCTTGAAGAAAGAGGTAATTTGTAGATTTGGACTCTTCTGGAATCTAAGCAAAGTATTTTAGACAGTGAAGTGCTCATCTCTTTTGCCCAAATTTACTAGATTATAAAACATACCTTTCACAGCAAGAGAGGTTGTTCAGTTTCCACATAGACCCGAGTGAAGCTAAATCTGACTTAAGTTCTGGGCACTATAGATAAACATTGAACATATGGCATAGTTGTTTTTGCTGTCAGATCTTAAGGAACCCTTGTACATCCACCCAATACTTGAAGACATTAAGACGTATGGTTCTAACTTTAAATTAATAGACAGAAGTGGGTTTAATTCCTGACACTGACCATGTCACCTGCATTTCTTTATGTTTGTACATAGTCAGTGAATATGGACTGGATGGGCTCACTTGGTGTGCTTTTGCTTACTCCAGCCATTGCTAATACTTTGTGGATTTCTGATGCTGATTTCCGTGGAATTTCATCACTGGAAGCCTGAGCTCTTTATTGCAGGGATTTTTAACTGATTTGCTGGCCTCCAGATTTTCTCTTCCTTCTACATACCATGGCCAATGTCATCTTTTAAAATATCTGCTTCCAATAGCTCCCACTGGATAAACCTTGACTCTTTGGTGTGGTGCACCAGACACTCTGCCTTGTGGTCCCAAATCACTTTTTTTTCTCATTCTCCTCTAGTACAGGCATGTGCAATTATTTATGTTACCCAAAAAGTAAAAAGTTCTCTTTTCTGGGATTTGGTTACTTTTCTGGAATATTAGCTACCCCTCCAACCCACTGCAAGTTATCTACTTGGTGAACTTGGAGTAAAGATCTGGCTCCAGGCTTCTTCATCTGGCCTGACCTGTTACATTCCTTGCTCTGTGTGGTCTTATTAGAATTCCTGTTAGATGACATCTGTCATCTGCCTTCATTAGTTCACTTAATGCATTATTTCTTGTCCAGTGTCCTCCACCCCTTGTGATCAGATAGTGACTTACCAGTGGAAAGAGGATGTGTCTGTCTTGTGTTTCTCTAGAACAGCGGTTCTCAACCTGTGGGTCGCAATCCCTTTGGCGGTCGAACAACCTTTCACAGGGGTTACCTAAGACCATCCTGCATATCAGATATTTACATTACGATTCATAATAATAGCAACATTACAGTTATGAAGTAGCAACGAAAATAATTTTATGGTTGGGTCGCAACGTGAGGAAGTGTATTTAAAGGGCCAGAAGGTTGAGAACCACTGATCTAGAACATAGCAATTTCTCATCCCGGTAAAAACTCAGAGATGTCTGTTGTTTCAATGTATATATTTCCAGGATTTGATTTGTATGTGCACCCCTCTGCACCTGGAGGAAACTTAAGGGAAAAGGGGTATGGGTTGAAGCAGATTCATTCCAGATACCTACATTTTGGCAAGGACACAAGCTAGTGGCAGCCCCTAAGCCTCAAAACTAACCCTATGGAAGATGAGCTCTTTCCCTTAGCCACAAGGGAAACAGGCCCCCTTCTGGGACAGCAGGTGCAAATATGACCTCAACTGGTATAGCTGGCTCAAAATCCCTCATGCAACTCTAAAGAACTTTAGAAAAGGTTTTCTTGTGAGCTTGACTCAAAAGACACTCCATCAACTCCATCAATTCTGGAGATTGAATAGGTTGCACCACACGTATGCATATACTTTGCCAGAGGCTGGCATTTGGTCAATGGCACATAATGTTCTAATGAATGTGAGAAGCCACTGAGCAAAATGGAACTTAGAACAGATATCTCATGGTCCCTCTAGGCTAGAAACAGTTCCCGGTTATTATTCCCAAGGGACACCTATCCTTGAATGTCTCAATCCTAGTGACCGTGGAGGTTTCCATCTCAGTGTCCTGGAGGTCAGCATCCCAGCATCTCTGAAGATCTTCATCCCAATGTTCCCGGAGGTCTTCCTCCTAGTGCCCTGAGAAATATCCGTGCTAGTGTTCCTGGAAGTCTTCATCTACCTCTTCTCACTACAGCCACAGCCCAGCCACACCAGGAGGGACTGGACTAGTCACTGAGTCAACCTAGTATGCAGTATGACATGGTGACCAGGAGCAATAGGATGTCCAAACTTAGCACATAAAAGTCCAGGATATGCAGTTAAATTTGAATTTCAGATAAGCAATCCTAGGTGGGCTGCATTTTCTATTCTAGTACAGTGCATGGCACATTGTAGACACTTCATAAACAAAAGAAAGGATAGCCTGGACTTGCTTAGCTGTGTGACCTTGAGCCCATTTCAGAGTCTAATTTTCTCATCTTTAAAATTGATATAATTATTTCTATTCCTTTCAGCTGTTGTGAGGATTAAATGAAATAATCCATGAAAAGTGATTGTCACAATAACAGGCACGCAGAGGTGGGGAGCTCTGTGGCTATCTATGGGGTCTGACATACATGTGCATATATATTTTGGCTGATATCACTGAGTAAGAATAGGAATTTTACCTAGAAGACTTGGTGGGATTAAGCTCAGAATGTTTGGGAAGGAGTGTGAGCCAATTTTAAAACTTTAAAAATAATCTAGCCCTCAGATTCCTGTTTGGGAGGGCTTTGACCTAACAAAAAAACTTTAGATAGCCGGTGTATATTGTAGACATCTGTAGTGATTTAAATATATGATGGATAGAAAAATACAATGAGAGTTTTTGTTTTTTCATTAGCACTAGGAATTGTAAAATTGTTTATTGGATGGCTTCACTTCATACCAGTCACACTTTATCTTCCTGAAATTAAACTCAGTTCAAGATTCTTTGTGCTCTTTGCCAATAGAACTTCATTGTGCAGCAAAACAAAAACCTTTCCTTAGGCGATTTGTGTTGTGTAATGCCAGAAGGTCCTTGCATCTGAACGCATACATTTCTGGAAGGATCCCTAACTCTACCATTTTCAAGGAGCACATTATCTTTCATAATATTTTAAAATCATTGACATTCATAGCCTGTTTACCCAAGCCTTTTTAAAATTTAATAATGTTGGTGTTTTAAATGATGTGACTCAGGCATTTTTATTGTAGAAAATATGGAAAATGCAGTAAAGCATAAAGAAAAAAACAAGTTCAGAAATAATCATAGTTAATCTTTTTAGTTATTTCCCTGAAGTATTTGATTCTATTGGTTTATATTAGGAGATTATATTTTCTGATTTTTATATATTTTGTCCAAAAATCTAAAAGCAGCTCCCATGATATGCAGATAAAACAAACATAATGAAATTCCAGAATGAAAGAATATGCTGTGGTTTAGAGATATTTGAATAGATAATTATGGAAATAATTATAGTACTAATAGATCACAAAGTTGACACAAATGTAAGTTTCCTGCATTTAGAATTGTAACAACAAATGTACGGGAGGGTGATTCAGTTCTCCAAATGAATCTGATGATCTTTAGTGTTTCAGGTTCATTGTAAAGATGGCAGGAGATTCTGTGCTGAATTTAAATATTATTCCAAAAGGTGACTAGCTTCAGCTGCACACAGTGCAGGGTGTTCACAAATCATCCATATTTTTATAAAGCATAAAGTCATACAGCAGTAAGGAAAAGCGGTTCTCATCAAAGATAATAGGGGTTGATTTCATCTTTTCTTGTTTGTTTTTTGAGTTATTTTGTTCCTATAACTTTACTCCTGGGTATCTTCATTATCTCTGACAAGGTCAGTGTCAGATAAACATATAAATTGAAGGGCATAGAAAGGCTTGCACTCACCTGTAAGCTCTCACACAGTCCCCTGGGAGTCCAGGAGACCCAACCACTTGCTTATGATTAAAGTGGTGGGATGGAAGCCCGTGCACCCAAAACTTTGGTCAGGTAATCATCATAATTGATGAAAAATACAATGATTTTTGTCATTGGACATTTTTAATTTATTAAAATTGCATCACAAAATGGGAGCATTATAAGGATATCAAGAAAAAGGGAGTCTCCTTGCACACCTGACCCGATGTGAGTTCCAGCCCACAGTGTATCTCGCATAGAACTTACTATTGTGATTAATGGATTATTTCCATGTATTGGAAGGTATTTCTGTATATATGTTTGTACAAATAGTATAGATTCATAAGCAGCATGTTGATGATCTAAAACTAAAACTAAAACCTGAGTGCTTCCAAGACCGAGCTTGGTATTCCTTAACTGTCACAACAAAGTGGTTTTGAAAAAAAAAATTCTTTTTGTATTAATTTGAACCATTTGTTTTGCTCATGGTTTTAATCTACCAAACTAAAGATAAAAAAGAAAGATAAATTACTTCTGTTGTGCTGGGGCTGCGTTTGCCTTAAATATTCAAAGCGTCTATTCCCATAAGATAACATGGAATGAATGGGCAGGCTTCTATTTAATTTGAATGAGTTCCTTCTTTCAAGATGGCTTTGTCACTGGTTCTAAACAAAGGACTCTATATTTTAGATTCATAGAGAAGTCATTTTTTTAAAAAAATGACTAATATAATTTTCTCTTTTTGGTGGTTATAATTCCTCTTTTCATTTTAAAGTTTTAGCTTAAGACTAATTTGTTGGAAGCAGCAGATAATTAAAAGGAAACTGGAGATTTTTATGAGATTTCTGCCTCTAGTAGCCACAACTTCTATTTCCCAAGGGCTATATTTTAGTCAAGTGTGTACATTAAAGGAAACTCCTGCTGAATAGAATGAAATCAGCAATTAGGAGTGAATCCAAAAAGCAGCAGAACCCCATCGTGCAAAGAAATCCCAAGTAACGGTGATGTTTATGTTGTATTTACATTAATTACAACTTAGGAAAAGCAGCTGGCGATGAAAAGAAGGACAGGGCTTTTCATTTTTGGTCTGCATTTTCACCCCTGCCCACCTGGAATTGCTTTAAACCTATACTTTATGGTTTAAATATTTTCTCTCTGTCCTTT
Source organism: Myotis lucifugus (assembly GCF_000147115.1). NCBI lineage: Eukaryota > Metazoa > Chordata > Mammalia > Chiroptera > Vespertilionidae > Myotis > Myotis lucifugus. The sequence continues at coordinate 2,253,408 of NW_005871201.1, read as the reverse complement.
CCTTCTCCCTGTTGGCACTCGATTCATTGGTGTGTGTTTTTCTCTACTTATCTTTACTTCTCTCTCTACTTATCTTTCTCCTCCTCCCACGGCTCTCCCCTTTCTTCCAATAGGCCCATTTGATTAATCTGGGTTAAAAAGCCCACTCTTTTTCTTCTGGCTTTGTTAAATTGTGTGCAATATTTGCCAAACAGTGTACCTAGTAAGTATCATCAGGGGCATTTACTCAAAATTCAGCTATCTCTGCTCCCTAGCCCCATCCCCTCTGATTCAGTGCTGGAAGGGGGTCCTGGAGTGTGCGCTTCTAACAAACAGGTTGTCTGTAGACACTCTTGTGGGAAAGACTTCTAACCATGTTCCTTTCGCTGTTGTGAAAAACAAAATAATCTCAGTCCTTCCTTCCCTGCTGGAGCTAGAGAGCTGATAAGCCGAGCTCTAGTCATTTCTGTAGTTAAATCGATAGTCTTCCATTTTCCAAATTACATGAATGAGTCAACAAAAGAGTGTGATCAAAATAAATCTGACTCTTTACTTTGAGTGTTGTATGCAAGATACGAGATACAGTATTTGAGTTGAGAGTTTTTCTCCTCGTGGGTCCCACGTGGTGTCCATCAGAATTTAGTAGTTCGTTTGTTCTTCTTTTATGACTCTTCATTCGTCAAATATTTATTGAGCCTACTTTATGTCAGAAAGTATCTTAGGCATTAGGAAAAAAGGTTGAAGACTTGATAGCCTGGCACAAGGGTTGGCAAGCTAAGGCCCAAATTGGCCTCCTGTCTTTATAAATAAAGTCTTATTGGAATACAGCCACACCTATTTATTTGTATCTTACCTATGGCTGCTTTAGAGCTTTAGCTGCAGAGATGAGTACTTGCCAGTGAGACCACAAAGGAGAAATCTTTGCTCTCAGATCCTTAAAGAAAAGTTTGCTGACTCCTGGACTAGTGGGTGGGTCAACACAAGCAATTAAATTCTCCCAGGGAGGCCTGAGTTCAGGGCCCTGGAAACACCAAGAGTGAAGGAGCATGATGGAACCTTGCGGGTGAAAAGGGTGCACTGAGAATGGCTCTACCCATTGGGCCTTGGAGATATATACGGAGTCTGGCAGGTGGGATAGTCTTCCTTCCAGAAGGACCACACCTCAGGGAGAGTCCCAGATCATGATGAAGTGTGACCTGTTGGTGGCTGAGGGGGAACTTACTATAGGTGAGGCAAGAGCTTCAGGTGAGGACAGATTATGGAGGAATTTGGACTTAATCCTCTAGACCAGCCGTGGGCAAACTACGGCCCGCGGGCCGGATCCGGTCCGTTTGAAATGAATAAAACTAAAAAAAAAAAAAAAGACCGTACCCTTTTTTGTAATGATGTTTACTTTGAATTTATATTAGTTCACACAAACACTTCATCCATGCTTTTGTTCCGGCCCTCCGGTCCAGTTTAAGAACCCATTGTGGCCCTCGAGTCAAAAAGTTTGCCCACCCCTGCTCTAGACCCATGGTTCCAATTCCAGCCTTCATGAGAATTATTTGAGAGGCCTTTCAAGAAAGCAGATGCCCAGGCCTCTCCAGTTTATTAGAATTAGACTTTTCCTGAAGTAACGTTGGAATCTCCTGTACAAGCAGCTCGTGTTGATCTGCTGGCTTGGCAAATTTGAGAACCTCTTCCAGAGTCATTAGTTGCTCAGGAGATTGTCTAGGTCTATCTATTTACAAGCTCAGATTTGCATTGGGGAGATACTTTTGCCATACTGTATGCAGAATGTGCTAGAGTTTGGAGAATTTTGGAGGTAGGGATAGCAGTTGGGGGCTGTGGATCAGGTGACAGTAGAGAGAACTTAAACTTAGTGATAGTGCAAATGGAGAGGAGAAGTTGGATTTGAGACCTGTTTCAGAGATGGGTTTGACAGTGACTGATGGTGAATATAATGGGGTGGCTGAGGGCAAGGGCCAAAGGTGAGATTTGGGAGTGTGGCTTGTGATGGCATCAGCTGGGGCTGGAGCAAATGAGGAATGAGTTGTAAATCTTTGATTATTTGAAGAAACATAAAAAAAACAACCTCAGATTTTGCTAATTCTGAAGATAACCCAGAAAAATAATTGCATATAGAGATAATTTGAGCAGTGACTATTTCTAGGAAAACAGAAGTTAAAAGAATCATAGGATAATTCACTTGGTATTTTTTAAAATGAAAAATGATCTCTATTAACTGAAAAATGGAAAGGAACAAATCAAATACCCAGTGGACATACACAAAGCAAAAGTCACCAGTTAAATTTAGAATAGTAAGTCATCATCTGTAATCCTCAAAGCACTTAGTAACATTTAGAGCATAGTAAAATTTAAACTATCAGTGTGATTAACAATATTGATTAATAGCTATATCACTAAATTTGGTTAAGGTAAAAAGGTTTTTCTGATTTTGTATCTCTGAAATTTGCTAGAAGCATTGGTCTTAATTGTAGCATGCCACTAAAAGTCCATCTTTGTTTTTCATTCTATTTGTCAAATACCAAGAGGCTATCCATGTACTTCTGTGACTTTTAATCTTGGTATTGAAATATACCAGAGTGCTATTAAGACTGTTTGATCTTGGTTTTGATGTATTCTTTGAAACTTATTTCTAATAAACAGGACTTATAAAGGATTTGAAGTAGGCTTTTAGGGAATGAAATAAAAAATGAACTAAGCCAATAAAATTCTGGGAAAGTGATTACTGAACACATATGGTAACAACAACGATAATAAAATCAAAATTGTTTTTAAAATTTTATTGCCCAAAGTACACATATTTATTATTTTTCAGGAGGGTAGGAAAAAGTTGGACTGAGGAGGTAGCTCGTAACATATGACCATATTATACATTTGTCTCCATATTAAAAGGAAAAAAATTCAGCATTCAAAGCCATGATCTAAATGGGATCCAACTATTTAAATATTGTGCTATATATATGGAATAGTTTGCCAATTTTAAAATTTAATCAAGCTCCCCCAAATTTGTGGAAAATGTATGTGAAAGAGATAATTTTGGAAACATTATAACCACAGAAAAGATAAAGGCTTCTGGAAGTTGTTTCAAGTCAACCGGCATAATGAAAGTCTTAGGAATAGCAATTATAAATAGGTGGGTGAACTAGGGAAGATGGTTACATGGTGGAATTGAATCTTTATGTATTTTAAAGCTATGGATATGATTGACATAATAAATATTTGCATTTAAACAATTTTTATAAAACACTTTTGTGTTTTAAAGGATAAAAGGATATAGTTACTACTTTTCTGTAGCTGCAAAGTCAGACTTATATTTTAATGCACCAGTCTGTCAGTGCTATTGAAAATTTGGGCGTCTTGCGGGTGCTTTAAACTCTGTGCCTGTTGGCAATTCCAGTTAGAATGGAATCTAGCAATAAAAAGAAATTTTGGGGGGGACGAAGCTGGCACAGTTCCAGGTGAGGCTAGCTTTTCAGTAGCCGTCAGCTCTCAGAGTTACCTCAGTGGTCACAGGTTTTATACAGTGTGCGTTTTGTCTTCAGATTATTTCGTGATCAACCGAGGTCTAAACCTCGACATGTTTTTATCATCTTTGTTTAAAACATTTTCTTAAAGATTTACTTGCTGTTTGTCTCCATTTTCTCTTTGTGCAAAATGCACGACTGTCTTGAGTACTTGGTATTCTGCTCCTTTTCCTTAAGAAAGCCTCTCACCTACCTGTTCCATAGGAACTTGGAACTTTTTCTTTGATTTTATAGCTGTATTCATCAGAGACCAATTGAGTTATTCTAAGAGAATGTCATTTTAAAACACCTGTGTCTTTCATAATTAATGGAGGTCAGAGTTAAGTTTTATGGTGTCTCTAGATAAAATGAGTCATTTAGTTAATATGCTCATGATGGCTCAACCTTTTCTTTAATGCCAGCTGAATTTTATTACTTTACACGAGGACACAGATGAACTTCGCCTACTAAAGCCCATACTCCTCCCTCAGAGAATATATTGTTGTGCTTAGTGATTTGTTGCTAATAGGCCCCTGGGGGAAGTGAGGGGACACAGGAATGAGTTATTCAGTCCTGCAGTCAATAAGAAATAAACCCCAGTGATGAGGGAGGCAATGCACTCAGGTGTCTAGTGAGTAAGAGATGAACGGGCTTCAAAACTGTCAGCTCGCATCTGCCAAATTGAATGGCTTTGTGATTTGAATTATTCAGTCTATTGGATCTGTGTATTACCCCTGTATTAGCTCTCCTAATAGTAATATTTATTACATTGGAATGGGCAGTGTCAAATGTTATTCCAGAACATCGAAAAAAAAGTAGGTCCCTACCAAGGGGAGAAAAGCTCATACTTTTGTTTACCATAGCCATTAAAGTGGACCTTTGCAGCTTAGTAAACCCTTGCTTTGCACTTTTGTAATGAGAGGGGGTGGGGAGGGGATGGAAATAGAGAGCAGCTCCCCTAAGCTGTACAGCTAATACACTCTGAGAATCTAATCTCCTAACCTTGTGCACCACAGCCTTTCTCCCTAAAGAATGCTAATATTCCTCCTCACTCCCTATTTACATCTAAGGATGTTATGAAGATTAATGAGACCACTTACATGCTTTGGGTTGCTCAAAGCATTGCCCTGCAAGAGAAACTGACCCGGTGTGAAACATTTGGTTAGCGTTCCCTGTTGGCGGGGAGCCAGCAGCATTACTCCTTCATGTTGGAAAGGTTGGTAGCCTTTCTCGTGAACCTCACATATGTGGTTGTGCCTCCTCTGTGAGCTCACAATAGCAAGATAAAGAGGTTGCCTCTTTGGTAATGCCCTGGAGAATAGCCACTTGCAGGGGACTGTAGATCTTCCTTTACTGTGTGAGTGGCCCCACGTCTGGTAATATCAATTTTTTAATTCCCTTTAGAAGATTTTCTTTCTTTTTGTAACCTTTAGCTTTGTAGGTCGTTGACCTAAACTCTAACAGATCAAGCTGTCTGGGGAGATTTTGGGTCTCTCATCTTGCTAGCTGGATTGGAATTTTTCCAACAGCAAAAACGCACTTGGACTTGGAGCCAAATAGTTTGAAGAAAGAGGTTTGAGAATAGAATACACCCTGGTGTTTTGTCAGATTCTTAGATTCCAGCGAGACTAGGGAATTCCACAAATGTTTCACTTTTATTTCATCTTTTAGAATATTTTTTAAATCACTGAAAATTATGATGGATAAAGTGAATACTGAAATGTGTAATATTACATATTTCTAATATGGAAAGGTCCAGCAAGGCATTAAATTGCTTCCTTGGGGTTTGTGTAGACCACAGTCATGTATTAAACAAGTAATGAAAACATCTACCAATTCTTTGTCTCCAAAATTAAACAAATAAAGACAGAGCAACAAAAATGTAACCAACCAACCGACATAAAAATAGACCTTAAATACATATTGAGGCTCTGCAAGCTTACAGATCTATTAATTCCACTTTCAAAACTTTCCAGTCAGTGTAATCAACTGACTTTATGATTAACAAATGTTATAGGTAACTACTTATTGAATACATTTTTACTAGTAAAGAATTATCTTTCATATTTATATGCTGAGATTTTAGTTAAGATTATGTTGAAATACAGTCCTCATTTGCAAATGATAAAAACTTGAAAATCATTTCCCAGGAATTTATCAAAACATACCATGATAAGTCTTTTGAAGTCTTTTGTTAGATGGCCATATGGTCACCCAACTCTAATGGTCATTTCATACATCTGAAAATGGTCACGGACTTGTAGGAATTTGTGTTACTTAAATATTGCATAGTCTTTCATTTCATAAATGAAGAAACTTGGGTACTCTTAAAATAAGTATGGGTAGGCAGTGTCAGGAAGAATTTGTGAGAAATAGGAGGACGAAAGGAAGCACCATCTAGTCAACCAGGATTTACATTCTCTTAATGAGCAGACACATATGTCATGGTGAGATCACAGTCCCAGAGGTGAGAATCAATGACCTAGAGAATCAAAAGCTTGTCATTAGCAAGCAGTGCTAAGCCTTGAATCATCTCAAAATTATTTGTAAATGTATAGGTGACTGAACAATGAAGGCATGAAATAATTGTACTGTAAGAACTATTACTGTGTGTATCTGTGTGTGTGTGTGTGTGTGTGTGTGTGTGTGTGTGTTTAGTGCCAGTGAAATTAGGAAGGGGACATTGGGTGACTGGTGAGGCCACATAGCACAATGGGACCAGGGACACTGGGGTGTGTGCCTTATTTCTAACCCTAGGATTTTCTCTGAGTCCTAATAATCTTGGATATATCATACTTCACAGCTTCATTTGGAGAAGTTTCTCCATCTACAAATGAAGGTTATATTCTCTCTAATGACAACCCAGCCCTGGAATTCTTGGATTCATTGGTTTTTATTAGGTTAAAAAATAATTGAGGAAGAGTTAAAAAAATTACCAATTTGCAACTTACAATCCAGAAGATATCAAAGTAAAAGTTCAAATTTCTGGTGCTTTTCTTCATTAAGATGGTGGTGGAGGTGGTGCTGGCAGTGATAGTCTTTCATTATTACTGTGATATTTTTCCTAATAAGCACACTCCTCCTCTCTGCCCCTTCCATTCACCTATTAAATGCCTCTACCATCCTGATTTATTACTGATGAGATGGTTGTGAGGGCACCATAGTTCTCAGCTGTTTAGTGAATGCAGAGTCAATAGTTAAAATCACTGGTAAAGTATGGGAGTAGAGTGGTACTTTTAAAAACAGTGGGGACCTGAGGGGCAGAAAAAGAATGGTCAGCAGAGTTAGGTTCGCTTGGGAGCTGTAGACTGAGATGTGGCATGATTGTCATCATAAATCAGTGTCTTCCTGTCTTAGTCCATTCGAGCTACTGTAACAAAATACCACAGACTGGGTAGCTTATAAACAACAGAAATTCATTTCTCATACATCTGGAGGCTGAAATTCCCAGATCAGGGTAGCAGCATGGGGAGCTCTGGTGAGGGCCTGCTTCTGGATGGCAGATGGCTAGCTTTTAGCTTTGAGTCCTCACATGGTGGACAGGGCTCGGGATATCTCTGGAGTCTCTTTTATGCGGGTGATAATGCACCTCTCAAAGGCCCTAAGTCCTAATACCATCACCTTGGGGGTTAGGATATTTAACATGAATTTTGGGAAGACTTAAATATTAAGAGTGTAGCGCTTCTCCTATGAAAAACACCTGAGAACTGGACCCAGGGGTTTTGGAGAATGATCTCTGTACCTTCTCCAATCCTCTCTCCAAGTAGAGGAGACTTTGAATGCTTCTCTCCAGCTGGCCTGCCCAGAGCTCTGCAAACATCAGGGACACTACCGTCCTCTCCTAAGTGACGTCAAGGGACGCTTTGCTCTTCCTTTGGGTATGAGAGCTGCATTTCTCAAAAGTTTCCATAATAGATACAATAGTGTGGGCATGTATGTGTGTGTATGTGTGTGTGTGTGTGTGTGTGTGTGTGTGTGTGTGTGTGTGAGAGAGAGAGGATGGCCTTGTAATATCATCAAAGGCCTCAGGTAACATTGACTGAACATGTGAATGGTTTCTTTTACAGGGAATATTAACATGTGAATGGTTTCTTTTACAGGGAATATTAACAGAGCCAATGAGTTGGAAAGAGTGTGATGACTGGGTCCCAGAACTGAGACAAGATAAACAATGTCTTTTTTTTTTCTTGAAAAATTCAGCCATGGAGAATATGCTGAGAATTTCATTGTGCCTAGAAATTTTGATATATTTATAAACTGTCTAGCAGTAGCTATATTAATTGCATTTTTACAATGTCTCAGACACCATTCTAAGTGTTTTCCTTGGATTTAAACCTCACAACCACCCCAGGGGGCAGCTTTGACTGTTGGCTCCATTCTACAGATGAGAAGACTGAGGCACACAGTGCTACAGGTTCCTTCCTGAGGGATGGTGGTAGAGCTTTGGCTTTTGCACAAATATTCTCAACCGCTAGGCAATGCTGTCTCCTGTAACAGAGGGACAATGACCACTGTCTGCTTCCTACATGCAGGAAGCCACTTAGAAAACCAGCCTGGGGCTCAGGGTCAGGTGCCCTGGTACTGCCTGATGGCCAGTGATTGCCTCTGGTGCCACTTGTATACTCGGCACCTGAAAGACTTTTATCTCTGTGTGTATAGATTTCTAATGTTTCTTACAGGAGTCTTGCTGGTCTCTATTTACCATCAGTGAGATCTCGGCAGCTCTTCAAATGCAAGCTGGCCTCCAGGGGTGCCTACCAGGCAGCTGGTCTGCAATCTTCTACGCGTGCACTGAGTTCACCATCCTTTCCCTGCAGGGAGGCGTTTCTGTTGGAAGCCTTGCCTCTGCATGATGCCTGACTAAATAAAAATAGACTCTTGCCCTAGCCAGTTTGGCTCAGTGGATAGAGCGTTGGCCTGTGGACTGCAGGGTCCCAAGTTCGATTCCCATCAAGGACACATTCCCCGAGTTGCGGGCTCTATCCCCAGTTGGGGCGTGCAGGAGGCAGCCGATCAATGCTTCTCTCTCATCATTGATGTTTCTCTCTCTCTCTCCCTCTCTGAAATCAATGAAAATCAATGTGCCTGGGGTTACTTTCAGAGGTTAAGTTGGAGGGACACAAAGAATGTGGCAAAGAGGCCATTGTAGTGGTTGGAGGAGGCAATTTCCCCTGAGTGCAGGATGGCAGTGCCCCCATGGCGGGGGACAGATTGTGAGAAATCTGAGTGCCCCGGGGGTCGATCCCTAGGATGCCTGAGACCAGCCTGAAAGGGATCTTAGTCCTGTTTCTTCCTCAAGCAGTATGTGCATTCATGCTATTGGATGTCAGCTTCCCTACTGCGTTGTCCTCCCCATCTCTAGCCACACCATAAGCCCGTCGTTTGGTCCTGTAGGTTTTGCCTTTGGCCTAACTCGACTGTCACTTCTTATTTCTACTGGGACAGCATGTCTGCTTCTGACATCTACCTACCTCTCCATAGAGTTAAAGTAATCTACAATTCTTTCTTACTGGTGTTGGAAAATTGGGTTATTTTTTTATATATCTATAACCTTGGACCAAACCATTATAACTTAACCTCCTCCCCACCATCCTGCATTCTTGGGGCCTGCTTTCCATTACTATATGCCAATTTCTCCTGGCTTTATTGTCTGCACCTGGGCTGACTTTCTCCTCCATTCATCCCCGGAGTGCTGCTCCTGCACTCCAGCTTCTCATCTGCATGCAGTTTCTTCATGATTTAAGTTAGAGGCTGAGACATCTCACAGGGAGGGCCATCCGTTCTTTCTAAAAGCCACAGCACTAGGGTCCAAAGCCTAATGCAAAGCTAATGTGACCCAAACATACAGCCCCCAGCCAACCCCCCGTCTCATGCTCTGCTGGCCTTGATTGCATATTTATTTCACTGTTCTCCCCATTCACAGTTGAAAGCTGATAGTTTCCTTCTCTCTGATTTCCTGTTTCACACTTGGAAAGATAGGGCTGACTCTTTCAAGCCCTTGATGCTGGATAAAGTTTCTGCTTCTAAACTTATGATCCACTAACTACATCTAACAAGACAGAGCACTCTAATACTCAGAGCATTGCTGAATTCAAAACCTGGACACATTTTCAGGATAAAACCCAGTGAATGTAGGCGACCTATAAGAATGAAGACTCATGAAGAATGGTTTTCTATCATCTTCAGTTTCAGAATCCAAGGCCCATGTCCTTTTGTCCATTTCACATAGATCAAGAGAGCCAATAGTAATGTAGACTTAGCTGAGTCTCCTACACACACACACACACCTTGTACCTTAACTTCCTCACCTATCTTAAATGTGTGTTTGTCACATTACTGAATTCCATTTTAAACTCTGAGGTCCAAGGAAAACTGTGCTACACGCATTCTTAGCAGGAGGATGCTTTGAAAACCAAAATTCATGAAGGTGGTTTATTCTTTATTTCTTTGCTCTTAAGATTTTTATGAACTGTTATTTTTTTTTGGACTTATTAAAAATGAAACTCTCTTTTTATCTTTTGCAGAAACTACCTCTTCAGGTTACAGCTTGACGATTTGTCTCTGATCCAGGTAGGTGCAATTTATTTTCCTCAGGCTTTCCTTTTCCATCCCAATTGGCTCACTGTCCGAGGGTGCGAAGACAGATGTGTGTAAAGGTATTCATCAGGGCCGTGCAGGGATGCATTGCATCCGAAGGTCAGGCCACAGGGCTCTTGACTGCCCTGCTTGATATGAGTCACCACCTGCTTTGATTCACAGTTGGCCCCTTCCTCCCACTGTGAGTTCCTCTTCCTTTCAAGGGCACCATCTGACTTTCTCTTCTTCAAATGATAGATAATTTAAAGGACACTTCCTCAGTGTCTGGGGGTGTCCTGTTCTTCCCCAGTTGGAATAATCATTGATTATTTAGTTTGATGTTTTTAGCCATCACATTCTCATAAAAATCAACCCTCTTAAAAAAATCATTGTTTCCTCTTTATAATGAAATAACTATGAACATATGTGTGGAAAACTACCTATAGCAAAGCATTAGAATAAGTGATGCTACACAAAATTACAATTTACCTACATCTGTGTTCAGGGTTTAAAGAAGGAGCATGTTACTCTTATGTCTGAATGGAGTATTTATTTTATTGTTGGAGCTGAACCACCAAGGCCCAGTTCTTCTCCTGGTTTTTAGACATGTCTGATGACCAGGGTCTCCTTGGAGGGGAGAGGGTTAGGGCACAGATGTCTCCTTCAACAAGGTTCTAGGGCATGGACATGCCAGAATCCTGGGGCTGTGTAATTTGGAAATGGTTCCTCAACCAGTTTTAATGCAACTCTCATGTGCTGGAATTCTATGAAGTTATTGGAAAGAAGTTTATATCATTTTCTTTTCTTTGTGATGCTGGTATTAATGGACACGCAGGAAACTTTCATTACCAGTGCTGAAATAAGCCAGTCCCACAAGCAAAGCTGATATTGATAAAACGCAAGGGCTTTGAAGGTGGTAGACTTGTTGGTCTAGCAGCTCCATGACTCCCAGCACTGGTGGGTTTCCTCATCTGTGAAATGGCCACAAAACACTCACTCCCCCATACTGTCACTGCCAAGGTTAAATTAAGTAAAGCATGCACAAGAGATAAGGCATAGTGCTTTTTGAACAAATGTTAATTGCTTATGTTTTTTAAATGGAACAATAATAAACAATACATTATTATCCTAATTGTTTCATTGCACTGGGCAATGAATTGTCTTTCCACTGCAATTTTGTATATAACTAAAGTCTTTAAAAGAGTGCATTGGTTGGTAAAAGTATAACGTATTAATAATGACTCAGAATGGTCAGCAGTTTAACCAAAATACTGTTTTAAAGTTCTGATTTTTAAATAATCTTTTGTAAAAAAAATGTAGGCTTTTCAGTAGATAGGAACTGTATATTATGCTCATTGTGATTCTCATGGTATAGTATATTATCTGGCATATTGTATGTTTAAGTAGGATGTGCAGCCTGGCCAGTGTGGCTCAGTGATTGAGCATCAACCTATGAACCTGGAAGTCAAGGTTCAATTCCCGGGCAGGACATGTGCTTGGTTTGTGGGCTTGATCCCTAGTATGGGGTGTGCAGGAGGCAGACGATCAATGATTCTCTCATCATTGATCTTTCTATCTCTCTGTCCCTCTCCCTTCCTCTCTGAAATAAATAAAAATATATTTTTTAAAAAGTAGGATGTGCAGATATGTGTGTGTACAAGTATATTCATGGATTCCCTAATTTCCTAGCTCTCTTGGTTTAGAGGGCCTAGAAAGAAGCAATGAACACACTGAATACACAGGACTCGATTTCCTAATCTCATTCTCTGCTGAAATAAAACAAGATTTTTTTTATCAAAGTAGCTGATTCTAGGGCCCAGGTAATGAAAGTCTCAGTTAAGCCTGGAAGATATTATTGCTCCAGAAATTAAGGATGCATTCAGAGAATGAGGAGGGCATGTCAAAGGGAGCTAGGGACCAGCTTAAACAGGATTCATGGAGGAGCTCTGGGGCAAGTTGATTGCTGAAATTAATAATGATGGTATCAGAATAAATTAAGAATCCATGAATAATAACTAATATAAAAAATAAGTGAACGAATTACCAATTGAGGCAGAAGGGGCTTCTCTTCCTTACTGTAAACTGCCAAAATGAATGCTGAAGTTTATGGGTAAGAGTTTGATGATGACCAAGATATCTAGATATTCTCAAAGTATTCACCTATAAAATACTTATTCATTATAAAAGGAAAAATTCTGACTTGATAGTAAAAAACCTGGTCAATCTCACTTTAACCACTTAGTTGAAGGTACCTTCACTATTATGGGACAAAGAGCTGGTATAAACCTCCTTATTCAGTGCACTGAGAAGGACACAGCAAGATTTCCATAATATTACAGCCAAAATTTTTAACCAGTTTCACTATGAGGAACCATTACACAAACCAAAAATGAGGGGGGCATTCTACAAAATGCTTGCTTCCACTTTTCAAAAATCACCAAGTCATGAAAGGCTTGAAAAGAAGAAGACTTATTCTATCAAAAAAGAGAAAAAATTGACCTGATAATCAAATGAAACACTTGATCCAAATTGCATCTTGTAACAGAAAAAAAGAATATTTGTAATCCATTCATCTGCTGATGGGCACTTAGGCTGTTTCCAAATCTTAGCTATGCTAAATTGTGCTGCTATGAACATAGGGATGCATATATCCAAAATTGTGGTACATCTACACAATGGAATACTATGCTGCTGTAAAAAAGAAGGAATTCTTACCATTTGCATCAGCATGGATGGAACTGGAGAGCATTATGCTAAATGAAATAAGCCAGTCAATGAAAGAAAAATACCACATGATCTCACTCATTTATGATAATAAAGACCATTTATAAACTGATGAACAAAAATAGATCGAGGCAGAACACCATTGAATAGACTGTCAAACTACAGCGGGAAGGCCGGGGAGGGTTGGGGCAGGGGTGGGGGGTTAAGAGATCAACCGAAGGACTTGTATGCATGCATATAAGCATAACCAATGGACACAAGACACTGGGGGGTAGGGGAGGCCGGGGGAAGGTCAAGGGGAAAAAGAAAAAGGAGACATATGTAATACTTTTTATAATACCTTAAGCAATAAAACAAAATTAAAAAAAAGAATATTTGTGCTATAAAGAATACTACTGGGACAACTGCCAAAATGTTAAGGTCTTTAGATAGGATAGTAGAAATGTATTATTATTGATTTATTGATTTTGATGCCTGTAATGTGGTTATTATATAGGAGAATGTGCTTATTCTTTGAAAAGACCTACTAAGATAAGTAGAGGGTAAAAAGTATTATTTCTGCAACTTTTTCTGTAATGATTTTAATAATTATAATGTGTGTATGTAATATTATATATAATACACAATTGGCAGAAAGAATGATAAAGCAAATGTGATTAAAAGTTAATAGGGGTATTGATTCAAAATAACATTGAATGTAAACTATGAATGAAAATAAGAAAAGTTAATAGGTGAAATCTAAAAGTCTGGGTGAGTAGTTTATGGGAGTCTATTGCCCTTTTCTTGCAGTTTTTCTTGATGTTATTTCAAAATAGATGCAAAAAATTGGGAGATGCACTTGCCATTAGCCCGTATATGATGTAATTGTGGAGAAAGGGAAACTGCTTTTTCCATTCTTGCTTCCCATTGTCATGACTGCCTGTGGTGGGAGTCAGGTCTGGGTTGCTGATGGAACTAAACTGTTCTTGAAGTATGGAAAATCCATCAGCATTATCACCCAGTCAGAGATGAGAGTCTATGACATAGAGCCAAGCAAGAGGACAGGGGCTTTCTGAACGGTTGCCTTGATAACCCAGCCCTAATAACAGGTGTCAGACATCACTCAGTCCTAATAATATTGGTGCAAACCGCACAACTCTCCTTTCACATTTTTGGTTGTATATGCTTCTTGGTAGCCTCCTGTCTGTTCACTGTGGAGAGAGATAAAGCTGGCAGTTCCTCCCATCAGACTGGTTTTTTCTTACATGTCTCCAATAAAGTTGTCTTGTTGATTTCTATGAATATTTTAGTTTAGTTTACATGACTGTTTTCAAGGCTGACAAGAAAGAGTAGGCACACCGATGAAGAAAGGACTGAACTGGTGTTAGAAAGAGCTCTGTCCAGTAGGAACATCATGTGAGTCTCATTGCTAATTTAAGATTATCTGGTGGTGGTCACATTGAATGTACAAGTATGCAGGGGAAATTATTTTTAATAATATATTTTACTGAAGTCATTATATCAAAACCATCATTTCAACATGCACTCATAACATTAGAAGAAATTGAGATATTATATTCCCTTTTTCTTTTTGTATTAAGTCTTCGAACTCTGGTGTGTATTACTCTCAGAGCACATTCCTATTTGAACTAGCCAGCATTTGAAAGCTCAGTGTGGTTAAGTGCGACCCAGTTGTACAGTGGAATTCTAGATCATGAGTAACAGATGCATTTATGACTTGGATGCCTTTGGTTGTGTTTTAAAAATGTTATTTTCTGCCTGGGAGCATCTGGATTGATTTGGATATCTCAGGCTAATAATTTTATCCTTCCCTCTCTCTCCAAAAATAGAACTTTTTCTTTAAACATGGGAAAATGAGGAAACTGAGTCCAGGGAGAACAAGCAATGGGAAAAATCAGAGAGCATCAGAACTGAGAATCAGTGATACCCCAGACAAGCTTTGTTTGATCTTGTCCTTCTCTGCCCAGCATTGCAGTGTTCTTGCCTGTCCCTGTCACCTGCACCACTGTTGGACAGTTTCACCTTGTCTCTGTGCTGCTTATAACTTCCCAAACTGCAGGTTATTTCCCAGCTTTAAGAATTTGCTCTTGCTGTCCTCTCTCCTGGAAACATGTTCACCCTACCCTCTTCTCAATCTAGAAAAAGATGGCCCATCCCGAGTCTCACATTACCCGTTCTCCTCTTAGTAATCCATCCCGAGTCCCTTTGGGCTGATGGCTTTTGGATGCCTTTTATAGGGTCTGAGCCCTTACTTCTGACTCGAACCTACTGCCTCTCATTGATGTTCACAATGTGTGCTGTGAGGGGCATTGTGTTTCTCTGTCTCCTCAGTATTAGATTAGAGCAGGCCATTAGGTTAGGTTAGGTGGTAGACTCAAGACAAATGTCTGTGAAAGTTTTCATCCCTTGATATTTAGCAACATGTTCACTCTTTCTTTATCTTTTTTAACTTACCATTAGCGGAATGTGGGTAAATTACATATTTTTGTCCCTAAAATGAAGAGAAAGAAGTTGTTCAGCCCAGATACTAGAGCAATGAGAAATACATGCTGAAATAGGCACCCTAAAGCACAGCTGTGCACATTCTCACCCCACAGGGCAGTTCTAGAACAATCTAGGCCAGCCGTGGGCAAACTACGGCCCGCGGGCCGGATCCGGCCCGTTTGAAATGAATAAAACTAAAAAAAAAAAAGACCGTACCCTTTTATATAATGATGTTTACTTTGAATTTATATTAGTTCACACAAACACTCCATCCATGCTTTTGTTCTGGCCCTCCGGTCTAGTTTAAGAACCCATTATGGCCCTCGAGTCAAAAAGTTTGCCCACCCCTGACTAGGCAGTTCTGACTCTGATTCACTTCTTTTTTACATCCCTGTCTGCTCAATACTGTTCTACACTTTCCCTCTTCCTTAATGTCTTCTCCCATCTTGACATTGTTTTAGGGTTAGTGCCGGGAAAGCAGATGTTGAAGAGTTTCTTTTTTCAAAACTGAATGCAGTGATTTTCACAGAATTCTAGAGCCCCTCCTCGCTGTCCGTGTCCCAAGCTCAGCGTGCTGCTTTATGTAGAGAGCCAGCGCGGGCTGGGGCACAGCAGGAGCACGTGGAATACCCCTTAGTGCTTCTTTTCTCTCTCCACTTCCTCAGGTCAAGGTGGTCTCCACATGACTATTTGGTGATCCCCAAATCTGTTGTTTAGTGAGAGCAGAAGAGGGGGTTTCAGCTCTCATTTCTGCCAGAGTGGTGAGGGGAGGATGGGAAGTGAGCTGCTGGTATGATAGTAGGAGTCAGAGCACATTGTCTTTCCAAATTGGTCATGCCTGTGGCTCAGCCTGGGGAACCATGCTGAAATCCACTGATGAGAAAAACGGGCTTTTGTGAGGTAGCTGCAGAATGGGAAAGCTCGCTGCAAACCTGATGTTGTCAACAGTCTGGAACTGGAGTCCACAGAACCCAAGTCGGAAGTCTTGGGACAGGGTATCGGGAATAAATGGTGCTGGAAAAATAAATAAAAGAATATAAAGAAGAAAGAAAAAGTAGTCTTGTTGCATTTGCCTCCCTTGTAGGGTGAGATATCAACAGTGGAGTTTCTGAAGCAGTAAAGATTTGAGCAAGGATTGGGTTAGGACACGATTACTCTACTACCCTGAGTTAACAGTATCTTTCTGAGTTAGATCTCTTGGTTTCACCACAGAAATATCCACAAATAAATAAACCACGAGGTAACAATGGCTGTATTTGGAATATGTACTATGCTTTTTGTTTTATCAACAGCCTAAGGTATTAAAGTGAAAGACTAAAAGTCACTTTTAATTTCAATAAATAAAACCTGGTTTTCATCAACCACTAGGAGGGAATCAAATATTAATGTGATATCATTTATGAGGGAAATTCCCTCGCAACTCACCACGTGCTGAAATGGAGCCATCGCATCTTGGAAACCAATCATTTTCAGGCATCCTGATAGAAGACGTGGTGGTTTACTGTTATGTGTCTCTCCTTGTCATAATAACAGATTCAACTCTTCAGTATCACTTTTCTTCTTGCCTTGATCACAGTCGTTATTTTGCAAGAACAAAGCTTTTTGAAAAATATAAAAATGCAGCTGGTCTCCAGACTGATTCCCATTTGCCCATCTGGGATTGTACCCTGGCTGGCCCCACGTACACGCTCCTTGAACAGCCTCCTGAGAATACAGAGGGGCTGCAGCTCATTTAACCTCCCTCTCCTCCTAACGTTCTTCAGGGAAATAGCTCAAAATCCATTTCTATATTGTTTTGTTACTGAGAGAAAAGAAATTCACAGCCTGTTTCTCACTTACAACTGCAGGAGTAAGCAGAAAAATTGAAATCTGTGTTTCCATTTGCCACCTGCCTCTCTATGGCTTCTAAATTGAAAACTGTTAAATCTCTACCTGGTCAATATCAGTAGAGAAGTCTCTGGAAAGTTGACATAGGTGTTAACTTTGTTTCCTGTATATTTGGGCTTGGGAAATTGAGTTTCAATTTCTAAACCAGTGTTGCTCAATAGGAGCTATTTAACCCACTGGAAACATCTGGTTGTCACCTCAGGTAGGGGAGGCTACCACTGGCATTTGGTGGATAGAAAACTGGGGATGGAGGACACTGCCAAAAACCCTGTCATGCCCAGGGAAGCCCCTCCATATTCAACTAGGAATGTCCTGGCTCTGAATACAAGTGGTGTCAAGGTTCAAGCACCCCGGGTAAGGCGATTGCAACCTCAGCTTCCACGTGTTTTGAAGAAGCCACTCTTCCAGTTGGTGGTGTTACTGTTACTTGACTAAATGTATAAGATTTGTTTGGGGCTTAAGGAATTTTCCTCTTTAGATTTCTTCGTATATTTAACCAAACACATGTATGAATCCTTAGTGGCCATTTCTAAAGAAGCCACTGGGAGCCTTGAGTTTAAATTGATTCCTTTTATTAATATGAAATTGAATTTCAAATAAATTGAATCAATTTATAATATCAATACTCTCTC
Organism: Myotis lucifugus; assembly: GCF_000147115.1. Taxonomy (NCBI): domain Eukaryota; kingdom Metazoa; phylum Chordata; class Mammalia; order Chiroptera; family Vespertilionidae; genus Myotis; species Myotis lucifugus. The sequence continues at coordinate 2,235,614 of NW_005871201.1, read as the reverse complement.
TAATAGGTCAGAACAATATGAAATAACTCCCCTCTGTTGCAATTCATCTGTATAGTTTCAAGAATGATGTATTAATTAATAATTTAGAATAACTATTCAAATGAGATAATCACGTTAATTCATTTTTAAAATCAAGCTTTATATTCATATTGAACAAGAGGAGACTTGTCTCCCCTGTAGTCCTCAAAAATCATGATTCTAAATTTTATTTAATTTCTTTCTTTATTAAACATATTCTTAAAATTATAGTGTTATAGAAGTAGAAGGAATCTTAGAGATAATTTTTATTAAAACCTTTTAGGGGTCTGCAAATGAAAGCCTGCATCTCAGTTAAATTTTTACTGGAATACAGCCACTCTTTTCTTTGCATATCACCCACTGGCGATCATAGTTAATAACGTTTATTGGAACATAGACATATCCATTCCTTACTATGTTGTCTGTGGCTGCTACATTAGTGGGGCTGACCAGTTGTAACAGAGTCTGTCTGACCCACACAGCCTAAAATATCTACTGTTTGACCCTTTAAGGAAAAGTTTGTCACTTGTTATGGTACCTAGTACACTGTAAGTTTTCAATGAGTGTTTCCTGAATGGACGAGTTAACTCAATATAATGCAGTATTATTCTTTGTTTTTGCATTTTTAGACAGTGTTGTGTCGATGTGCTCATTTTGACTTCTTGTGCAATAATTTCATGGACCTCTACTAGACTGTAACCCATAGGTTGGGAACTAAGATAGTGTAATGATTCGTCCCCAGATTCTTGTCTCTTACATTTGGTGAAAATTCCCTGTCAAGAGCTGTTTTATCTACCCATTTGTTCAATCACATTCCCCTTCTTTTTCTCATAGCTTCCTGGAGGATTTAAAGTTACTCAGGTACATTTTATATAGACTAAGGTTTTATTAATTTCAGAGAGTATTTGTCAAATTGTGTTAACTGCTGTTAACAGAGCATTACACTGTCAGTGGCTAAACATACATGCAGAAACCTTATTCCTCATTTGTGTGACAATCCCGTGCACAGGGTCGGTCTGTTTTCCCTGCTGCCATCCAAGGGCCCAGGATGGTCTTCTTTACAGTTCACCATCTTCAGCCTACACTTCTATGGGCAGCATGGAGGAAAGCGTGGAGGATCATGCCAAGGAGATCTATATGGGCCATGCCAGGAAGTGGCACGCCTCCCTTCTGCCCAAATTCCAGTGGCCATAACTGAGTCACATGGCCTTAACCAAGGGAAACGGGGCTGGGAAGTGTAGTTCATCTGTATACCCAGGAAGAGGCATAAAACTCTGCCATTTAGATAATGGCAAGCATGAGCATTTTGTCCTAGACAGCACTGGGGAAAACAAGACTACTTCTTAGGGATGCACTTAGCTGTTCCCTGTTTTCTCAGCAGGTTTCCCACACCCAGCCATCCCAGCCATTCTAATTTCCTACTAAACACAAAAAGATTTATTTATGCTTCTAACATTTCTGTAAATAACAAAGTGGGGATACTTTGAACAAACCACTTAACCTCTTTGGACCTCAATTTTCTCCATGGTGCGTTTTGGAGAGGAGAATCAGGAATTATCCCTGAGGTTCCTTTCAGCATTAAAATCTTAATGTGCACCATTCTTCCACTTACTCTTTCTTCTGTCATTGCTTAAATGCTCCTGGATTTCTTCTTCTTTAAAGGAAACTTACTCTATAATTGGAAACTTGGCTTTATGCTTATTTGATGTAACTTTAATGACCTAATTTGTCATAAAATAATGATGACTCAACAATAGTAATAGCAGACAGCATTTGCTGTGCCCTTACTCTGTATTCAGCTATTCTCATGCATCATCTCATTTTTGTTTTCTCAGCAGCACTAAGGGGTAGGTATTATTTTCAATATTTTATAGAAGAGGAGTTGATTTATCCAAGATCCCTGAGCCAATATGTCGAAGAGCTAGGCTTTGGACCTGGGTATGTTGGGCTTGAGAGGAGAGCCTCTAATCTCTACCCAATATGCTACTTTATTATACTCATCTGTATTGACCACCACATGACCGATGGTTGATCACTGACTCTTGGTGAATAGAATTGTTAATTCATAACGTAATTTATATCTGGGTTTTAGGTCAAGTTTCCTGTAAGTCTGAAATGGGGATTCCTCTGTTTGTGTTTTGTTGAGAGCACATTCTCAGTGAGTGTGGAGTGGTGGGTACAGCAGAGAAAGGATGGAAGCAAGGGTTTGCTCTCAACTGGAGTCCAGCACCCGCCTAATGCCAAGGGTACTCTGGAGTGTGACTAGAATCTCATTTGATTCCCTTTGAGGCAAGGGGGATGATTTATACCCAAGTATTCCTTGTCCTCAGTCTTTAGCTAAAGATTTTCAAATTTGGAGGATATGGTGGCATAATCTCTTGACCAGCCAAGAGCAATTCTCCAGAGAAGGGCACAAGGTTGAGCCAGTATCAACCAGCAATGACAGCAACCGGAGGGAGGTGCATCATTCTGCAAGGAGAGTTGGGGAGGGCACGAGAGCACTCTTATAATGTGCATGACTAGAATTTTACGTAGGCTTGTCCTGATGTCCTAGATCCTGACTAACCCAAGAACTGAAGAAGTGAAATATTTTTTTTGTGTTTGGAAATAAAAGTAATACATGCTTTATTATTGAGTGCATTCTGTTGTGTTGTACATGACTTAGTTTTTAATAATTCTACATATCCATATCTGAATTTATGCTTCACTTGTAGCCTCAAAAACTAAATTGAAGATGCATGAGTATTTTTCTCAGTCATGTGTATCATTTGGTTTCATGATACCAGATCAGGAAATTTCTGTAAGACAATAGCAAACACTGTCTGACAATCACAGGCTGCTAGATAAATGGAGGGGTCCATTTCATTTATCTCAAATGCATTTCTCCTTCTATTTCAGAAGTGGCCCCAGAACCTGACATAACTGTTGAATGATGGGCATGCTTAGAATTCTCTGCCCTGTTTTCATTTTCTTTATTTGTGTGCCTCATTCAAAATGCTGACACAGATAGATAAACCAATGTACCAGGAAAGTCCTTTGTTTCAAATATAGCTTAAGTCTCCCAATTACCTAGGGACCAAGTGAAAATGAATGGCAAGGGAGAAATACAGATGAAAAATGTGAGTCACATTAGGGAGAAATACAGATGAAAAATGTGAGTCACATTGGCCTCCCATTCTCTTGAATGAATTAACTGAAACTCTTTATTTGATGACTAGAGGCCCGGTGCACGGGATTCGTGCACTGGTGGGGGGCGTGGCCTGTGGGGATCAGCCTGCTGTGGGAGCACACTGACCAACAGGGACAGCTCCTACATTGAGCATCTGCCTCCTGGTGGTCAACAAGTGTCATAGTGACTGGTCGACCGGTTGTTCGGTCGTTCCACCGTTCGGTCTCTGGGCTTTTATTAAATAGGATTATTTAACATATAAGCCATTTGTCATCCTGAATTTATTCAGTAACTGTGATGGAGTTGGATAGAGTAACTGTGGTACCATTGTGATGGGTCTTTCCTTGTTTAATATATGCCCCTCAAACTCTCCTTTTGCTATTCTCTTGTAGCTAACCTAGAGTTTATATATTATTCTTTCTTCATTATGTCACAGTCTTTAATTTGTTTACATTAGTTCTGTTCTTGGAGCTAGCCTCTTGAAAACAATAAGATGTGATATCTGCTATGATTTTATATGGGTTGACTGAACAGTTAAATTCTTGAAGTCTTCATTTTTAAATTTTGGGGATACTCAATTATTTTTTTCATGTTCTCTGGAAAGTACACAGGCAAGTTGCCCACTCAGATGTTTACTATTAGAAGTAGTCTATTTAATAAGAAAATAAGTGTAACTAGGTATGAAATTGTGTTAATAATTGCATTCCAAAGACCACACAAAGTCTTTTGCTGTAAAATTTTAAATCATTTAAATAAAAAAACAATGAAATCAAAAGTAGTCTTAAAGTATAGCCATTAGTTTCTGGTTTAAGAGGGTGAAGAGAATTCATATACAGATTCTACAAATATCAAAACCATAGCATTTAAATGGCAATAAACATGAATACTAGAAATGGAATCTTATATATACCCTAATTTGAACACTTTTTTTTTTAAGGATAGACAACATCCTTTATTTGAACATTTGGGAATATAGAAGAACAGGAGAAACATACAATCCATAACATGGTGTTAACAGCCAGATAACAACCAAAATTAATTACTTCAGAAGAAAGGGGAATAATTTAAGGAGTATAGTATGACATTAAATAAATTTTAAATATTCAATGAAATTTCAGGATATACTGTAGGTTTTCTGTAAAAAATGGAAGATTGAACACACACACTTCCTGACACATTTTGAGGACAGAAGGAAAATTTTAAATGTCATAAGCCCACAGGAACAAATGAAATGGGAGAGAAGATGAAACTGCTTTGGATTTAGTTAGAGGCTGAGCCTCCAGTGATGGCTGCTGCTCAAACAAGCAGCTATTTGGCAGTCATACAAAGGTCTAGTCACAAATTAAAGATTAAATGGGCTTCAAACATGTGGGCAGTCTTCTCCCTGAAGATGTTTTCCAAACTGATGATGTGAGGGTCATGCAGCTAAAGAGCTAAGCTAGTACAGAGGACTGAGGGAGCAAAATACCCACCAGGTTCCTGATTGAAGTCCTGGAAGACATGTCCTAGAAACAAAGATGGAACAGGAGTATATTAAACTCCAGACTGTACCTCAGCCTGGACTTAGCTCAGTTCCTGCTTTTACTCCTCCCAGCCACCCCCATATTGTTTAGAGTCCCAGTGGTTCTCAACCTGTGGGTTGCGACCCCTTTGGTGGTCTAATGACCCTTTCACAGGGGTCGCCTAAGACCATCCTGCATATCAGATATTTACATTACGATTCATAACAGTAGCAACATTACAGTTATGAACTAGCAACGAAAATAATTTTATGGGTGGGTCACAACATGAGGAACTGTATTTAGAGGGGCAGAAGGTTGAGAACCACTGGTTTAGACATTCAGAGATAAATGTCAAAACTGACCAGTCAAAGAGTTGAAAGTTCTTACTTTGAACAAACAAAATATAGCCATACATAGAGGGCTTACTCTAGCCTTCTGTATTAAGTCCTATAGATTTCTTTATAAATTAAGGCATGTATAATTTAGAAAACAATATAAAGGCGATATTGTATTTACAAAGATGTGAAGGATGCTATGGAAAAGAAAAAACAAACAAACAATTCATGGAAGTAAAAATATGAAGCCATATATATATGGTTCATCAAAGATTATGCAAAAAGAAATTAGGAGTTTTAAATAATAATGCTTTTAAGAAGGAAGTAGATTTTTTTTCAATTCACAAGGCTAACAACTAGAAAGTGGTTAATTATATAAAGATTAATATTATCAAAAACAGAAGTAGAAATTCTATGTGAAAACAAAGATAAGTAATAATCATAAAATGGTGCTCCAAATATAAAACAAACTTGGGATAATTTTAAGTACAAGAAAACAAAAGCATCAAATTTGGGTGGAGCATAAGGACCACAGCCTTTAATGTGTATAATTTTATTATAGTTCATGATAAAATTATGTTTATGGTTCTCTCTAACAAGTGATTTGTCTCTTATGAATGGGATATTTTGCTGGATTAATTCTCATCTTCTCCCTTCTGAGAGTCATATTAATAGCAAGTTTAGATTTTAACATTTGTTCCTTTTCAAAATATTATGTAAAAGATTTAATAAACTTTGTAATTGTCAAGGATTATTTTCTGTTTGTTTCTTCTGATTCTTCTTGAATAGCTGATCTAAGTTTTACTACCTGGAAATGTAACCTTGTTTTATAAAGAAACATGTAGTTAAAAATTAAACAACAACATTAATGACCTTATGTTCAATACTTTTTAAAAAAAATTTAGTGGTAACTTTTAGGAACTTTTAAGGTTTTATATGTCTGATGAAGAAATATGAATTTCAAGTAGTCCTTCAACTTGACCTCAATATCTCTTTCTTTTTATAATTAAGTTAAATCCAGTGTTTGAAGTAAGTAAATTTGTCAGTGGTCATCTCCATGTGATGGGTGGTATAGATTTTCCTTTTTATACTTTATTATAATTTGCTAAATTGTCTGTATTATTTTTAGTATCAGCAAAGCTAATCAATTTAAGTAGATTTATGAAGGATGAAAAGGACCAAATTTTAGAAGCCAGTTTCAAAAATTCTTGCTGTATAATAATTAAAGTTTAGAGGGGGTCCCTCTCTTTCTAACTCACTAGTAGGAGTTAGGGAAGAAATGCTGAAAGAATGGATACATATCTTCTTTTTCACCATTGACCCTGTTCCCTGCTAGGCTAGCATTTGAACTTCAGACTTCTCAAATTTAGAGCATCAGTTTCTGTCTGAATTTCTAAAGCATTGGCTTTGTCTGGATGTGGTGCTGATCTGGGATCCACCTCGACAGTCATGGCGGATCTGCTCTGAGAAACAGCCGTGGGTGAGCCAGGTTCCTGAGCACGAGTGGACATGACCATGAAAATGAGCATGAAATAAAACACTCTCTTTTCTCACAATCAGTTTCTGAGTTCCACCATGAGGTATGAGATTCAGTTTGGCTTATGTGACGTTTCTAATGTGAACTGACTTCATTGTACCTAGAGAATCAACAGCTCTCCTTTAGCCTGTAAGGGGCTTCGTTACTGTCTTGCTTGTTTACTCTCTTTCTAGGACTACCAGGACTTAATTTCTCCATGATTCTGGAAGAAATGCCAGTGACATGGTGTAGTAGGTTGAAATTAGCAACCCCCACCCCCCAAATGATACCTGTGTCCTAACTTCCTGGAACCTATGAATGTCACCTTGTATGGCGACACTATGGTGAAATTAAGACTCTTGAGATGGGAGGTTATCTTTGATGATATGGGTGGGCCCCAAATGCAATAACAAATGTCATCATAAGATGGAGTCCGAGGGAGCTTTGACACTTGACAGAGGAGAAAATCATGTGAAAATGGATCAGGGAAACTCACCTTGAAGATTGGGGTGATGCATCCACAAGCCAAGGAATGCAGCAGCCACCAGCAAGTGGAAGAAGTAAGGAAGAATCTCCGTTGGAGCCTCGGTAGGGAGTGTGTCTTTGCTGACACCTTGATTTTGTTCCAATGATGTTGATTTCTGACTGCTGTCTTCCAGAACTGTGAGAGAATACGATTCTCTTGATTTAAGTCATCAAATTTATGGCAGTTTTATTACAGCAGCTTCAGGAAACTAATACACATGTCATCTATTTCTTGTATTTTGCAGGCAGGCCAGTGACCCAGGAAGCCTAATTAGAGTATCTCATCCAAGGGTTTCACTTTAGTAGCTTTTAAGGACTTTGAAATATGCACTGAGAGAAACAGGGCTCATCTCTTTTTTCTTTTCAATTTTGAACCCAAAGGAGGAAGTGAATTGTAGGCTACTTGTAGCCATCTTGGTCCATGTGATATCTGCTCAAGAATAAGACCCTACAGAGGCTTTATTTAGCAAAAGCTAATCAATTTAAATAGATTCATGAAGAAGAAGAAAAAAGGCCCAAATTTTAAAATCTGGTTTTAAAGCTTCTTGCTATATAATAGTTAGAATCAACACTCTTGACTTTTTATAGCATACTTTTCATCCCTGGGCTAGTCTGTGCTTGAATCTGCCTTTTTCCTCATGTTTTTTTCCAGTTACTAAATATTTTAAAACTTTTCTTTTTGGCTTAAACTAGTTGGAGTTGAGTTTTTATCGCTTGTCACAAAGACAGTCCTAAGGGCTTGGTTAAAATGATTGTACTTCTGTCTGCTGCTCACATTTAAATCTTTTCAAAACACATCTGAATGCCAGTGTACACTCACTTTGAGACTCCTGATACTTAGGGATTTTGCTGCCTAAAGTTTGTCTACCCTTTGAGAAGAAGGCTTTGTCTTCGGAGTGCTGAGTCTGATGCATGTACCAAGTGTGTTTTTCTTCCATTTAAAATAAATGTTACCATTGCTTGAGGGAGTCGTTTAGATCATAAGAAGCATACTTGGCTTATAAATACAGATCTCAAAACGCTCATTTGGAAGTCGCATTTAAACCAGGCAGTCCTTTCCATTACAAAGGACAAAAGTTAAGTCTGAACATATTATCCTTTGGGTAATATGTGGTTTCCCAGGGCTGCTCTAACAACCACAAATTTAGTGGCTTAAAACAACAGAATTTTATTCTCTCACATTCTGGATTCCAGTGTCTGAACTGAGATGTCAGCTAAGCCAGCGGCTCTAGGGAAGGACCTTTCCTCGTTCTCCAGCTCCTGGTGTCTCTGGGAAATTGTGCGGTGGTTCAGTGCCTAACTCCAATCCCTGCCTCTGGCCTCCCCTGTGCCTCAGAGGGTCTCAAACCTCCCTTGCCTTTCTAAGGACGCTTGTCGGTGGATTTAGGGCCGACTAGATAACCTAGGATGTTCTCACCTTGAGATTCTCAGTTGAATTTGAAAAGATCTTTTCTCCAAATAAGGTCATGTTCACTTCTGAGGAGATACATGTTTTGGCAGGCCACTGTTCAACACAGTGCGGGTAGTGTTCAAGGTTCTCTACAGAAGAAAACTTTCCTGAGTTTATGCATTTTCACTTTGAGTAGGTCCTACCTATTCATAGTACCATGAGGCTTTTCTTGGTGTGACGGCTGCATGCTTTTTTAAATGACTACTTCGCTTTTTCTCTGTCTCAGGGATCCTTAACCTCAGCACTAGTGGCAGCCAGGTCAGATCATTCTTTGTTCTGGTAGCTGTGCTGGCTTTGTGGGATGTAGGACAGAGGCAGTAGCTCTGACCTCAACTCACTAGATGCCAGTAGCACCTCGACCTTCAGTTGAGACATCAAAAACATGTCCAGATCTTGCCAAATGTCCATTGGGGTGCACCAACCTCCCCCAGTTGGGAATCAGGACTCTGTCTCTATGTCACACTATGATGGCGATACATGCTTTCTGACAGAAAGATGGAGAGATAAGAGAACAGGGAAGGAGAGGGCACAGAGAGGAATGTAAATTCTGCCTTTCTCATTCCTGAGGTGGACCGAGTGGATTTTCAATGGACTGTGGTACAAGGAAGGAGCTGGAATCCACTCACTTGCCCCTTTTCTGGAGTGCCCATACCTTCGATGGAGGAGGAGGTTGATAGACCTTTTTTGTCCTAATGCCAGTCCCAGTGATAACCTGAAACATGACTCCCTGAGGGACCACACAGGGGATCACTGCTGGCTGGCCTGCTACCCCACCAGGAGCTCCATAGTCCTGGACCCTGGCAATGCCATTGGAGGGAGAAGGGGGTGGGATTTCAGTTTCTTTCTGGTCATATTTGGATATTGACTCAGTACTGTAATAGTGCCTTAAGGTGACAGTATTGGGAACTTCTGGTTCTTCTTTGGGCCCCTAGAGCAAGCATGTCAAACTCATGGCCCTCAGGCTGCATGCCTCATTTATTTGGCTTGTGTTAGCCTTTAAGTTTGACATGCTTGCCCTAGAGGGATCCTGTTGTATTTCAGCTGCAGCGGACATCCATGTCCAGTCCCATGAGGGAAAGAGCAAATGGGAAGTGTTGCTCCTGTCTGTGCATTTCACAGTAATATTGCCAAGTTTTTCTTCTAAATATTCTTTGGCTTTTTGTAGTTTCAGTTAGGAGGACAGAGAAAGGTGCTACACATTATGGCCTCCTCCCCCCAAACTTGTTCAAATGGCAAGTGTTTAGAAATGACAAAACTCTGCCCAAGGCTCTGCCTAAAGGGATGCTCAGAGTTGGCCCTGAGCTCCACCCTGCCGAGGTTGACTTGGGCCGCTGGTGGGCTCTCCTGCCTAGCCTCCCCCCTCATTGCTCTCCCTCCCCACATCTAAATAGGCGCCCAACCCATATAAGAAGCTGATGAAAATGCCAGCTCAGCTCTGAGAAAGTCCCCAGGACAAGATGGGCATTAATTAGGCATTCCCACTTTTCTACTTTTGAGTGTTTGCCTGATCTCCATCTGAATTCAAGCCTCCATCTGTGTTTCCCCTTGCCATTTCTTCTGCTCAGATCCTAACACCTGTGTCTACTCTCCCCCAGATCAACTCAGTGGGTATTATTTTAATTGTCCCCATCCATGGCAGGTTGTTTCTCCTGCCCATGGTTTAGTTTACTTGCCTCCATCTCACCAGGATTAGGGCAAATGGGCAGAGGCTCTCCAAGGCTCCATTCTGCAGCAAGCTTCTGAGATTTGCATGTATTATTATGGCTGACCCCTTCTTCTGAGCAGTTGTGCTCACCATCGGTGTTTCATTAACATTGAGGGTGCAGCACATCTAGCTCCCCCTGTGCTTTAAATGGCCTGTTGACTGGGCTTGCTTTATCAAGTCTGTCCAAATGACTCCCTGGAGAGAGCCCAGGCTCCTAACACCTGCACAAGGGAAGAATATACTTCGGCTAGTGACCTGCATTCAACAGTGTGCAGAGCCGAAATGAAGGCTGCAAGTTCAATACTAAAATATTATGATAATGATTGGAAAATCATACAGCAAAAGGGCCCTTTAATGTGCTTGAATGTCACCATCCTTCTTTACTAAAGATGTCACTCTGGGTATTTAAAGCTACAAAAATGCCAGCCTCTGTCAGTCTTGGACCAGAACTGTCTTCACAGATATTTTCCTTTAAACTCCTTGTTCAGAATTCTGTGCCAGATAGAGAAAAGACCTTATGTTTAATATCCTTGGAAAAATAGAATCAGTACAATGCAAGGAAATTAAACTATGTAAATATTTATTATTTATATATTTTTATTTAAGAAAGAATTGTTCAAGAAGTTTAATAAGATTGAATTGTGCTGCTTTTATTCTAACCACTTGAGTTAGTTTCTTAGGACTACTGTGACCATGAGTGGTTAAAAACAACAGGAATGTGTTGTCTCACAGGTCTGGAGGTCAGAAATCTGAAATCGAGGAGAGGGCAGGGCCCTGCTCTCACCACAGGCTCTTGGGGTAGACCCTTTCCTGCCGTTCCCAGCCTGGGGTGTTGGCCAGCAATCCTTGGCCTCCCCTGGCCTGTAGATGTGTTAGTCACAGGGCCTTCTCCCTGTGCGTCTGCACATGGACTTCTGTTTGTCCTTATCCTCTTCCATGTGCAATTTTCTGCTTTTTACAAGGACACCACTCAGACCGGATTGCCTCCACCAGAAGAACCTCATTTTAACTTCATTACCTCTGTAAGGTCTTATTTCCAAATCAGATCCCATTCGGAGATACTGAGGGGTAGGACTTCAACATATATTTTTTTGAGGGACACAATCCAACCTATAATAGTATCAATGTAATTTTTAGTGAACAGATGGCATTTTTGTCATTAAAATGCCATCTTTATAACTACACTAGAGGCCTGGTGCATGAAATTCATGCGTGGGTATGGTCCTTAGGCCTGGCCTGTGATCAGGGCTGTCTTCCCTGGCTGCTGGCAGCGGGCCCCGCCCCCTGCCACCAGTTCTGCATTTGCATTCAGGTGATAGAGCCTGCTGGCCAGAGGGAGGAACCCTGGGGTCAGCCAATCCTGCCCACTCACCCTCACCACAGGTTGCCCTCTGTGTGTGGGGTGATTGTTGGGGTGGGGGCTTGGCCTGGTGCTGCCCAAGCCCCCTGCCACCCATCCCTGTTTCCTGTTCGCCATCAGGTGATCAGAGCCTGCCGACCAGGGGGAGGGACCAAGAGGTAGTCAGTGCACCTCATAGTGACTGGTCGAGAGGTCATTCTTGTTGTTCTGCCGTTAGGGTAAATTTGCATATTACACTTTTATTATATAGGATATTCTTTACTGTTGAGTATGTGTGTGCATGTGCATTTATGTGTGTGTGTGTGTGTGTGTGTGTGCGCGCGCGCACGCGTGCGTGCCATGTAAGTGTATTTCTCCCCTTTGTGGAATGTTTTTGTTGATGGTATACAATATAGAAAAAGTATATATTTTTTTAAAAGTTGAACTTGTCATTTTTCAAAATTCTGGTACCATTAGAGTTTCTAAGTTAACCACATGCAACTTGATTTCATTCTTTTCCCCACCCCGTTACTTTTCTCATAATGGAGCTTCAGTGATGCTGATTGTCTGCTCTGAACTTAAGCTGCACCCCTTGCTCTTTCCCCATCATGTGCTCCTTCCCTGGTGTCTTCCAGAGGGAGACCTGCAGCTTCAGCCAGAGCTCAGTTCAAGCTCCCTGCAGAGAGGCCAGGCTTTTATCAGCTGCCTCCCCTGTGCTTCCCATTGGGGACCGAACCTGCAACCTGGCTATGTGCCCTGACCAGGAATCGAACCCTTTAGTGTAGGGAGGGAGCTCCAATCTACCGAGCCACACTGGCCAGGGCAACTTTTAAATATGTTTTGAGCCTACAGAGTTTGGAGCATGATGTCATTCACCTTGAAAATACTGTCTTTCCCTCCCCTTATCTCCGTTCCTTGACCAATGTTGTTACTGTTCATATTAATTCTGAAAATTAAAACATACACTTTTACAGAGGTATCATTTCATAAGCTAATCCTGAAATTTAAAAAAATTATAATGTATTATATCTAAATCAGATTACTTCCTATATGATTTCAGTATGTCTTTGGTCCTAGACTTTCTAAAATGTAGATTTCCTTTTGTAATAGAAAAACAAGTAGCTAAATTAACCTTGAATAGAGAAGTTATAAAATGTAAAATTTAAAAAAAGGCATTATATGATCTTACCAAGCACATAATGATACGATGATTTCTGGAAACTGAGTATAAAATGGAATTACACATAACCATAGATGTAAATATGTTCAGAAAAGAACTTGTAATTTATTTACCTTGGTAAAGGAGATTTTTACATTGATGGCTTTTTTATTTACCTTACATTTATGAGTAATAGAATAGTTTTAATAATAGATGATCCCCCCCCCAAGGAAATCATAATTAAAATGGCCCTTATCATTTTGAAGCAATGGTCAAGGACATAGGAAGGTTTCTACAAAAAAGATAATGTATGAGCAAGGAGCAATAAATTTGAGAAGATAGTATCCACTTGAAGTAAATTGGAGACGAAGGGGAAAGGTGATTCAATTTGAACAAAACCCTTAGTGTCCATGCATACACACACTACGTAAAGTTTTGGTGAAATTATTTAACATCCTACTGTAGCATTATCTTCCTATAAACTTTAGATACTTTTTTACTCTTTGATTAAATCATAAGTCAAATTTCAGGCCCCAAATGTCTAGCTTTTTCCCCATAACATTCAAAGTGGGAATGAATCCTGCCAGAAGAGGCACATTAATTGTTAAAAATGTATGTAAGGAAAGTACTATCCTTTTGCAAAGGAACACAGAGAGTTTTCTATTTTAATGGAAAATGTATGTTGCATAATTATAGAGTATATCACATTATAGACGTGCAGCCTGATTCTAGGAAGGCTCTGTATAAATATAGCACATTTAGCTATTTCAAAAACAAAACTGTTTTTCCAGTTTTAGACTAATATATCCCCAATATATTTAAAGATTCCTTGGTCAACTTCTGAGACACGAGAAGCCTATAATTGGATGTACAGGGAGTATGTTAGTCATACACTTTACAGACCAATAACCTTTTTCCTGACCCTCTAAAGTAACTGACATTTTTAGACTCTATCCCTTCCCTGATGTGGGATGCAAGTGTCTAGTTCTGAGTATTTGTCACACACCCTTAAAAATTAACCTGGTAGCATTTGAGGTTTTAAGTCCTTATTATGATTCATTACATTCCAACATCTTTAAATGGTAAGAAATTATCTACTTGCTCTCCTGGTTGATCAGATTTGTTATTTGGCAAATAGAAACTATATTCTCTGCTTATGCTACCTAGAATCAAGGGAAGCATTTAGTGATATTTGGACAAATACAATTATTTCCACCCAGATCTTTCAGATATGTGCAGTGTAATTCTCTGGAGATTTTTAACAATATAAAGACATTACATTTTCCTGAATCTTGTCATGGTGATCATAGCCAATCTTGGGGCATTGTTATATCCTTCTGGATGTTAAGAGCTCAACATGCACTGAATCTCATCAGGGCACCTATTAGATAGGCACCTTCTCTATGCTGATTTTGCATGAGAGGAAAACTTATCAATGTCACACATCTCTGACCTTGGTGGACTCCAATTTAGAACTCAGACCTCCCGGCTGCCGCATCCATGCTCTTAACCTTCTGCTGATAATATTGAAGAGTAGGATAGTCTGGGACTCCCTTCCTCCCTTCCCTGCCCCTTCCCTCATCACTTCCACATACCACCTGAGTCATAAAATTCTACCATGCTAAAGAGCCAGTCAATGTGAATTATTTGGTCTCTCATTTTTCTCTTTGTTCACTTAATTCTGAAGAGTAGATGAAGTTTGCAAACCAGAAATCCCCAACTCACAAAGGAAAGTTTATTTCTATGTACTGCTTTTTCCAGGAGAATGAGTGTTACAGATGGTCCTTAGATTATAGGCTTATCGGCTTTCTAAAGCAGTGACACTAGAATCTGTTAGGTCATCAGAATCACTTGAATAGACTTTTAAATATGGAAATCCTCAAATCCTTGCCATGCCTATTGAAAAAGGGTTTGGGGTCATGGGGATTCTAGCTTTGAACATGAGCCCTGGGAAACTAAATATTGACGTTAGTCATACTTAATGGGAATAGGTCCAAGCATGGGTTTTGAAAATAGTGCGTTTGCTCCCAGAAGTGCTGGCAAGGAGCAGGGAGAGTGGGGCACTGAGCAGCTGTATGTTTGGGTGGGTTGAGGGGATGGAAGACAGGAAGTTCTGCTTTGACCCTAGTGACCTTGAGTGAGGGTGAGGCATCTAACGGGCTGTCCACTGGATATTTGAAAAGGCAGGTTTTAATCCTGGTGTGGAGGGAGAGGGAAGTGAAAGTGAAAGAGTGGAAGAGAATGAATAAATAAGTGAATGAATGAATGAAGTGTGATACCAGGAAGGTCTAGGAATGGGACTAGCTTGTTGGCTCATTAGGAAGCCACTTCTGCACTGTCAGTGTAAGGGAAGAATGTGTTGAATGTTCTGAGGAGGTGTAGGAGTCCAGAGTCCCTGGACAAAGCAGACGCAGGGATGGGGTTTAGAGTTCTGAGAGGACAAGCAGGTAGGCTGGTCAGTGGATCTCTGAAGAGCTTTCTGTTACAGTAACTGAACAGCACCAGGTATTTGGATATTCCAAGCAGGGAGTTTGACGTCAATACGTATTGATGTGAAGGAGGCATCATGTCAATCTTTGCGTGAGGAACAGCAGGAGGAATCCAGGGAAGAATGGGTGGAACTGAGTCTCAGTGTCCATCACGGTGTCTGGCAGAGCCATGACTTTTGGCCCCAGGAAAGGGCCCACTGCCCCAGCAACTTTGCTGATGTCATTGGAAAGGATCTCACGGGTGTGCGCCACTTCAGAGTGACACAGGTTGCATGTGCTGAGGCTCACACCCCAGGCTTAGCACCTACATGTGACATGTCCTAGTCTCAAACCCCAGGCAGCTACAGTGAAGCTGAGCTGGGCGGCGATTATGTGTGGTGAGATGCCAAGTGCCATCCGGCAGGATTGGGGGATAATTCACTGCTGTATGTGATTGGAGCTTCTATTCCCAATTTCATTTTCCTGTGTCCCCCCCCTCCCTTCAATGCTATGATTCATTAAAAGCCAACATTGTTCAAACCACTTGTACCTCTGTAGGTAGAGGTACTACCAGGTATAAGACAGAGTGGTTGAAATATAGAGGCCACAATTGTGATATTGCAAATAAAGGGACCAGTTGCTATTTGTTTCTTTTCTCTTTGTTAGTATACAGCTAACACAGATGCCAACATGAACTTTTTATTCACTTTATTTATTGATTTTTGCAAAAAATACCAATATCTTCTCCATCTTTACTTGAATATTAGTTATTAATTTGGGTTAACAGTTTCTCAATTCCAAAAAAATGGGTGTAGTGGGGCTAACTCAGGCATATAGTAGGTCAATGATCAATTTAAACAAATGTACATATTGGAGGAAGAGCGGAAAGGAAAGTGGAAAAAAAAGAAATTAGATGAGCAAACATCTCATTTCAAGGAGGAGCAGACTTGAAAGTAAAATTATAAAAATGCATATTGTGTGAAACTGAGACCAAGAGCAGTGTAGACCTTAGTGACATTTATTAGAGTCATCACGGTTATTGCTAAAAAACCAGCAATTACCGATTATCCATACAGAAAGTATAAAACAGCTGGGATTTCGGTAACCACATGTTCAAAAAGTCAAGTTTGTGTTTTTCCTGTGATAACTTTCTCTTGCAATTTAAAATTAGAAAACGTTTGCTTTTCTTATGCCCTGGAGGGTGATGCAGAAAGGATGGCATTGTAAACCCTTAAGAGCTAAAAGACTGTTTAATGAAGACATGTTCTCAGAAGGAAGCAATTGCCCGATTGCTCTGAGTCTTTCATTTCAAGTTTTCAAGAGGTAGAAATTATAAGGTAAATCATATTGACAAATAGATATCAGGTATGGGCTGCGTTACACTCTGCTGGGGAGGAAGGGGCCCGAGCGTGCACTAGCCGCTTGTGTTCTAGTTGGCAGGGTGAGATTTATGCTCCTGAAATACTAGTAGTGATCGTGGTGGCACTGTTCCAGGCACCGTGTGATTAATTGCATGGGAGTGACATGCAGAGTGTTAGAGGAGCTCAGAGCAGGGGGAGAGATGGTCAGGGACAGGGACAGAGCAGAGGGGGTATATACCAGGGTCTCTCAGCCTCAGCATTGTTGATACTTTGGGCCAGATAATTCTTTGTCCTGGGGGTGCTGTCTGTGCACTGTAGGATTTTCAGCAGTGTCCCTCACTTCTACCCACTAGATACCAGTGGTCCCTCCTCCTGCCCCCAGTTAGGAGAACTGAAGATGTCCCCAGACATTTGCATATGTTCCTTGGGAGGGGAGGGGCAAAATTGCCTCCTGTTGAGAACCATACACCAACAGCAATGGCTTCACTATTTGAATTACCCATATGGTACCATTGACTACATTTTATGTTATTTAGGAATTAAAGAATGTTTCTGTGTCAGTATCTGTTCAATAAATGAAGCACCATGAAAACAGATTGTTTAAACTAAACAAGCAATTCTGGAGTTGTTAATCTTTTCATAAATCCAGCAAAGTTTAGTTATCTGGCTGTCCATCTGCAACCTCTGTCCCAGAGATAGTGAAGAGGGAGTTTTGGGAAATCCTCTCTGGGTGTCCCCTGCCTCCGCTCACTCTATGTGGTGTTGGACAATTTACTTAAACTCACTGTGCCTCGGTTTCCTCTCAGGAGTAATCATAATCTCTTCCTTGAGGTGTTTATGATGGGTGAGTGAGTTAATGCAGATAAGACTCGGAAGGCAGCCTGGCATAGCGCAAGGACTGAATGAATGTCACCGCTATTTTATTCTTACAATTGTGAACTTTACAAATGAAGTTTACTCTGGCAAATGCTGTACTTTAAGATCAAGATCAGGACTCCCAGAATCCATTTGTAAATGTGGGGTAGTAGGCCTTTGCTAAAGGGGAAGGTGGCTTAAACATTTGCATGTTTAAAAAAATTATTATTGTGATGTTTGGCATCTTCCAAAAGCCACTGTTGCCTCCACACCAGTTATGTGCTGCCCAGGTGGGCAAAGGGAGCCTGGGTGGGCTGATGAGTTGGGGAACAGAAGCCAGCCTGTTTCTAGTGCTGCAGCTTGAGTCACAGATGCTGGTGTGAGAGTAGGCCTGGTGCATGTGGCACCTATAATGAGCAGGGCAAGTGTCTCTGCTAGACATCTAGACGTGTGACAAAATAATTACTCCTTGTCCTACCTGGTTTGGCTCAGTGGATAGAACATCATCTTGCAGACTGGATGGTCCCAGGTTCGATTCTAGTCAAGGGCACATGCCCAGGTTGTGGGCTTGATCCCCAATAGGGGGCGTGCAGGAGGCAGCTGATCAATGATTCTCTCTCATCATTGATATTTCTATCTCTCTCTCCCTCTCTGAAATCAATAAAAATATATTAAAAATAATTACTCCTTGTTTTGGTGGTCAATCGCTGCCTAACAAACTACTATAAAACAATTTTTATTTTGCTCACAATTTTGTGGATCAGGAAGGAACTCCAAAAAAACCTTCGCTGGGAAATTCACTTATGATCATGGTGGCATTAGATGAGGCAGCTGGGACTGGAGGTTCCATATTCAAACTGGTTTATTAACACCTATCTGCACATCATTGTTCCTTGGACTCTGTCTGTCTGTCTGTCTGTCTGTCTGTCTATCTCATCCATCCATCCCTCCATCCATCCATCCATCCATCCATCCATCCATCCATCCATCCATCCATCCATCTCCTCACCCTTTTCACTTAACCCCATTCTCCTTCAGTCATTTGTATATTCACACATCCGAATATCTATCTGCCTCTCCTTTTTAAAGAGAAGAGTGATCCAAATTTGTTGAACTTTCTATAATTTTTAATGATATGATAAACAGTAGGCACTCTAGGAAAAACCATAATCTTTTTTTTTCAAGAATGAGTGAGACAGATCTGTTTTGTAAAAAACCTCATGCAATGGAATTTAGAATCCTATTGAAAGTGATTTTTCAACCATACACTTAAATGTTTGTGAATTTGTTGTTGAAATTGACATACAGGTGATCACTATAATAATCTTATCTATACTTCAGATTTGAAAATTTAGAAAGTTTAAAAAACATTTTTTACCTATGCTTTTTACCTGGTTATAAAATTTTCCATGGGAGGTTTTCAGTGTGTTTTCTGCTCAAACTTTTCTTAGGAGGTTTGAAGCACAAGATTTTGATATCAGTGAGAATAGAAATGCACTATGCAAATTTCAACAAGAATCTATGTAAGTGGAAGATAGGTTTTAAAAAACAGAAGAATAGTCAGCAATGCCATTGGATTTACATATCTCTTTGAAGTGTCTACTTCAGTTGTAACAGTTTCAATCTAAAAATAAACATAAAATGAATGTAAAAACAGATTTTCTAAACAGAGTTTTAAATCACTACCACTATATCATGAATAATTAAAATAATATATAAAAGCATGATCAATTAGAAAGTGAAATAACATATATTTATAATATCTTTTATTTTGTCATTTAAAAATATGTACATTATAAATCAGCAGAACATTTTGGGAAATACAGTAGAGTCCAATTGAAAGTGTTTTGTGAACACCACAACATTCACCGCTAGTTAACTTAAACAATGGATTAAAGTAGTACTGCAGCTCAGATTCTCTTTCCAGAGAAAAGGCATTTAATTTAAAATTAGTTTTTTAGAGAACAAAGCCTTTGTTTGGAGAGCATGATGAAAGGTTTTACTATTCTTCATTTGTTTTGTTTCTTCATTTCTCCTTTTTTTCAAATACCACATGGTAAG
Source organism: Myotis lucifugus (assembly GCF_000147115.1). Taxonomy (NCBI): domain Eukaryota; kingdom Metazoa; phylum Chordata; class Mammalia; order Chiroptera; family Vespertilionidae; genus Myotis; species Myotis lucifugus. Next base: position 2,216,151 of record NW_005871201.1, on the reverse strand, counting down.
AAATAGGTCTAGGTTAGGACTTGCATATTAGCTACTGCCAGGTTAATTGGAATCTTAACAAAACTGTCTTTTTGTTCCAGTCATTTCAACATATAACCTGTTTTTGTTAAATTGTTTTTAGTTTAATGTTGGGAAAAAGAATCACTCTTAGTCTCAGCCTGGTTTTAGAAGATAAATTTCATTTATGAGTCTACAATGCTAGTCTTATTTTCTCCTGTTCCATCACCTTTGAAAGCTACATATATGTGCCAGGCATCTTCCCCTTCTCCACTGGGCCCTGCTGCATGGACTGCTTCAGAGTCCTGTGCCTTCAGATGTCCAGTTGGATGGACCAATGGAGAAGGTGCACGGACTGTTGGAAGAAGGTAGGGTAGGTCAAGGTTATGATTCTCTTCTCTTGCCCCCATAGAGTCGAACTGGCCTTGGCCCTTGACTGAAGGTCAGCTCAGAACAAGGACAAAGCTCTACACTATATCGCTCTCTCTATGGGCCCAGTCCTCTCCAGTTGTCCATCTTGACCCCCTGGTGGCTACTGGGGACTCCTGTTTCTCTCCACCTCACCCATGTCTTTGTTTATAGTTCTTCTACTAAGTCTTCCTCAAATTACCTTGTGGGATGGTGCCACATATGTCCTATGGGACCCTTGATTAGTAAAGTATCCTACAAATGTATCTTATGACTTTCTTTGTTTTGAAAATATTTTTAATTCTGTTTGAGAACACAGCTTACTGTCATCTTTTTCCTTTACATTTGTCAGTGGTATAAAGAGAGAAAGATTTTAAGAATCTGCATTTTTATTGAGTTTGGTTGAATAGGATGCCATTTAATTTTTCTAAATTAGGGTTTGAGAAAAAAGTGCTTTGCTGTATTTGACTAAAGTAGGGGTGGGGAAACTTTTTTCTGCCAAGGGCCATTTGGATATGTCTAATACCATTCATTTAATATAATTCACTTAATATAAATTTATGTTGCTATAAAAAAAAAACCTCCTATATTTATTGAATTTCGAGTCGCAGACTGCAGTTGCCTTGGCAGGGCCAGACCAAATGATTTTGAGGGACTTATACATTCCTTGGGCCGGATGTTCCCCACTCCTGGACTAGAGAAAGGATTGGCAAGTTACTTTTGCCAACCCTTGCCCTAAGAAAGGATTAGATAGTAAATTTTGAAGCTTTGCAGACCATTTGACCTCTGGTGCACCTAATCAGCTGCCACTGTGATGCCAAACCAGCCACAGGCAATGGGTGAGCGAATAGAGACAGCTTTGTTCCAGCAAAACTTTATGCATAACAGTAAATGTTGGGCCAGATTGGCCTGCTGGTGGGCTTATTTAACTCCTGTGCTACAGTAACACAAATTAAAACACGTATATAATTTCTTTCAAAAATCTAGAATTTCTAATGGTATATTAATTATAAATCCTTACAATAGATGACATAAATTTTTCAGATTTAGTCATTATTTAAATTTTATTTACTGAAAATGCCTAGTTGTATTCATCTAAAAAGAATTACAATGTACAAAGAAATACTTGGCTGTAAGAATTGTGTATCTATCAATATCTATGTCTATATATATAGATATAGATATAGATATATCTGAAATAACTTGAGTGTCTAGTCTGTTTGAATTGAGTAATATTTAGTGTGATACCTAGAATTAGAATTTGATACCCTTGCTGATTCTAAAACCACATAACAGATATTTAATTAACATTAGCAATTGCTGATACAGTTGGTGTTTTTCAGATCATGCTGGTGTCTAAGTTAATGTAGAAATGAATGTCCTTGTTTTGTACATGTGTGTGCATGCATGCACATTTGCCTGGTGAGGAGCAGTAAATGGGCCAGCTGACCCTTTAGCTGCTGGTCTTCTGCACGACTGGCCACCCCAGACTGTGTGCCCACTTCTTCCTTGCACAGGGTGCATGTAGATAGAAGCGGTGGGTTGCAATTGGTTGTGATGGTTTTGACTGCACCAAAAGAAGGGAATATATTCTAAGATTGAAGGGTGAGCGAGGGTGCAGGAGCAGGCCTTGTCCAAGGCAGATCTTAGGAGACTCATGTTTCTCATCGTGTATTGTGTTTTTCTCTGCTGAAAACAAATGACTAAAGAATATCCTATTGGAACTGAAGTAGTTTAACTGTCCATCTCTGGCCCAATCAGTGATGACTCAGAAACAGAAGGCAATAAGACCATGTCTTTGTCTCCTCCCTCCCCCTTGAAGGGGTACTTTCCTGGCAGTGATCATGCTGAGCTGAGGTCCACTCTGCGACCCAAAGCAGTAAGTGAAAATTCAAAATCATGCAGCAGAGATTACTTAACCTTACTAATAGATTGGACTGGGAAATGGAGAGAAGGATGGGTGTGGGCACCAGATTCTAAGGAAAATGAAACTATCAATAAATGGTAGAAAAAAAAATTTTGCTATAATATATATTTTTAAAATTAGCTCTTTCAGTATTGTAGCAACTTGAAAATTTGACTTTATGTTGGAATAATCAGATACATTTTCAAATACAACTTCAAAAAACTCTCTTTGTTATTTCTTTTTATTATAATACTAGAGGATCGGTGCATGAAAATTCATGCACTGGAGGGGGGGTCCCTTAGCCTGCCTGCCCTCTCTCACAGTCCAGGAGCCCTCAGGGATGGGAGGCAACCCAGTGATCAGGGGAAGGCGACGCCCCCATCACGTCTCTGCTGCTGCCACTGCCGGCAGCGCAAGCCTTGGCTGGTCCTGGTTACCTGAGCCTCAGGTGGCCCTGGGCAGCTGGGCAGCCCACATACATTCGAGGCTTGCCTGCGCCTCGAGTATCAGCTGAGCAGCTGCCATCCAAGGCTAGCCTGTGCCTCGGGCTGGCCATGGGTGCCTGGGGGGCTGAGGGGACTGGGGGACTCCGGAGGCAGGCTCACAGCAAGGCCAGGCCCGCCCCCCAGGTGGCCTTGCCGTATGCCTGCCGCCCTGGCAGGTCTGAGGGGAGTGGGCGCCTCCATCTTGTGGCTGTGGCGCTGCCATCTTTGAGGGCATGGCAGTCAATTAGCATATTCCCTCCTTATTGGCTGTGGGTGATGCCATATTTGAGGGTGGGGCAGTCCATTAGCATATTCCCTCTTTATTACATAGGATTATAGATGGAATAGTAGCACCTTAATTTATCATCTGCATTTGGTCAGGATGGTGGGACAAACTCCTAGTATTCTTAGAAGCTTGGTACAAAAAGATAAATATCATTCAGTGCCTCTCTGAAGATTTGCCTGAAAGCTCATACCTCCTGCCTTGGTTTTCTTGTAACCAAGCATGTCTTTGACAGTATTTCTCCTGTTCCCTGTGAAGCAGACCATAGCAGAGCGTCTGGGTCAAGATTCATTATAGGGTACCACTTCTCATGGGTGAGAAGGACATTCTGAGACCTCCCTAGGATTGTGTTCTTTACCTGTGCTCCTGAAATTAGGCTTCCCTGCTTCACTGCCTTGCCCATGGCCCACTGCTGGGCAGAGTGATACATCAGGCATCGGAAACAGCTGTTTTGGAAACTTGTAAGCTGATGTTTAAGTTTGGCTTAGAGAAGAACTAAGCCTGGCTGGTTTTGAGTCTTATGACTCATGGCTTTAACAGGGTGACTGTGGTTTGGGGTTAGAGGATATGTTCAATTTGCGTGTGAATATGTTGAGAGACTAAGTAAGAAGGAGGTGTGTTAATCCCCAGTCTCTTTGGGAAGCAAAGTGCTCTAGGTTTTGTCAACTCACAGAGGCCACCTTCTTGGCTGATTCTTGGCCCGGTGATGGACGAATGGGATCTGTTCTAAGAGGGATTGCAGAATCCAACACTCTACCGTGGAGATAGGTCAGTTACATCAAGAAATGCAAGCATTTTGTGGGCAGAAACACTTTCTAACAAGAAATATTAGAAATCCTTACTACAGAAGAAGGCATTGTAGACAAGTGGTTGGAAGAGAAAGGGACTGTGCAATGAGGTGGAAATGCTTCTAATTAAAGCAGGGGACTTGAGAAGTGTTGGAGGTGTGAGGAATTTAGCACATAACCACATATGTTTCTTTCTCCCTTCCTCTTCTTTGGTGTTATTATTAGAATGGAAGGATCTGTGAGATGTCTTGCTGGGCCAGCTGCCCCAGACTGGCAGCGTTTATGTGGCCGGCCAAGGGGTGCCCTCTTCCTGTGCTGCCGGCTCATTTCCTGGCCTGGGGCCTGGCTGTCAGGACTGAGCCCTCCCTCCCCCCATGGTGGAGTAGAACTTAATTGAAGCAATGTGTGGTGTGTTGGCACAAGGAGAGCGATTTATTAAAGCATATCCACTTAGTAGTGGTAGGCAGGCTTCTTCCAGCTGAAACCTGCAAGAACAAATGAGAAAGCTGTTCCTCGTTTTACATAAAAGTACCTTGGGTCCGCACTGCCCATGGTGGGGAGTCCGTTCCATTTGTGATTTTCTGAAAACTTTACCCGACAAAGCCTTCTTGAGTTAGAAAATAAAGGGGGGGAATATCAATCACTGGTGATTGTTAAAAATAATTGATAAATAGTGTTGAATTGGAATTGGCCCAATCCATCATAAAGAAAGGGAATGAAAATAATTATATTCTCCTCTTTCCTTATTCGCTGGCTCATTGTTAACTCCCACAGGGCCGCTTTTTCTACATAATTCATTCAGGATGTGTCTACGTTGATACTTTTCAGGCAAGCAGATCTAGGTTTGAGTTTACATTATGAAAATGAAGGTCTTTTGCTTTTCCCTTGTCACTATTGCTTTGATTCAGAATTCTATATTGACTACTGTTTTATAGTCTACTGAAAATTATTGCATTGCTCACTATTCATTACAATGTGCTTTCATTCTGAATTGGAATATTCAATCAGGAAAACACATTGGGCAGACAAAATCATTCTATACATATTTTTTAGTAAATGTGGGGATCATGTGCACTGAGGTGTATGGTCAATAATTCCATGCACCCCACGTTCTGTGTTAGGTACCGTGACCTTGGAAATGAGGTGAGGTTTGAAATCTTTGAGACAGGTAAGAGGCACCTGGGGACACAACCTGAGGGCAGTCACTGGAAAGAGAAGGGGTCATGCCTGAGGCTACACGTGTTCCATGTAACAGTGAGCATAGGGCAGTGCATAGCGTTCTTTTGCCTCTGTTGGGGTCTTTGGTGGTAGATTTGGTGCTTTGGGGCAAGCCGGCAAAACATTTAGTTTTCCCAGCCAGGGAGTATGGCAGATGGTATGTTATCAGCGTTCTCAGGATTCTGCCCCCTGGTGGACCTACCCTGTGTTATCATCTCTCCTTGAGGGTGGACAGGACTGATAAATATTATGGGGGATTCACGTCCATGGTGAGGTCACCTTATGTTGTAAAGATGAAGGGATTTTGCAGATGTAATTAAGAACTCTAATCAGTTGAGTATAAATTAATTCAAAAGGAGATTATTTGAGGTGTATTTGACCTAACCATGTGAGCTCCTAAAAGGAGCAATAGCAGAATCTCTACTGTTGACAGTGAAGAAGCAAATTCCATGTTTTGGAAAGAGCCACATGGCAGAGGTAGATGGGAAGCCTTTAGGGGCAGAGGGCCTCAGTTCTAAAATCACAAGGAACTGAATTTTGCTACAACCAGTGAGTTTGGAAGAGGCCTCAAATATATTTCAGTTCCAGTGGACACCTTGACTCAGGCTGGTGGGATCCTAAACAGAGGCCCCAGCTGGACGCCGGACCCATGAGAACTGTGAGATAATAAAGGGGTATTGCTTTAAGCCTCTTAGGTTTATGGCAGCATCATAGAAAGCAATAGAAAATTAAAACAAGGAGTGCATTGGTTTCCTATTGCTGCTATAACAAATTACTTAGTGACTTAAAACAATGTGCATTTAGTAAATTTATTATCCTAACGTTCTGGATGTCAGAAGTTCAAAGTGTGTCTCACTGGTCTGAAATCAACCCATTGGGAGAGTTCTGTTTCTTCTGGAGACTCTAGGGGGACAAGCTGCTTCTTTGCCATTCCAAGCTTCGAGAGGCCACCTGCACTTCATGGCTCATGGCCATGGCCACCTTCCATCTTCAAGGGTAGCTGGCACACCTCTCTGACCTCTGCTTTCTTCATCACATCTCCCTTTCTGCCTCTGCCTCTCCTTTTCTCCCTCTTAAACTTTAAGGACCCTTGTGATTGCATTGGACTCACTGAATATTCGAGGGAAATCTGCCATCTCAAAGTCAGCTGAGATGGCAAACTTCCTTTCATTTGCCACCAAAATTGCCCTCTTGCCATGTAACATTCTCTATTCACAGGTTCCAAGGATTAGGGTGTGGACATCTTTATTCTGCCTTATCACTAGGAATTTGGGTTTTATGTAGTGGAATGGGAGGCACACGTGTGACAGGATGGAATGTGTAATTAGAAAGAGCATTCTGATGTCAGGCAGGGGGCCCCATTGGGGTTCCCTTTCTCCATCTGGTCAAATGGGATTGCCAGGAAATGGGTAATGTCTTTGTGTGCACGGCCGTTGAGATTTCACTATTTCTTATATTCTACCAATGGTGCTTCATTAAGTGGATTTAGCTACAAACAAATGTTGATTTTCTTGAATATCCACTTCACAAGAAGAGGGCAGTGTGTCATTTTGTACATGTGTATTACTTTGATTGGAAGTTGTGGGAACAGTGCAGTGACTACTTTCTCAGTTACAGCCTTTCGAAGATTCTGGGTCCCCTTCACCTGCATTCCAGTGAGCCAGGGCTAACATGGCTCACTGCCAGCATGCTCACAGGCCTCACTGCTTGTATCAGGTTTGGCTTGCTGGCGTTCCAACCTTAGCTTCCTATTGCTTTATTTTTCTTAGCCATTATTACTATTTTTAATTTTCCTCTATAGTCATGCATTGCTTAATGTGGGGGAAATAATGATAAATGCATTATTAGCTGATTTTGTCTTTATGGAAACATCACAGAATGTACTTGCTCAGACCTAGGTGGTTTAGCCTGCTACACACCTAGGCTATGTGGTAGAGCCTGCTGCTCCTAGGCTATAGGCCTGTACAGCCTGTTAATTGTACTGAATTCTGTAAGACAGTTGTAACATACCGTATTTGTGTTTCTAGACCAGGGGTGGGCAAACTTTTTGACTCGAGGGCCACAGTGGGTTCTTAAACTGGACCGGAGGGCCGGAACAAAAGCATGGATGGAGTGTTTGTGTGAACTAATATAAATTCAAAGTAAACATCATTACATAAAAGGGTACGGTCTTTTTTTTTTTAGTTTTATTCATTTCAAACAGGCCGGATCCAGCCCGCGGGCCGTAGTTTGCCCACAGCTGTTCTAGACATATCTAAGTATTGGAAAGGTACAATAAAAATACAGTATAAAAGATTTTTAAAAATTTTGCACCCATTTAGGAGCCTGCAGGACTGGAAGTTGTTCTGGGTGAGTCAGAGTGAGTAGCACTGGAGACTTTATAAACACTGTATACTTAGGCTTCACCAAATTTATAAAAAGTATTTTTTTCTTCAATAACAAATTAGCCTTAATTTCTTTTACTATAACTTTTTCACTTTATAAGCTTTAATTTTTTTTACTTTTCTGTAATAACACTCAGCTTAAAACACAATTGTACAAAAATATTTTCTAAGACACAAACACACGCCTTAGCCTCAGCCTACATAGGGTCAGCACCATCAATACCACTGTTCTCCGCCTTCACATCTCATCCCCCTGGGAGCTCTTCAGGGCCAGTAACAAGCATGGGGCTGTTACTCTCCTAGGATACCAATGCCTTCCTCTGGAATACCTCCTGAAGGACCCACGTAGGCGCCTCTTAAGGAGGTGTCACTCAGAAATATGTCCATGGTGGTTTGCTTGGGTCCTTTCTTTCTTTTTCTTATCATAAATTTGCTTGTGAGTAGATAAAGCACTGTGAATATGTTTTCCTGTTAATGACGGATGTCACTATGCCACAGGAATGTTTAGCTCCATGGTAATCTTGTGGGACCACCGCCATATGCGGTCTGTCATTGACTGAAACTTCATTTGTGGTGCATGACTGTATTTGTTGGTCTTTGTAATTTTATTGTATTCATTATATTTAAAGGTGTGTTGGACATTAATCTGTTTCCTTTGGAGTGAACTTCATTTAACCTATATTTGTTGATCTTGTATTAAGAGTGGGGAGGAGCTGAGGCATGAGCCAACCATCTCTCATGTTACTTGAGAGGCGCCTGTATCCCTGAGAGGTTAAATCACCTGACAGATGTCAAACAGCTGTCTTCTCCCCTATCAGGGACAGAAGTATATCTTAGTCACATTTGATCAGGGTTCATGACTGTATTTGCCTTATCGTTTTTAAGGATCTGGAAGTCTAGAAGAATCCAGATATTTTTCAGTATCTCTCCATAAACCTGTGTAGAAAGTCAATAAAATATATGGATATGGGTTTGCTTTCATATAAATTAAAACACCTTTGGAAACAGTTCATGTTTTGGGCTGGATAATTCATTGTGGGGCTCTCCTGTACATTCATTCTCGATTTTGAGCAGCATCCCTGGTCTCCACCCATTAGATGCCAGTAGCATTCCCCACACTCCGGGTTGTGACAACCAAAAATGTCTCCAGACACTGCCAATGTCCTAGGGGGCAGTGTGAGGGGATCGTTCTCAGTTGAAGACCACTGGTATAAACTTACGTGACTGTCAGGGAGGGAAACATACTGTGAATGGGAGCTATTGGTTGGGTTGAATTAGGTGTTTGAATGAAGTGAAGAATATTTAAATTCCAACAGAGAATATTTCTGTGCTAGAGGGGAAATGCAAAATTTATTCTTATAGAAGTAAATATTCCATTATCAAACTATACAATTATCTATTGCTTTTGCATTTTTAAATCTTACCAGGTCTATCAAGATCATTAAATCATAGAAGTTAGATTTTGACATCCCATCTTAATTTACACTGTAATGCATTTAGTTTTCTCATCTATAAATGGGGATGATAATGGTACCTCCATCAGGGTTATTATGAGGATTACTTGACACTTATGAAGTGGCTTTAATTGTACCTAGAAGTTCTCCACTCATGTTAATGAATATTATCAATAAGTAATCAGGTTAGGTTAATGAATGAATTATTTAAATTATTTAGACACAGACAGGCACACATACACACACTTATTTATTTTTTAAACTTCACATTTCTTAGTATCTTCTTACTAACCCAAAGTTCCAGATAAGACAAAGTTTATCACCTTGTCCTGGAGAAATCTCCTCCAAATCTGACTAGACTGAGTCCAGGCTGATGTTCATTGACTGGGAGCCACTCCTGGGCTCTCGGGCCAACCTGAGGGAGAGTTCCTGAAGTGAGCGCTGTGTTTCTGAGCAACCAAGACGTTCCCCCAGCCTGGAATGCCTCTCACATGTTCCTTTCTGCCCAGAGTCTAGAGAGGTGCGATTGTATTCAAGGTGAGTGGGCATCTCTAAGACCACTCATGATTAAAGGCTACCTGGGAGGATTCGTAGGCCTCAGGGTACAGACATGCTCATGGCTGTGCTTATTACAGTGGAGGATATGGAGCCAAATCAGCTGAGGGAAAAGGCTCCTGAGGGAGGTTAGTGGAAACCTGGTGCAAATTTCCTGAGGTCCACTCCTAGTGGTCACTCGGGGTGGGTGTAGTTCCTCCTGCAACAAGTTGTGACCTGCATGTGAATTGCTGTCTACCAGGGAGGCTCATTGGACTCAGTGCCCAGGGTTTTGTTGAGGGCAGGTCACATACTAGTAGACACCCTCCCCTTGGACCATACTAAAATTCCAGACTCCTTGAAGGCAAGTAGGTTTCAGCATGGACCACGTTGTGACATACACAATTTAGGTAAGGTGAGCCATTCTTAACGGAGAATGGTGAACGCCATGCTCCCAGATATCAGCTAAGGGCCACCTTCGCCAGGAGGCCATCAGCTCTGGTATGCTGATTCTTCTCTGTACAGTATTTATTAAAAGGGGACTGGAGTTCATTATACGGAATTTAATAGCACTGGTGGCCTGAGTCAGGAAAAACCATTAGAACTAATTCTTATTTTTTTGCCCATGTCGATTTATTAAATTTTGATAATGTATTAGTAGAAGTAGAGAGTATAAGTTGAAAAATCTTATAAAATTTATAGAAACCTTAAGGTCACAGTGTATTATTACAAAATCTTACATTCTGTGTTTTCTTTGCCTTTCTTTGCTACTGTTATAAAGATTATAATTAAAATGTTTCTATTCTATTTTTGTGTTAACAAGTGTATTTTCATGGACATTATCTCTTTTCCGCTCTCTAGCACCACTTTTTGGTAATTAGGGCACTCATTATTTTTTCCATACTTCCAAAGGCGCAAACTAACTTGACAGAGTTAGTCAATTTGCCCAAGGTTGCATAGCTAATAAAAACAAAGCCAGTACAAAAATGGTATTGTTGTATTCTTTTATGAATTCCACAGCCATCTTTAATGTCTTGTTATTGAATCAGAATAGTCACACCTCCAACACAATAGATTATTATCATTAATATATATTTTTAGTCCTTCTATGCCTATAGAAGATAGATTACATTTTCTCTCATGTGTTGTCCACCTGTCTATCTCCTCTCCCCCATCTGCCACCAAGGTGTCTCTGATTGTGGTGGGGATTCTATTCCAGGTAATTGTTGTAGGTGAAAACTTGGGGTGATTCAATGTGCATAAGGCTCTCAGCTCTCCACCCAATAGTTGTTCTCTCTGTGTAGTCCCCTCCCCATATGGCCTGTCATGTTCCAGGGAATGCATTTCTGGTAGTTTCTTTAGTGTAAGGATCTAATCTTATAACCTGGAGGGGGAAAAATAGTGTTTTTGCTTAGCATCCCAGGAGATAATTGTATGATGCAAGTGTTGTGCGCCTTACCAGCTTATTTATCATGAAATTGTCATCAGTTCTAAAACAAATTGAAATATACCTACTTCAAACATAAATTAATATGTTTAAAACAGAGTTTAATATAAATTATCTCCTAATTATTAAGCAATTACAAATCAAATAGTTGGTGTTGATCATCTATATACAAGATAGCATTTTAAAAATTCATGATAAATTACAGCAATCTGTTGAAGTGTTGAAGGTGATTATTTATAAAGTCTGATGTAAATGAAATTTGCCAGCGTGGAAGGAAAATAAATTCTTTATTAACATCTAGTTATCTATTTCTCTCACTTCTAGATTCAATGTGTTCTACCTCTGCATCAACTCTTATTGCCTGGGGGCAGGGGGGAGTGATATTTCTTAGGGTGGCATTTTTAGTTCATCATCATTCAAGTTTTTGAAATTCTAGCTCAGTGTTATCACATTACCATTGACTGACAAATTCTGAAGTTTATTGCAAAAAGGCATAAAAAGTAAGCTTTATATTTCCTTTCCTTAGGGTTTCATGACCTCATATACTGTGTTTTTCTCAATAAATGGGTGATCTTATCGCCGTTTGTTTAATAATCACCCTTTCAGACTGAATTGTTGGTACATTTTCCACACAAAGAAAATGTTTGCAAATTCGTTCTCTAGGTTTCTAACCTCAGACTGGCTCAGCATTTTTATCAATGATTCAGGTTAGGATTTAAGGATTTGCTGAAAATCTTGGTGGATAGATGACTGACAGTTTTAGGGTTCAGTAGCTCTGAACAAGTGAAATCTATCAATATAATATTTTCAAGAGCAAATAATCAGCTTTGCAATTGGAGCTAAATCCATCAACAATAAAAAATAACAAGACTCAAGCATGTTAATCAAGAATGGGAAATAGAATAAGTGTATCAGAAAACACAGCTCAACAGATTTAGATGGCTCTAAAAAATGTAATCATCTTTTCCAGTAATCAATATTATGATACTGAATGTAGTGTCTAGCTTTTTCTAACTAATCTTATCTTTGAAGTATTACACACTTTTTTCATGCTATACTCTTAAAACAACTTTTTATTATGGAAAATTTCAAACATAGACCAAGGTAAAGAGAATATGTGATTAAATTTATCGATATTTTTACAAATCTTGTTTTATCTGTTATCTTAACTACTTCCCAGGGCACATACCAGCACCAGTTATTCTGAAGCAAATCTCAGACAACATGACATATCATCTTTTGATGTTTTAGTTGAATTCTATCCTTTTGAGTTATAGCCAGTCGCAGAGAAGAGAGAAGAAAGGGACCAGAAGAGCCTGATGAATCCGATATCATGCCATCTGAGAAACTAGCAAAGGACTTGGGCACACTAGCCTACAGAGGAGAAGATCCAGGCGGACAATGCAGGGGTTCATAAACAAAAGGAACAAGAATGTGGAAGAAAATTAAGAATTTATGTGTCTCCAAGGTGTAGCCGAACCAGAACTAAAGGGTAATAGCTATGGGGTGGTAGATGTCAGCTCAGTTTCAGAAAAAGCTTCATAAAGTCAATTGGACCAAAGATTCAATTGTCACAAGGAATTGATGTTTTCAACCAACTGGATTTACTAAGCAGACCTGACAACAGCTTGTCAGTGTGATATACTGAGGAAGGTAGAAAGGGTTTAGGTCAGATTTAATGTCACATGGCTCTCTCCAAATCAAAGAACCTATGAAGTATGCTTGGATTCTTAGCTCAGCCTCTTCTTCTTAGTACATACAAAATGAGAAAATATTTTTTCTGAATTTGACAGCCATGTAAGAGCTTCATTCTACTGTTTGTAGTCTGGGCACCTAGGGCTGTGACAAGATCCTAGTGTTTTGAGCCAGTAACCTAGTTTCTCACCTTGATTTTGCCACTAGCTGGGCAGAGCTCAGTGAGGTGTTTACCCTCAACCTGAACCTTAGGCTCCTGATCTGTAAAATAGGAATTTTTAAGGAGTTTTCTGAGAATTAAGTAAGGGATCATAAATTAAAGTCTCCCTCTTTTATTCTCTCTTCAGTGAAGTACTTGGTAATAGATGCTTGAAGTTATTGTTCAAATGTCCAGAACATGCTAATATCATTATGGAAAATTTCAAACATAGACTCTGAACCAGGGCTACAAAGATGAGGTACACACGGTCTTTCCAGAACAGTGTAGAATTTGGGGGGCATTTTGGGCTGGATCAAATTTTCCTCATTACTCTAGGACCATGGTCGGCAAACTGCGGCTCGCGAGCCACATGCGGCTTTTTGGCCCCTTGAGTGTGGCTCTTCCTAAGCCTTAGGAGTACCCTAATTAAGTTAATAACAATATACCTACCTATATAGTTTAAGTTTAAAAAATTTGGCTCTCAGAAAAAATTTCAATCGTTGTACTGTTGATATTTGGCTCTGTTGACTAATGAGTTTGCCGACCACTGCTCTAAGAGAAATAGAATATTCTTAATTTAACCATGCTTGCTGCTTCCCATTGAAAGAGAATAATTGCAATCATTTCATTGCTATCATCTTCCTACATTCTTATAGGGTGGAAGAAATTGTTTTAAAGATAAAATATTTTTCTAGGACTGTCATAAGGGGCCTGATAAAAGTTTCCAGTGTAGCCTAAAATTACACTAACAAATAATGGCTTATTCAGCCAAGCAATTACATCATTATACTGATAAAAACTTTGTAAATGTGTAACCATCATCTATGGAACCATAGCCTTGAGAAATTGTCACAAATAACAGGATGTCCCCCCCCCCAAATCATATGTTACTAGTCATCCTCTTTACTATATTAATAGTATTTATAAGAAGAGGGATGGGATGCCAACAGATTCTACTTATAGGATACCTAGGAAGTACAGAAACCCTCTTGTGCTTTGAAATACGCCCTGGCTAACTGACATCTCACAAAACTGCTATCAGAAACATCAAAACAACACCCAAAACTGGACAAGACGGTTCTCTCCTTGGAATCATCAACCTGCTTTCAGAGACTTGCACCAAAAATCCATGTTAACCTAAAATGCCCTCGGGGCAGATGCAGAGCCAGTGACATTTGGAGAGCACAGTGTGGAACTGAGCACTGACGCCCTTTGTTCATGAACAGGTTGGGAAATGTGAGATAAATGGATTTTTTTGTGATAGTGGGAGACCATGTGGGAGAGGCTTAGAAGGAGGGGTTGCTGGGGGGCAAGGAATGTTAAAACTTTAGCAATTCCTCTTTGGTCTTCCTCCGCAAAATTCTGCCCTTTTCCTTCCAGCATTTTTCAAATGCCAGGCCCTCAACATGAAAACACGGCGCGCCAGCCCCGTGCCTGACATTCCCCTGGAGCACGTGGTGAGGAGCTGGCCAGTGCTCGCTGCCCCTGCGTCTGGAGCCCAGACATTCATTGTGGGTAGAACCCAGTCCTGGGATGGTCTGAACGGCAGCCGAGGGGGCAGCTCCCTTGAACTTGGTTCGGCATAAGCCAGAATGCCCATGTTAATTAATTGCCTCCTTCTCACCCAATGGTAACAGAAGGGAGCCCCTCCCATGAGGTAATGGAGATGGCTGAACACAAGACATTCAACACTGGACAGATGTGATGGCAGCAGTTTGTCACATATACTCACAGCTGGGGAAGGAGGACACCAGGCAACAAGCAGAGTCCCATGGGGAACAGAGGGAACAAGCAGGGATGTGGGAGGCAGGTTGTGTAGGGTGCCCCTGGGTTCCCGAGGGAGGATGTAGCTGGCTCATGTGAATAATTGCAGGGGCTGGCAGAGAACTGGAGCCAATACTCATTGATGAGTGGGAACAGCACCTGGTCCTGTGACCCAGCAAGGTTGTTGGGCTCAGGGACCTTATTCATGGGGACAGAGCAGGGAGGGGAATGTGCAGTTAGGTCATCTGAGACCCCTAGAGTGTCCCCCAGGTCTCCAGCAGCACATTGTAGTGGGCCTTGACTGTAGGCACCATGCTACCATGTCTGAAAAAGAAAGAAAAGAAAAAAAATGCACTCATTTGTAGTCAAAACACACCACTTGCTCATTGTTTGTCACTTGGCTCATATTCCATTCCTAAATATTGAAGTCTTTGTACATTATAGAGAAGAATCCCCAGAATAATGTTAGAAGATATTTCAAATCAAAGACAATTCTTATCCCGACAGGTGTGGCTCAGTGGTTGAGCATCAACCTATGAACCTGGAGTCCATGCTTCAATTCCTGGTCCAGGCACATGCCCAGGTTGTGAATTATCTCCAGTAGGAGGTGTGCAGGAAGCAGTTGATCAATGATTCTTTCTCATCATTGATGTTTCTATCCTTCTCTCTGTCTCCCTTCCTCTCTGAAATCAATAAAAATATATTTTTAAAAAAATGACAATTCTTAGCCACCTTTTTGGAACTCAAAAGAAGGGATACAGAATTACTTAGTAGATAAAGGATTCTTGGCTCCACACCATTCTCTCTTACTTCACCCCAAAACCTCAGAATAGCAAGTGACTTAGATAGGGACCAATGTTCTTTGTTATTTCTGCTATTAAAGGGCTATAGTCATTAGTGAGAGGAAGATAGCTTTCTGCAAATGGGATATACAAAATCGTAAAACTAGAGATGGGTTTCCTGTTTTGTGTTTTCATCCTTGGGCTCCAGGTCCACTGAGGAAACCCTGAACGTTACCCACATACTTACAGGGAGGATGTCACACTCTCACCAGCCGGGAGCCTCAAAGCTGAGAACCTGAGTGACTCACTTGACATCAATTTTGACTATTTCCTTATAAAATGGTTCCCTGAATGTATGGCTACATTTGAATTTTAAGTACTTAGAAGATTATTCTGGGATTTGCTTTGAACAATATTGAAACAAAATGTAAACTGGGAGGTTAAGTGCTTCAACGCTTTCTTCTTTATCATTGCCGCCATCTTGCCTTCTAGCACACCCCTTTTCCTCTCCTCCCTTGCTCTCTCTTACCTTCTTCTTCCCCTCCTTCACTGCCCATGCCTTTATTCCTGCTGCACAAGTCCGGTTCATTTTGGCTTATGGAAATGTGTTGGGCAAATGTGCACTGTTTAAACAGGAAGTAACAGACTTAAACTAAAAGGAAAGTGGTCTATTTTAATGCTATGTTTTATTCTCTTCCAATCTTGCAACAGGATCCCCCCAAATAGACTTGAATTTCAGTTTGTTTACATCTTTCATTACAGACCATATTTCCTAAAAAGAAACTAGGCACTAAGCCACCATTCCAGAGTTTCCAATCCTAAAATTAGCTTAAAGACAACAACAAAAATAGATTTACAAGCTAAATTCACTTCTTATCAATCTCTGCAGGATAATTAGGGAGATGGTAGGATACAAGTGCTCTGATGTCACCAGGGAACCTGGAGGACAGAGTGAAAAAGCAGGGGCAGTTTTATTCTTTTCCTTGTCCGATCCGTTTCTATTTACAGCACTTCTGACATCAGATGGGCGTGTTTTCCCATACCAGTCAATTATCCACCTCTGCACGTTAACCAGGTGTCTTACAGTTCCATTCAGTCTGACACTATCTGTAGTTCCTTCAACCCCACAGGTTAAGGAATCAGTCCCGCAAGGCTGATGATTCCCACTTCAGACACCAATCACAAATCCAGATTGTCACCTGTGTTTCTGACTAACTGGCTATATATCAAGGCTCCCCTAGGCCCCCTTCAGATTCAAAAATTCTCTAGACCAGCTCACAGAACTCAAGGAAACACTTTACTTACATTTACCAGTTTATTATAAAGGATGTGACTCAGGGACACCCAAATGGAAGAGATGCACAGGGCAAGGGTATGGGGAGGGGCATGTGTGGCAAAGCATCCTATTCTCTCCTGGTGTCCACCCTCCCAGCACCTCAGTATGTTCACCAACCTGGAACCCCTTCATTTAGGTATTTTAATGGGTGCTTTATTCCATCAGCATGATTAATTAAATTATTGGACATGGATGATCGACCTCAATCTGCAATCCCTCTTCCCTTCTTGGAGGCCCAGGGATGGGGCTGTAAGTGCCAACACTCTACCTTATGCGGTTGCTTCCCCTGGCAACCAGCCCTCATCCTGAAGCTGTTTTTGGAGTTCACCAAGAGTCACCTCATCAGCATAAACTCTGGTGTGATTGAAAGGAGCTTGTTTTGAATAACAAGTTTTAAGAGTTTCAGAGCTCTATGATAGGAACTGAGGGTGGAGGAGTATATATTTTTCACTGTATCACACATTGATAAGAACTTTCCAATGATTCATTAATGAACATTCCTTACTGTTTGTTCCAGCTTTCTCCAAATATTGCAAAATCTGTTAATACTCTGAACAGATTTTTTTTTTTGGCAGACATCTGTATCTTCTTACCCCCTACTGACTGAATGGATTTAGCTTTTCCTTAGGTGTTTCTTGGAAATTCTATTTTCAAATCTCCCCCAAAGCAAAGAACAATTTCTCCTCAACACAAGTGGAAATATTAGGTACTGTGAACTCTTTAAGACTATTACAAACAAACTTTTGCCCAGTAGCTGCTTGCATTTCTTCCTTCCATTGTAGCTGTACAGTAAGTAATTCCTTCCTCTCTACTAACCTGAGAGGTCAACCATGGTCTGAAAATATTAAATAGGAAATTCTAGAATTAACAATTTAATTTTAAAATTACATTCTCTTCTGAGTAGAGTGATGAAATCTCTCCCCATCCCACTTCATCCTGTCTGGGTCATGACCCATTCCTTTGTTTATCATCTGAATGCTGTAGGAGGTATATGCTACCGGCCTATTTGTCACTTAGTCACCTTGGTTATTAGATTGACTGCCCTATATAGCAGTTTCAAGTAACCCTGATAGTACCCTAACTCTACATCATAATGCCTATATCATTCACCTCATATCTTCTCATCGTTTACTCATTGTATCATCTCACATCATCACAGAAGCGAGAGTACTGGACAATAAGAGATTTTGTTCATTGAGAGAGAGAGAGAGACCATATTCACATACTTTTATTACAACATATTGTTATAATTGTTCAACTTTTTTAGTTATTGTTAATCACTTACGGTGCCTAATTTATAAATCAAATGCTATCCTGGATATGTATGGATAGGAAGAACATAATATAAATAGGTTTTAGACATCCACTAAGGCTCTAGAAAGGAATGGGTTATGTCTCCAAGAATAAATGGGAACTACTTTATTCCCAAGTTAAAAACAGATACTTGAAGGGTTAGAATGGGTTAAAAAGGATTTTATTTAAATAATTGAAATCATTAAATTGTTAACTTTGCAGGCTTCATATGTGCAGGCTCTGTATTAAATTCATGGATAAATTCTTCTTAGTACTCTCCATGACCCTTTGAGGTTGTTGCTATTTATTATTTTCATTAAACAATGAGGATTTTTTTTAAACATATATACAGAATTTACAATAGAAACCAAGAACTGGTAATAACTGGTTTGTCTAGTGAGTTACAGAAATGATGGCATAGCTCTGCAGTGAACAACAATAGGACGATTAGCTGAGTTCAGTAAAACAGTATTTCCTGGGTGGCCTCTCCATGCCAAGTTCATGATGTGCAGAAGATTGATGAGCCCAATGAACACTATGAGCTTGGCCTTTGCTCTCGTGATCAAGATATTTATGAAGTTTGTAGAACATCAGGAGATTGTGTTATAATGTAAGCCAGAATAGAGGATATGAAATTACATAGACAGCATAATCACAGTCGAGGAAAATGTGGGCTTGAATCAGAAAGAACAACCACATTTTCCTTCCAGATAGGGAGCAGGAAGAGGCAAGTCACCTGTCTGTAATCTAGTCCTATGTGTATGTGTGTGCGTGCGCACGCGCACGCATGTGTAAACACACACACACACATTTATTACATTTTAATTGAATTAAATGGGCATTGGTTAATAACATTATATAGATTTCAGGTATACAATTCTATAATACATCATCTGTACATTGTACTGTGTGTTCACTGCTCCAAGTCAAGTCTTCTTCTATCACCATTTATCCCCCCTTACTCTCTTTTACCTCCCAGCACTCCCTTTCCCTCTGGTAATCACCATAGTGTTGTCTGTATCTCTGATTTTTTTTTCTTTCAATCCCTTCACCTTTTTCTCCCAGCCCCACTGCCCTCTTCTCTGACAGCTGTCAGTCTGCTTTCTATCTGAGTCTGTTCCTATTTTGTTAGTTTATTTTGTTCATTAGAGTCCACATATAAGTGAAATCATATGGTACTTGTCTTTCTCTGACCAGCTTATTTCACTTAGCATAATGCTCTCCAGGAATAATGAGGGGGAGAGAGAAATGAAAAGATTCAACTAAATTACATAGCCAGGATTCAGGCAGCTCTCCATATACCCGGTTAGACCCAAGAGTGGTTGGAGCAGGATTCTCATTGTCTTTTACAAATGAGGATGGAGGGACCTGATGATGTTACTGACTTGGCCTTTGACCCTGAAAGTGGAGAACACAGACTGACACTAACCTGCTGTCTGTCCCTTCCTCCTTGATTAGCAGCATGTCTGCTTGGCTATTAGTCTCCGTTACATAACATGACACCATCTCTGAGACTAAGTTTGATCAATACATTTTTAATCCAATATTTAGGATTTTATTGGGTTGTAAAACTTTGGTTCACTGAGCCTTCTAATTTGAGAACTAAAATGAATATATAGAAGTAAGCTTCAAACTAGCATTTTGAGAACCTATTTGAAGGGAAGAGAGGAAGACTTGTAACTTCTTTAGAGATTCTTTTCAAGCCAGAATGAGCATTTCTATTTTATTTAGCAACACGACATTTGACAACTCTTCTCCCCCATGTTCATTCTCAGCCAATTTTCAGTGTTTAGTCTAAATGAGGCTTCAGCAGATACACCCTCTGGGTGCCGGCAGTTGCTGGTGGGGTGCAGTGATATCACCCTGACCTACCCTGACCTTTTGCTGGACTTCTCTTCACCTCCTGGGGCCTCTGCTGTGTACAAATATGTCTCATTCTGTTCCTTCTTTTTTTTAATTTATATTTTTTTATTGATTTCAGAGAGGCAGGGAGAGATAGAAACATCAGTGGTAAGAGAGAATCATTGTTGGGCTGCCTCCTGCACACCCCCTACTGGGGATCAAGCCCTCAACCTGGGCATTTGCCCTGACTGATAATCAAATGGTGACATCCTGGTTTATAGGTAAATATTAGTTGAATAAGTTTACAACTAATTCAAGTTAAGATGAATTACATAGACATATGAGTAATAGTTAGCATCACCTGTCTCCTTAGCATATAACCAATTAAAATGATTATATAGGGGTGACATAGGGTTTCTATCCAATTTCATATATCATGAGTTTGTTAATATTAAACACAGATGAGCCTCAATGGCTGTGTTAAGTGGTGTTGGGCATCAAAGGAGAAACTTTGTCATCTAGGGGTATTATGCAATAATAATTTTATCTCTGATATAGTTGCAATATAGAAACTATTTCCTAATGCTAAGAGTTTCTCCTGAGACACATCATTATTTAAAGGAAAAGCAGAAATTGGCAGAGATGGCCTAGGGATCAAATCTCTTGGAAATACCCAGGGTGCAATATCTAGAAAAGATGGAAGTCTGAGATTTTGTAGATCACGTATGGACTGGCTGCATCCATTAAAAATTTTTTAAATTGAGGGCTAGAAAGAGAGATCGACTTATTGTTCCATTTATTTTCCATTCATTGATTGCTTCATGTATGTGCCCTGACCAGGGATCTAACCCACAACCTTGCTGTACTAATGACACTCCAACCAATTAAGCTCACCAGCCAGGGCTAATGCATTCATTTTTTTAATAGACTCAATTAAAATTGGGTAATTAAAAATTATGTGTTGGTTGAGTCACCTAGTTTGTATATTAGTATAAACACAAATCTAACCAATTACAAATGACATTTGTCAAAACACCATAGAAGGTAAACCAATCAAAGTGGTTATAAATAGACTGATGAGGTCTCTGCATATGCAAAGAGAAATGATGAACTCACTGGGACAGAGATAGTTCTCATAACCAGAAATCACTTCTAAATTAAAAAGCAATTAAATATTTTATAATTGCTATTTGAATGTTTGTGGCTTGATTTTCACAGCTACAACAATCCTAAGAAAATAATTATGAGACCTAATGATCCATCATCACAATCCATTAAATCGGTTGGCCTTGAGTGAAAGTATATGTAGATGTGCATGGGGGAAAAGTTATTCTATTTGGAGAAATAAAGAAGAAAAAGCAGCTTCTCAATTATCCATCCTAATCAGATCTGTAGGCTTTAGGAAATGAGGGCATGACTGTTGGCATTACTTATTTCAGAGATGTTAGAGCTCCTGTAGGGTTTGACTGTCCTTAAAAGTACAAGTTTTTCCACAGCTTATGTGGTGGCTTCAGGAGATATGTTTGGTTTCCCCCTTTAATACTGGCATTTTTGTCAGCCTGTGACCATTTAGGAAGACACTAAGAGGACAGCAGGGGGAATTGTAGACCATTTTGGGACAAGGAAGAGTGACATCCTGGGAGAGACCAGATAGGCTGGCTCCTGGCCAGTGTAAGAACCCAGAGTGCACCAGGCCCCTAGTCTGTCTTTTCCAGGCCTGGCTTCACCTCCTCATTGTCCCTTACACCTCCTCAGGGTGTCCCTGTGCTGTGCTGTGGGAGAAGGGGGTTAGATGGCCCCCTTATTCCAGGTGAGGTGGGGTGGTGGGGAGACCTGTATTCGAATCCAGAGTCATCCACTTAATAGCTTGGTGACCTTTGGTGAGGTATTTACCTTTCTACCTACTATGTAGGATAAATTTAATACCAGTGCCTGATTTGCAGGGCTATTGGGAGGGCAGAGAGTGTAGTGGTGGGCAGAAGAGCACCAGCCATCTTTTCCCACCAATAATTCTGGGATGTTTCCCCCGATATATCTTCCTGACAGCTTTTTTAAGGTGTGTGACTCTCACACCTTGTCTGATTTCTTGTTCCTGTTGCTGCATTGCTCCTGTATGTACCAGTCACTCTGGGAACAGTATATCAACTCCAGATGACTGATCGCTTTCTGCCGGCCTCCTTGATCTGTTGGGCCTGGTTGATCTCATTCTGCTCATCTGAAAGGTGGGCAGTAGTGGTTACATTCAGAGTCGAAACGTGAAAAATCAGTCTGACCCGACTTGTTCACTAAAAACAGCATTAAATTTCCTCTGTTGATATTGAGACCCAACCAAATATACCTGAAACTCTAGTGTCAATTCTGAATTTGGTGGTTAAGAGATTAAATAAATATATAGTTTGTAATAGCTAGCTTCTTTTCAAAATTTTCCACATATATGATATTCTAAGGCAGTGGTTGGCAAACTGCGGCTCGGCAAACCGCGGCTCGCAAGCCACATGCAGCTCTTTGGCCCCTTGAGTGTGGCTCTCCCACAAAATACTGACTTCTGCACGTGGGCCACGAAGTTTCAATCGCACTGTACGTGCATGCCCGCACGTGGTATTTTGTGGAAGAGCCACACTCAAGGGGCCAAAGAGCCGCATGTGGCTCGTGAGCCGCAGTTTGCTGACCACGGATCTAAGGGAAATATAAACCTAACAGATAGGAAAAAATTAATTTTTCTATTCTATTTTTCTTATTTTTTTCCACTTATAAATTTCAACTTCTTTAACTTTGCTAAGTGTCCTCTAAGTCAAGTACCTCTAATTTTTTCATTTGTTCCTGTCATATTTCTTTTACATCATCCCGTTTGTTTGGCTTAGGGCACAGAATTCCAAGCAAATAAGACATTATCATTAGACTTTGATAAAGATGTTCCTTTGATAAAGAACTGTGAGTTCTTAAAATGTTAGCACAACCTTTCATGTGATTAATATGGTTTGTTCTTTCTTCGGTTGGTTTTGAAACAACAAAATTTACAACCAAGGTACTAAAGTATGTTTGATTCAAAAGTGTGATGATAAAAACACCCTAGGAATTTTTTTGTCAACTGTTTTCTTTTTGGAAATAAATTTCTTGTCCTATTATGTTTTTCTTCAAATGGTATAGCAAAGGTAGTTTATTTTTCTGGGACTGGAGTTACTATGGGGATGGAAGTAAGGCAGTCCACAATTGTGTACAGCCTGCACTCTAAAGCCAGACAAAGGAGGGGAATTATTATCTTATTATAGATAAGACAGACTTGAGCTACTGATATCCACCCAATAGTCGAGTCAGGTGTGTGGGTGTCTCCTTCCCACGCACCTATGGTGCTCTTCCCACTGCTAATAGCTGGTTACCCATCCCCTGTCATTCTATTGTCCCTGCTTATTTCAGCTCAATATCTGACTGCTGGTTGCCTCCAATCAGTCTCCTATCCATCCTTATTATGTCTCCAGAGAGATCTTTCTCCATTACTAATCTCACCACACAAACATCTTGCTTAACATCTTATCCATAACTTTTCTCTAGTTCATGAACGAAGTCTGAACTCCTTGGCAGGATTGGTGATGCCAGTTCTGAGCTGCATGCCAACCTGTAAAGCCATCTTCCTCTTCATTCCCTATCCCAGGGACTTTTAGTTCCTCAAACAGATATGCTTTCTTTCCATTCCAGATGTTTGCACAGGCTAATTCCTTTGCTTTTCATGAACACTCACCCCTCCATTCACTCATCAGTTCTTTGACAATCCGGCTCAAGCCTCAATTCATCCCCAGCCACATGTAGGCCCCTTCAATACTCCCCAAATCACAGAGTGGCTCCCTCTGAGAGCTCTTTGATATGAGGGACTACGAGCTCAGATATTTGGCAGGAACTGGAGGTGAAGTTTTCTATCTGATGACATAAAAATCATTTGTGTGTGTGTGTGTTTGTACATGTGTGCATGACTCATGTGTACATATGCCTGTATTAGTTTTCTGTAGCTGCTGTAACTAATTACCAATAATTTTGCTGACTTAACTCAAACACATTTATTATCTCACAGTTCTAGAGCCAGGAGTCCAAAATGATTCTGTGGAACTAAAATCAAGGTGTCTCCTGGGCCTCCCTCCCTCCCTCCCTCCCTCCCTCCTCCCCTCCCTCCCTTTCCACTGTAGATTCTGTTCTTTGCCTCTTCTAGAGTCTGAAGGCTGAGGCTTTCCTAGACTTGTGGCTGCACCATTCTCATCTCTGCCTCCGTGATCACATTACCTTCCCCTCTGTGTGTGTCACTCCTTCTGATTCCCTTTATAAGGATACATTTCATGATTATGTATAATCCAGGCTAATTTTCCCCACTCAAGATCCATAATCACATCTGCAAAGTCCCTTTTGCCTATAGGTAACACTCACAGGTCCCAGGAAACAGGATGTGATTATCTTTTGCAGGGGTCATTATTCAGCCTGCCACAATGGCCTACCCCAGACATACACAGTTTGTGTTTCTGGATACTACTCAGAGCCATAGAGCCAAATAATTGACTTCAAAATCAAATTCCTTTGCAGGAATTTGGGTAAAGTTGCAAGATCTGGCAATTACTTGTCAGCTTTGTCTAATCACATATCAGAAGAGTTGCTAAGAATATATGAAAGGTGTGTGTCGGGGGGAGAGGCTGAGTGAAGTGCACCTCAATTTATTGTAAAATATAACAAAAATATAAATTTTCAGTCAAAATGTCTTAAATATTATATATATATCATAAAGTCACTAGCTCTTATTCTCATACTTAACACTTTTTTACTTGTTCACGAGATAGAGTGCTTTTTCATTGAAGAGTTTAGGAAGGATAATATTTTAGGACTTGCCCCTGGCATATAAATAAATTGATTATACTGTAGAAGAGAGAAATGCTTTGAAAAAACAAGTGGCAAAATCACAGATGGATGTTTAATGTTAAATTATGTATTTGCTTTAATAAGTTCAAGCAGCTATTCCTAACATAACAAGACTGTTAAATATTAACTGAGAAATGAATATATCAATAACATTCATTAAATCCACATTTAATATTGTGATATTGTAAATAATGCTTCTTGAGCAGAAGTATATCATTTTGTTATACATTTTATTTAAAATAGGAGAGAAATGTAACTGCCCAAATGTACACTAGAAAACAAATTTTAATGTTTATTTCTCTCAGCTGCAAGCAAAAATTTATGGAAATAATACTGATAAGGCTCATAAAAGGCTTTTCAATATATCTTGTGATCTGGCAAATAGCTCAATATGTTCTGAAGTTGGAAGTAAAGTTAATCTTGGTAGCGGTAAGATGAATCTCAGGAATCAAGTGTTTATAACACAAATAGTAAACAAATTCTGAATGATCCTGAGAGTATAAAAACAAATCCTCGGTAAGCATCTATAATCTGAGCTTTATATGCTCTCCAGTGGTTCTAGCCCACACGTTCTAACTCAAAACTGTGGAGAAAAATCAGGTGTGAAGTGTTGTTTGTTTTTCATGAAGCTAGTTTCAGAAAAGTAGGAAATATTGATGGGAAAAACTAAAAACAAACACCCATATATTTGCATCTTTATTGGTTGTTAAGCTAACAGTTTGTATAGAATGTCTTCATTAGGATTTATCCAATATAAAGAATAATAGGACCAAGACTGATGACTCCAATTTAGGTGACCTTACACTCCAAACACACAATCACAAATAGGATAGTCCTCTTGAAGGTGTAAAAATATTCTATTAACCCCAATAAAATGAAATTTTAAGCCAGACAAAGAATTGCAGGATTCCTGCATCTTCATTTGCATCTCTGCTGTAGTTTCCGGAGTCCCTTTATACATTTGTTTCATGTGGCCTCAAAAGAGAAACCCTACTGCTTTCATGACCTATGATATGCAGTCTCTTTTGAACCCTTTAGCTATATTTCTAAATGAAATTTCATCATATTGGCTAGAAAACTCACTTCTGTATTGGGGCCAGACTTGTTTCTCTTCATTTTCCCAATGGTCCTAGAATATGATTGCCAGGAGCCAAGTGCTCTGTGCAAGAAGAATACTACAGCTTGAGCTTTGTGAAGACATTTCCAAGGAAGCCTTCATTATGTCAAGTTGCTTGTCTGTAGAGTTGGTCAAGGTCCTAAGCATCCCATGCCAACATACTTCTCCTTATTCTTCTTTCCCTTTTCTTTTTTGCAAGAGCTCGTGTCATTCATTGTCCCATAAAGTCTTCAAATAGTCTTAATAAGCTCAGTTTAGTCAGATATGTTTCATGACATCCTATAATCAACTTATTCCTTTTGGAGTATCTCTTTGCATGTACAGAATAATTGTTACATCAGCTAAAATGTCTAATGTTAACTTGATTGGGTTATGTCTGTTTAGCTTCTAGAGAACATCTTGATTTCTGCTGAATATTACAGAGACTGTAATGTTTGAATGGCATCTCCTATGTTATTGTATGTTCTAAAAAGGAGAAAATGAAACACTCTTAGGAAATATTCAGTTAGGCAAGTCCTTGAGAATTCAGTCCATTCTGATGGCAACACTTCAATCCCATGCTTGACTGACTTTGAATTGAGTTCCTTCCATATTAATACTTTAGGAAATTTATGTTGAAAATAACCATTCCTCTAGTAATTGGACTTTTTCACTACATTTAGGCTAACAGATTGGGCATTAAGCCACTTTTCAAACCAATCCACTTGGATCCATGAAAGTGATTTCTTTGAATCCTAGAGCAGCTGCTCTTAATAGCCTTACCTTCTCACATCACTTTCATTAATGGCAACATTTTTGAAGTGCAACAGTTGTTTGAAGCTTCCATGTCTGACGATTATCATTGAAAATTATACCAGATCTTATAATGTCCTTTATATTGGGTTCATTTCTGATGCCTTTTTTTTTCTATAAAATCATCCTAGTGGGGCACATCTATGCTCAGTAACAGGGTTATTAGCACTCATCTTCCATTATTTTGTTTTGCTCTACCCTTAGGTCTATTCCAAGTCCTTTGCACTGCTTATCAGACACATTTGGTCCCTTAAAACAGTAACTTGTCAAATATGTTTCCTGGGATCTCAGGTTTCTAGAGGTGGTCAGGGATTTTATATGTATTATACATTTTAATCTATTACTTCAAATAGAATTTACACTTATGTAGACCATACACAACATTATGAACACATTGTAAATCTTACTGAATTAACTTTTATTATAATATGACCTGGATTAATTGGTTCATTGTAGAGCCTGGGGTAAAGTGTCTTCTGTCATTTCTGATTATACCCCAAAGTAACTGAGATTCAAATGTGGCCTTCTTTATTACTACTCAATTTGTATAATCAGTGTTATTTCAAAAGTAGGCAAGAAAACAAAATGCAGAAATATTTACTCAGAGTCATGACTCAGCAGTTGTTGGCCTCATCTTTTTTAATGATGTTATCATTTTGCACTTAAAACATGACTTTAGTAAATACCATGTTTACCTTCTTTTATATGAAATTATGCAGAAGAGTTCACTTAAAGAAATGAATCTATTGCTGAAAAAGTGTGGAAGTCCCTGCTCCTACTCTGTCCTGCCCATCATTAGAGTGAAGCCACCTTCATTGTTTCTCTTCACACTTCAGGACAAAGTGAAGCGTTTGGAAAAGGAATCCTTGTAGGGAGTTTACCTTAGACGTGCAGCTCCTGGTGTGCTCACCAGCCACTCAAGGTCTCCAAAACCTCCCGTGCCCATTCCTCGTGGGAGGTCCTCCAGTTCCAAGGCTGTGTGTGTACAGCATTCTGTATTCATTCATCAATTCAACAACTGTCTATTGAGTTCTTGTATGTGAAGCACTGTTCTAGGTGCTGGGGACACACAAGTGAACCAAGAGGGCAAAATGCTACCCAAATGTAACTTGCCTCCTGGTGGGGTTGAGGAGGCAGATGTGGTTATGCACTCACAGTTGTATAGGCCACAGTGGGGAGATAACATGTGAACAAAGACATGCAGACAGCATGATGTTAGCTAGATGGGTATCTGGGGCAATAGCATTCCAGGAAGTGGGACTAGCTGGTGCATAGGCATGGGAACATGTCTGCACGGTCTGAGGATCACAAAGAACCCATGTCTCCAGGAACAGAGTGTGGGTGTTGGGGTGGGGTACTGGGAAATGAGACAGAATGTAAGTGGTTGTAATGGCAGAAGTATGCAGGTGCCTTTAGTTTGTACTACAAACTTTAGTTTGTAGGTCACCAATAAGAATGACATGAACTTGCCTCTATGTGACATGGACATAAATGCAAGTATATGGAAAATTAATATTAAAGTGAACAAGTACACTTCATATCCACCCAGAAATAATGGTAGAGAGGAAAGTTGGATGCATTCTTCCAGAGTGACTGAAGTCACTTTATGCCTTTCAGGGCATAGCATGCCATCAGATGTGCCACTTGTTTTAAACCAGTCACATGTGGCCATTAAAGGTAATTAGCAATGACACCTATCCTCAAGGATAGCTGGGTCGACACTTTATTCAAATTTCATAAAAACCACAATTATTTCAAGTTTCTACCTGTTTGTGTTTGCTTCCGTTTTGAACAAAGGTATGGGCTCACATTCCCTGGCAATTTGTTTATAATCGCCTTGACAATTTAACATTCTCCAGCGTGTCACAGAAATACATGACGTAAGACTATGAATGCAAACATATAAAACAAGCCCTCAGGTGGTTGTTAATTTTTGGCACTGTGTAATTAAACTAGGTTTTTTAAAATGTTATCTTTTGCCAGTATCTAATTAGCAAAGCCATCTGCTGCAAGAGTAGTGGCCCATCTGCCTAAGAATGTTGTTCTCTTCATTTTTATGAAAAGTATCTGCCTTTGCCGGGCCCTGTCTAATTAACTTCTCTCATGGCGGAATGTGATATACACAGCTTTGTTTATATACTTCTGAGAACTGTGGATTTATATGTATGTAACACATACATAAAAAGAGCCCATCATTTTTCTTTCCCGCATCTGATTTGCTCCTGAGATCTCAGCTCAGCTTGTCATCACCCAAGCAGGTGTGCATGTGTGGGGGAACAGCAAAGCATTTACTGTATCATGAAACACTAGGTGCTTCCTTAAGTGGTCAGGGTTTCTGCAGATTAAAAATGACTTTCGTTAAACCTACTCCATTTCCATTTAGGTCTGTCTGTAGCACTGTTACTTCCTGAGAGTTGCTGATGTAGTTACTTCCAGTTTATCACTGAATCTGAGATGACTGTGTCTACGCTAACAATGAAAATGGGCACCGTTGCATTCTTATGATCTTGTCTAGACTGATGAGAGACACTTACATTTTATTATAAGCTAATATTTGATTTGGGCAAATATTATCTATATGTCTGCTTTTCCTCCCATCAATCATTACCTAGCACAATGCCCTGCACTAGCTCAGTACCTACTGAATATTTATTGCACAAAAAAGAGAATGAATACATGTGCATAAAGCAAAATCTTTTTAAGAACTTGAAGACTACAGACGTTATTTGTGTGTATTTATAGACAAAAAGAATGCACCACAAACAGGAATCTTCATGTCTTTTATAATGTAGGTGTTTCAAATTCTTTGCCTACTGTGTATAGCTTTTGCCTGTCCAAGTAATTGCAGTATTACTGCTGTATATTTGCTATTGAAAAATAAAATGAATAAATGGATAATGGAATAGGGAATTAACATTCCTTTTCTCTACTGGGCTATTGCTATCATGCAATGGAAAAAGACAAGATAGGATAAAAATTAAAGATTAAAACAACTCAGACAAGTGGGAAATTAGATCATGAGTGTTGTATTGAGATCCGGAATGTAGAATGAAGAACAATTTTCCTTTTGACTATCACAGAGGTAGGTTTGGGTAGGTAGAAAAGTCTCTTAAAATGAAGTTAACCAGAAAGATAGTTTCATACATACAAATCCCAGTTGTGGGATTTGTTCCAAAATCATGATACATGAAAGAACAACTAAGAATCTCCATTGAAAATAGAGTAAGGAGGCTTGATTATAAATTTAATTGATTAGAACCAATCTGTGGAATGAAAAAAAGTTATGCTCAGGCTAAAACATAATCAAATTTATACAGAATGATGAGTAACTTTGAGAGCTAAAATGTCCTACAGGAGAGTTGCATTGGTATCCATATTTCTCTCCAAAGAAAGTGGGTTTTTTGTTTGTTTGGTTGCTTATTTTTTTCCACAGTCATCAAATGGGTAAAATCTAGTTTACTGAGGGAATCAACAAACACTATGGGATTAATCTGGGACACCCAATTTTTGGTCATTGTGGGGGAAAAAACACACTTCCAACTCCATTCTTTTCCATATTCCGTGATATCCTACAATATGGGTTCAGCTTTATAATAGATTGTTCAGTTCCACTGCTAATATAATTCCTCTTTATCCTATCCTTTATTCAGGTAGAAAGTGAGAAGTGAGTCAACAGAAAAGCTACACAGTCATGGTCTTTAATTAATTCTGAATTTGAATATTGATGGAAAGCTGATGATAGTATATGAAAATGTTTCAGGAAAGTAAATTTTGCTATTTTCAGAAACTTTCTTCAGAAAAATCTGTAAGATTTGTTCTATTTTCTGTTGGTCTGATAAACTTTTGTGAGTAGTTGCTTTTTCTTAGTCAACTGAGTAAAGTAATGAAATATTTTGAAATCTCTCATTCTTTTTTCTATTACTTTCCCCTTCCAGTCGTTGGCCAGTATTTATCTTGAAAATGCAAAGGCTACTTGGCAATTAGGTGGACTTGGGAAGCTCTTTGTTTGCCATTTCGGCAGAATGATCTGAACAAGTTTGATGTCATTTGATAAATATTCTGTTCTTAACCCTGGGACTAACCCTGCTCCTCATAGCTCTATGTTTACTGAAGAAAGTATTGCTATTTCACTTTCAACACAATCGCTAGGCCACTGAGGGCCACTATAAATACCTCTTTATCTAAAACATTTCACTGTGTAGAAGTTAATTTCTTTCTGTGATGTATAACACTAAATCCTCTTGGTATCACAGTTATAATGAGGTCTACTTTGCTAAGAGAATATATCATAGTGAATCAATTCTGTTTACAGTTTAAGTAAGGGCAAAGGCACGGGTATGTTTATTTAAATAAAAACAAGAATGAGCTTTTAGAAAGAGACCAAAGAAAGGAAAGGACCACTCAGAATGACAACAGTGAATTTATTTCCTCTGTGTTTCATGGGGACAGACAGTTATACAACTCTGCATGAAGCTCTTATCACTTCTGGAAGTGCCATCACTTTGCGTGAAAGTATTTGTCATCGTACCATGGAAATCAAGTCATTTGTTTGCATGAGGTGCTGATTAACTGTGACTTTATTGTTGCCATTAAACCTTATGAACAGGAAAACATCATAGAAAGAATAAATCTCTTATCAGATGTTGACACTGACAAATATCTTGAAGTCTGCACAAGGGTAACACTGTAGTATTGTTTCTCTTTGAAAGGCACTGGAGTGTTCTCTCTAGAATACTTTTCTTATGGACTCATATTTGCCAAGTTAGATAAGTTATACAACTTGCAGTGTCTCATGTTTTAATCTTTGTTATGTCACATTCTTTGGAGGACAAGTAGACGTTAGATAATGATGTTAGCATGACTTTGTTATTCTTCTAATTTTAGGAGATTAGAAGAAAAATTTTTCTGGAAATAAGAGTGAAACCATTATTCTTCATAATACTTAACATTAGTTTAGTTTTAGCTAATTTTGAGTATTATTAAACATTAGCCCAAATTAACAAAAAATGCCCCCTTGTTTAGTTTTTTTTTCTGACAACGATTTAACCAGTTTTTCAGAAACCCCAAATTTTTCAGAAATTCAACTATAATATTAAGATAGAACATAATTATAACAACATGCATACAGATGAAGAAAACATTTTTACCCATGATAGTTCACATTCCACACAGTAATATAAAAGATAAACAACTCGGATGCTTACTTTTGTTCAAGAAATGATTCACAATGTCATCATAGAGGCCGTTAATGTTTGCAAGCACCATTTCCTCCTCTGAAATAAGCGCTGTATGTTATCTTAACTAATCACAGGTTCTGTTTGTGAGTTAGCGTCCTATGTGCAAGTAACTACGTCCACTTGATCAGGATGAGTTGGAGTTGAAAAGTCTGAGAAAAAATATTTAAAAGTTGTGACTAAATATTTAGTCAGAGCTAAGAATAGTATGAAAATTACTGGTTTGTGCTTTTTGCAAGAGGTATTTATTTTATTGACTATTTACCAATTATATATGTACCTTGGGAGTAATGATATGCAAAATCTTCCTTGCTTCATTATCAATGAATATTGATAGATGACATGCTGTTAAAATAAAATGAAAATGTCTAAATGAGTATTCAGATCGTTTTGTTTCCAGGCTTCTCTTTGAAGTGTGCTGTGGGTTTATTCTGTGATATCACAGAAGTGACAGTTTCTGTAATCGTGCACTAGTCACCAACGCATTGGACATGCCCCTCTTACAGTGACTAGATCTACATATCCCATGATTGCTGCTTAAATATCACATGATTTTAAAGGGGGTGAGCCGTTTAAAATTCTTTAGTTCTAAAGCTCAGTGTAAGCCCATATGACCAGATTTTATGTACTTGTTCTAAATCCTATATTAGTTTTAAAATATTGGTGTCCTCTTGCTCCCCCTAATCTGGTTACTGGTATCTCCCCAGCCCTCCTTTTGTTCAATCAGAACTATAATAGTTGTTGTATTTTGGTGTTTCCTGCAGGCTGAGGAGTGGGAGTGTGATGAAGCGACCAAGAAGGCCTGCTACAGTAAGGGCAAATCGGAGGTAAGGAGAGCGCGGTCATGGCGGTCATCAGCTTTTTGAAGGATGGAACATAAAGCATGCTAATGTGAAGGCTATTCTTGATTATGGTGCCATGTGAAAAAGGCAAGCTTTGAAATATATGTGCAGTAAATTCTCCAGGTTTTAACATTCAGTGAGTTTCCAAAAGGGATTTAGAGCATAAGATCAGATCTAATTTGCACTCTCAGACATTAGACTAAGCAATGAAATTAATTGGTTATGATGTCATTTAGAATACTGTGGGCCTGGATTTTTTAAATAATATTTTGATTTCTCCCAGTTTTGCCTTACAGCTAACTCCAGAAAATGACTACATGATATCTAAAATAATGGCATCAAAAGTGATTTGAGAGTTCTTTATAATTTAGCTTAACCTATTTTAAAAATAAGCACAAGAAAATCTATACCCCAAGTTCCTAAGGGCAGAGTAGCTACGGCTCAAAGGCATGTCTTGAGCAGTGGTGCCCATGGAAGGGTGCTCTCACCCAGTTGGCTGCCCGAGGAGAGGCTCCCAAGGAAGTCTGTTTCTGAGAAAATGATGCTGGATCATCTTGAGGAAATGCTTCTGCCGCTGGGTCTTAGGCTCAGTGGGTCTCGTTCTGTTAGGGATCACCTTCCTTTGTTGGAGCAAGGGTTTTCCAACCTCAGTCACACTTTGGGTCCAGAAAAAAGTCATTCCTCAAGAGCAGCAAAGAGGGCATGTTCTTACCAAGTGTGGTCCCAGGGCAAACAGTGTAGCAAATGCAGAGATCGCTGGGAAAACTCCCTCATACCAGTGGTATGTGTAAGAGACTCTCTTGCACTTTATTTTATTCAACTTCATTGCCTGCTTCTCTGTCTGAACTCAGCAGTCTTGAGGGTTAGACATGGAGGTAAGTCTCAGCAAACTTAAGTCATCGTGTTTCTCAAAGCCGAATAAAGAGCTAGGAAAAGGGAAGAGGAGGAGGAAGGAAATACAGTCTTAGCCAGGGAAACCCTTGCAGACAAAGAAAAAGAAAAAAGAAAGGCTATTTACCAAAAGATCTCTAACCTCACAAAATGCCTCTGAAATAAGTCATCGGACATACAGGAAGATTTAAAGGTAGCACCAGGTTACAAAAAAATTAGAATACTGTCTCTTAAAATACCTCCAAAAAGAAATAAGTTCATAATAAATGTATTTACCTCAATAACCTTATTGAGTCTGTATAGATTATGTAGAAGCCTTTTGACAAAGTGCTTTCCAAATGGCTTTCTTTCTCCTCCCTGTGATATTTATGTCTTGATATGACAGGTGTAGTGTTATACCTTTGCTCCTCACTCACCAGAGCACAGGGAGTTCTTCACATAAGATCACCTGTGCTTGAGGAATGACATGTGAGGAATCAAATTTACCAGGGGCTGGGTTGGAAAAAATCAGCTTTCTTTCATTCTACTAGTAAGATTCACTGATGGAAAACATCGGCCTTTCTTTCCATGGTTTAATGCCAACGTCCTCCCCCTTGCCTGGTGACATCCGGGCCTTCCAGGGCCCAGGGCACTGTCTGATGACCTCATTCTTCTCTTTTTCTTAATCCTCACTCTAGGATATGTTTTTCATTGATTTTAGAGAAAAGGAGGGATGGTGGGAAGGATAGAGACAGAGAGGAAGAGAGAAACGTCGAAGTTAGAGAGAAACATTGATCGGTACACACCCTGACCAGGGGGATCAAACCTGAAACCTAGGTATGTGGCCCTGACTGGGAATCGAACCTGCAACCTTTTGTTTTATGGGATGATGCTCCAACAAACTGAGCCACCCGGCCAGGGCTCTATTACTTTCTAGGAACTAAAAAGAGGGAAGAGGAGAGACCCAAGCTCAATGCCTGGGGCACAGATGGGGAGGCAGCAGGCAGCCCCACTTAAAAGCAGCAGCTTAGGTCAAGTGCCACCTGCCTAAGGGCTAACCCCTAAATTTGAAATTCAGACACCACAAATTTCCCTGTTCTGACAGTGCCGGGAGCCAAATCAGAAAACATTCTCTGAATCAATTTGACTAAAACCTAATAGTGATTGAGCAGAGTGGAAGTCAGACTTTTCTCTGTAGCCATGAATTTAGAAATGAGAATTCAACTGTTTCATATCTTTCTTTGTGTGGTAGTGTTATGAAACTTGACACAGAATTACAAAGTTTCCCTGCCCCCCAAAATAAAAAGAATAATGGACAATGTGACATCTCAAACATGAGAAAAATGCCAGCCATTCTGACTGAAGTAGTCTTTTTCCTGCGCTGAGAAAAGCGGTCTGTGCTGCTCCACACAGTGGGTTTTCGCGCAGAACCAGGAATGTGGAGCGTGGCCCAGGCTGGGCCTGGGGGTGGCAGCCCGCGCCCACTCACTCCTGGGAGCCTTCCTCAGCGAGCTGCGGAGCGGGGGAGAGGAAGATGACATGTTTTCTCCTCCCCTGGGATTGCTGGGACGGACACCGACAGAGGTTCATGTATAGTCCATCTCAGTGACAATTTAGGGAATCGGGGTCAAGAAAATGTCGCCACATCTTTGCTTTGGGCCTGTTTAGAAGAGAAGCAAAGCACTGAGCCTGCTCATTCTTCCTGAGGTTTGCGTGCCATTTTATATACACAACTTTTCAGCTCACTTTGGAGAAAGGGGGTGACTCGGCTGCAATGGCTTAAACATTCTATGTGTTAAAAGGGGGGAGGGAAATCTGTTTTTATGAATTCCAAAACCTCTTATAATAAATTCTGTTGTATTTAGTTTCCTTTGAAAGACCATTATAGAAATCAGCTTTGAGAGCTATTTAAATGTCTTTTCCACAAATGTTATTTTAAACATAAATAGTCAATTCTCTGGTGATCTAACAAGAGTCCCTTGTCTGTTTGGCATTATTATGTCTGAGCCAAAGCCCTTCCCACCATGACCTTTAGGAACTTGACAAAAGAAACACAACTGGTGATTAAGGGCATGAAAGAGATGCTTTGTGTATATGTTGCACTTTATAATTTTCAAAAGTTTCTTATTCATGATCTCATGTCAGTACTTTCAACACCAAGTTCCTAGAATTATTTTGCTAGTCAGTGGGAGAGTTTTGATTAGGATCTAGGGCTCTGTG
This sequence comes from Myotis lucifugus, assembly GCF_000147115.1. Classification (NCBI taxonomy): domain Eukaryota; kingdom Metazoa; phylum Chordata; class Mammalia; order Chiroptera; family Vespertilionidae; genus Myotis; species Myotis lucifugus. The sequence goes on along the minus strand of NW_005871201.1, from coordinate 2,180,368 downwards.
TTCTGTTCCCCTGCTCTACCCTTTGGTTCTGCTCCTGAGTTGTCAACTTGGGTAAGTAAAGAGTTAAACTCCACCTGAGTGAGCAAAGATGCCATCCTGCCTGGGAATCTGGTGCCATCAGGGTTGAAACTTGACATTTTCACCTGAATTGCCAGTATTTGGAACGCTAGGAGTTAATCAGTGCCTGTGGCAAACTACAGGCCTGCCTTTCTCCTAAATAATTGCTGGAAAAATTGAGGATTCCTTAGGTGAAATACTAACAACCTGTGCAGGTTACACATGCCAAATTTTGTTCTTTTTCATATTGAGCTTCCCAAACAAGTTTCCCATGGAGTCAACTTCTTTTAAAATAGTCGTATTATGTAAATATAAATATAGTAATTACACTTCAATTTATTCATACACTGTGTTATGTAACTTAGTGTAATCTTAATAAAAATCTGTGTGTATACATAGATATATGTTTACAGATTAACATACTTCTATATCTCTATATGTCTATCCAGGGGTGGGCAAAAAGTAGCTTTACAGTTGTTCATATGGAAAAAGACATGCAGGTTATGATTATTGCAATAGCTTTGTTAACTCAAAAGAATGTCACAATGGCACAGTACACTTAGGTACAACCTTATAAGTGCTCAAATTGCAGACCTTCATCAATTACACCAGAAAAGAAGGGTAGCCTTTTTTCTGCCAAGGACCATTTGGATATTTATAGCATCATTTGCTTAAGATAATTCACTGAATATAAATATATGCTGCTATGAAAAAAGCTCCTAGATTTATTGAATTTTGAGTCCCACCTGCGGTTGCCTTTGCAGGGCCAGACCAAATGATTTTGTGGGCCTTATAAGGCCTGAGGGCCAGATGTTCCCCAGCCCCGATTTACACATTCTCATAGTCTTTGAAAATCAGTAAACAAAGCTGAATTTCAATGGCCTGCTTGGGTTAGCCCCACTGCCTCCTGAGGATGTTGAAGTCAGCCCTCCTCTTGCCAACCCCTGTATTTATCTATACTTCTATAATTTGTATGCACATTTATACATCGGAAATACACACATATATCTTTATACACATTGTGTATATATATTTATATCGATTGGATCATATGGTTTTTCAACCATATGGTAATCCACCTGGTAATCATGACTTTGGTTGTTATACATTGGACCTAAAAAGCACATGCAATTACTCTGAATTGCTCCTTGGATGCTCGCTTTGGATGCTCACACAGGTAATGCCTCATTAAGAGACAGACACTGCTTTTAGTGGGAGTGCTGTGATTAACATAAAGGCTGTCAGGCTCCTGGCCTTCCCCCCTCCTCCCTAAAATTGATGGGTTTGGCGATGGGCTGGCTGTTGCTGAGGCATCTACCTTGTTTACAGTTAATCTTTCTACACACTTACAGTCTTTCTTCAAGCAAAACATAACTGTTCAAAAGGAAAATGATGAAATGCTATAAGGCAAAACCAGTTAATTCATTAAGAAGATGATCCTAAAACATGTGTTTTCTCTTCCGGGGCAAGACCATATGTCCTTGAGACGGAATGAGCCTTGGCCAGTCTCATCTAAAAGCTCTCAGTGAGTCAGCAACTATGCATCTCGGCTATCAATTCAAATAAAAATTGCTTCGAAGTCAAGGACAGGTTGACCAGCTTGCAAGAACGCAGGCACACATGGGTCATTTTAATGCCCAAGTGGTATTATCAAAATGTAGATAGATGGCTCTCATTATCAACAACAGAAGCCATGTGGTGGCAGGTTGCTAGTGGCCTTGGAAATGAGCACTATGACTTCTTGGAAAACCAGAAGTCATTAAATCCCCTTCAACCATTTTGAAGATGGGATAAAGGGAAAAAAAAATTCTTAGATGAGAAGAAAAATCAAAGACATTTAGATAAGCTGATTTGTAAGAGAAACCTGTAACAATCTTCTAAAGGGGCTTCTATATTATGTCTATACTTTTAAAAAAGGTGATTCCATGCAGTCTAGTAAGTTCAGCTAATCCATATGAAGGCCACATTTGTAGCAGAGCTTGACAAAGAGGTTTACCAGGAGATTTCCTATAGGCAAATTTGAGTCTAGGATTATCACCAGTAAGAGAATAATTATTACAAAGCCTGGGACACAGACCATTTTTCTTCAATCTTAATTTTGACTCTTCATTGCTAAATATATCTTCTGCTCAAAAGCTAAGTACTTCCACTTTCTCCCATTTTTATGTTTTTACATTATGTTTTGTTTGAACTTGCTCCAATCACTCTTGGGGGAAAAAAACAACAACAAGGAGTTATTATTTCAAATGTATTTCTTTATTTAAGACTCATATTAACTGATTCTAGAATCAGTCTGGGGGCAGTTTGTAAGTTAAACCAAAGAGAACTTCCAAGTGAGTAAGAATAGGAAGGGTCTGAGATGAGATGAGCCAATCTTTTGGACAAATGAGTTGAGCTCTTGGCAGGAAGAAACAACATACCAGCTGCCTCCAAAAGTTTCTCTTGTAGGACAACATGTTCCATCGGACCTTGCATCCTGGACTCATCTCGAACATGGTCCCATTTATCATAATCGAGTCTGGGTTCCATAGGGCTGGGTCCTCTATCCTTTTAGAAAAGGATTGCACAGATCTTCCTGTCTGACCGTCCTGGTGCCTGGCATTGACCTTCTTTGCTGCATACTCACTGAGCAGGGTTAGCTCATCATGGGCACATGACCCTCCTCAGATAGCAGAGCTGCCCATTGTATCCTCACGTGATTCTGATGACCAGAATAGGCTTTACAAAAAACAAACAAACAAAAAACCTCTGTGTTAATTGAAATAATATTATTTTCTCCTTTTTTCAAGATTCAAAAAAAAAATTACCAGTTGGATTTGCCCTTCCTCCCTGGCACAAAGCTACATCCTGGTTACGACAACCCCTAACCATCTTTCTAATTCTTTCTCAAGTTGTGATGGGCCTTCAGAATGTTAAGGACCTACAGTCCTATTTTCACTTTGTCTTTTTTGGGGGGAGATTAAGATAACACCACCTGTGTTATCTTCATTGTTTGCCTTCCCATAATTGATTAGAGGCGCTTGCTTCCTCTTCACCAGGTCTATAGCATTCAGCCTTGAGATCCCTTCTTTTCAATCTGAATGATTCTCTTGGAATATCTTACCCTTGACCTTCTTTATGATTAACAGGGACTGCTTCTAGCATATTTCTATCTTGAGTCAGTCTCTTGCTTCAAAAAAAGAAACAACATCTTGACTCGTTCTTGAAAAACTTCTAAAAGCAGCAGCAGAAAACAAACAAAATCCCCACCTCTCTCCTCTGTGCAATTCCCTAGCCCATTCTTTATTCTGGTGGCATTTTTGTACCTGTTTTATCTGCTAATGCGTCAAGCCCTCTTGGCCCTGTGTTCTCCAAGGTCTTTTTGGAATCCCCCTCAGACAAGCTTAGGCTTTTGTGTTTTCCTCCTCGTCTTTGCAACTCTGTGCCCCTCTGTTCCCTGAGGTGGGAGCCCCATCTCCTATGCTCAGGAATGGATGATGATAAGGTTCTTTGAAGTCTTGTTTTTTTCTTTCTCTGTAGAACTTTCTTGCCCTCTCCCCAGTTATAAAGACAAAACCGAACACACCTCCCCATCTGGTGCACCTTTCTCACTTACCCAACTTACTGTCTACTGTTTACACTCATTTCTTAATTCTTCTGACAGTTACCTTAGCTCTTTCATTCTGTGCTTTTCTTTCTTCAGTTGAAGTGTCTTCAGGTTGGCACCTCATGATAATTTGTCACTTTTATTGCTAGTACTAGTATTAAGAGATTTATCTACTCTTGATATTTCACTTTACATTTAGAAAGCAAATTCAAATAGCTTAGCTCTTTTTATCCTCACAGCCAGCCCACAAAGCAGACTGAGTTGTGACAGATTAACATTTCATGGAGACTGGGTTGCCACCTGGTTGAAGGAGCATTGCTGTGCCGTTTAGTCTAGATCTCCCTGACTTGGGACAATGTGTGGTTTAAGTCATTTGTTTGGGTCCAGCTGGTTGGTCAGTGCCCACATCCTGTTGATTGCCTGGATCCAGGCTTTGCCTTTTCACACCTCCTGCATGAGTCAGGCATGGGATGAGGAGGGACTTAATTATGGAAGTGGTTTCCCTTCCTTTCTCTGAATTGCAGTCCCCCTACCTCCAGGTTAGCTTCCACACTGATTCCCCAGTGGCCTTATAATCGATCACAAGCATCGGATCAGGTCAGCACTTCATGCAGTAACAACATATCATGGGTCCCTTCACAATCAGAATAAATGTAAGCTCATCAGCCAGGCACACCTGGCCTGTGTCTGGCTCCCCTACTTGTGTTCCCTCTTCTATACACAATGAAAGCACCATGATTTCTCTAGCCAGTGTGCCGTGGCACAGGCTATTCCCCTGCCTGGAGTGGGTTTTCCCTTCTTTGCTCAGTAAAACCTTGCAAGTGTCAGATAGTACCTCCTTCAGGGAGCTTCAGTAAATTTTACTCTTCCTTTGAAATTTATGTTAGGTATCACCTCCTCTGGGAAGCCCTTCTATACCTCTTTCTTTCCCCTCTCCTCTGGAATTAGGAATATGCTGTTCTTATGTGGACAACTCTACAGTAATTGTTGTTGCCCTCAATTTTAATTTTTCTGTTAAGAGCCTAGATTGTGACCTTCAGCACAGTGCCCCCTAAAGAGTATCTGATCAGTAAATGCTTGCTCACGTCCATGCACTCCTATGACCATGCACCAGATTTTCTGTGAATGCTTTTCAACTGCAAGAAATATTCAGCTCTGGGTCACCCCTCAGCGTAGGCTTTCCTACCATATGTTTGAGATGTCCTTCTTTTGTTAGTTGTATTTTTATTTGTCCATCAAAGAATCAAAAAGAGTCTTGCTATGTATGTAACCCAGTTTGAGAACTTAACATAAACCTTGTTCCAATTTGCATACAGTGTTTCTCATGTGGCCTTCACCTTGGAGAAGCATGCATATGTATTTTAAAAGTCCTGGGATTTTAATTGAATATAGTATCTCTTCTTGAACAAGCATGTGGATAGTCATATTATTTAATAGTGCTGAGGCCTTGTTAATGAATTTCTTATGATATTTTTATTTTTTAGGATGAATGTCAGAACTACATCCGGGTGCTTTTAGTAGCCGGCGACTGGTTATTTACCTGTGGGACCCATGCATTCACACCCATCTGCAGCAATCGCACGGTACGGCTTCATGTTGAGACTTGACAAAACTTATACCAGGAAAATGCAAACCTTCTATTAAAGCACGGGTGTATTTTTGCATTTCTGTTCTCCAACGAGTTGCTCTTTAATTCAAAAAACCTCTTTTGTCAAATTGAATACATATTTGATGTATTGATTTACTCCTAATCACAATTCTCAATTATATAAAGAACTGGAAATAACCATAGCTTTTATAATTAAATTTAAATAGATTTTGAAACTATTTCTACCAGCTTTTTCCCCACCAGTGACTCTAAACATTAATCATAAACATGTTCTTTTTTCTTACTCTGCTTTACTCTAGAGATACTGCTAAGTATTGACGTGGCCTTAAACCACAATCTGAATGAACAAAGATATCACAAATTGGAGAAGAAACATGACAAAAAATTAAAGCAAGGAAACAAACCACTGGAACTCTAGGCAAAGTAGTTATAACCAGTGCTTTTTCTTTCAAGCTGTGATTACTGACAGGGATTTTCAGAGTCCCACATCTTTTGGCAGGAGAGCAGCAAGGTTATCAAAGCAAACCTGTCATCTTCCCAATGCGAGATATTCATTTGATCTTCCTCAGGGAACATAATGGAGAACTATCATCAGGTTAATTTCCTGGTTGCACAACTTCTCTCAAAACCATAATGTATCATCAGCTTCATTATTTTTGAGTTAACATCCAGTTATTGTAAAAAAAAAAAAAAGAGGATGATGGTGATTTGAAGCGATTCTCACAGAGATCCCTGGGTGCCACGGCCTGTTATAAGAGCCCTATGTGCACTTACTCATTTACTCCTCACATCTACCCACTGTGGTGGTTATCCTTTGTGTCCCCTTTTATAAAAGGAGAGTCTCAGGCAGAAAGACTTTGAATAACTTAACGGGCTACAAGGCTACCCATAGAGCAGGCAGTGGCTCTGAGTGTCCCCCACCCCGTCTGCATTCTTGCCTCTCAGGAAAGAGTGAGGGAACAAGTGGACCCAAGATTCCCTTACCACCCAAAGGGCTTTTCTCACTCAGTGATTGACAGGCTGGATTCCCCCCAGATGACAGCAAGGCATGGAGTTCTCTCTAAAAACTCAATGAAGTTTTGGAAATTTTGGCATAGTGCTATAAATATCCATACATCCTTACCTATGAACACATTTTGGGCTATTCATAATATGCTGATACACTTATATTGATAAAATTGTACCTAATTTTTATTGTGGTTTATATTTCTGTATTGAAACCTGTGTCTTTATTCAAGTAGAAAGAATATCAGTGCCCCATGCATTATGAATAGAAGCCACATACAACAATCTGCAGATTTTGGGAGCATTCACTCGCATGAGGTTCTGTTACTCTGTTGGGATGATGAGAAATATTGATTGGTGCACGTTTAAACCATGCCCACAGCACTCAGTTTCATCAAGGGCAGAGCGTGAAAGTTGGTCTTGTCTTGTCCTGAGCCCCAGAAAGCTTGATTCCCATTCTTCCTAGCGGTACAGGCATTAACAGTATTAAAGGGCTCGCCCAGGGTAATCAGTTTCTCTCTCCTGTCCTCACCCACAGTTGAGTAACCTGACCGAGATCCATGATGTGATCAGCGGCATGGCCCGCTGTCCCTACAGCCCCCAGCACAATTCCACGGCTCTCCTCACAGCCAGCGGGGAGCTATATGCTGCTACAGCCATGGATTTCCCCGGACGCGATCCTGCCATTTACCGAAGTCTGGGCCTCTTGCCTCCTCTACGTACGGCCCAGTACAACTCCAAGTGGCTTAATGGTAAGTCCTACAGTTACTCCTGTTTCTCATCTCATGTTACATGGTGCCTGGTTACATGGTGCTCAAAATCAAACTGTCACAGTTTCTAAAGAAAAGCATATCTTCTAAAGAAATCAAAATGTAATGTGCTTGTTACTTCCATGTGGAAGGGTATCATGTGGCTCTTTGGTGATAGAAAGAGCAGTGATAGTCCCTACAGTGTAGACCATGAGAATAGGACTCATTTGATATTCATCAAACTTAGGCTAGTTTTTAATAGTATTGTTTATAATTTAGAAAATGTGATGTTATGTCCAAGATATCTGCAGACACATGTGCATTTTCCTTTAACATCTTTATTATATACTAGAGGCCCGGTGCACAAAAATTTGTGCACTCGGAGGGGTCCCTCAGCCCGGCCTGTGCCCTCTCGCAGTCTGGGACCCCTCGGGGGATGATCACCTGCTGGCTTAGGCCTGCTCCCTGGGGGATTGGGCCTAAGCTGGCAGTCAGACATCCCTCTGGCAGCCCGGGAGCCCTCGGGGGATGTCCACTTGCCAGTGGGGAGCAGGCCTAAGCTGAAGTTGGACATCCTTAGCGCTGCTGAGGAGGCGGGAGAGGCTCCTGCCACCACCGCTGTACTGGCAACTGTCAGCCTGGCTTGTGGCTGAGAAGAGCTCCCCCTGTGGGAGTGCACTGGCCACCAGGGGGCAGCTCCTGCATTGAGCGTCTGCCCCCTGGTGGTCATTGTGTCATAGTAACCAGTCATTCCCAGTGGTTCTGCTGTTAGGGTCAATTTGCATATTACCCTTTTATTATATAGGATCTGAAACAGAAAATTACTAGCATTTCATGAAACGTTCAGACAATATGTAAAAGACTGCGTATGGTTACTGGTAGCTCCAGATAGCTTGACCAGTTTAAAAAGAAAGGTATCAAATCAGGGTAGACATCTTTGGAGTTACTTATATCAGTGGCTCAAAAGTTAATAAGGACCCCAATGCTGTCACTGGTCTCTCTTCATCCACAGCCTGTTCAGTCAGGTTGGTCCTCAGGCTAACTCACTGCTGAAACTTCTGGTCCTGCATTTGGATATGACAGTGGGAGAAGAGCCACATAAGACTTCCCTTCAATCTTGGGCTAGAACTTGGTTACCCGCTCACTATTGAGATTGGCTCTGTACCATGTCCTGAGATGAGGCAGCCAAAACTCATCCCCTCGTCTATGTGTATGTTCATGTGTGACTGTGAACGCACACACTCACAAATGCAATGCTGTGGATAGACATGTGTACCATATGTAGTTCATTCCCTAGTGTTTCTGAGAGTTTGTGCTAAGATGAAATCTTCAAATTGCCATGATCATATTTACTATGTTGAGCCTTCAAGTTCTATAAAGATAGAACACACGAATTAAATAGAGCAGAGCTTCTCAACCTCAGCACTATCAAAGCTTTGGGCCATATAACCTTTTGGGTGGGGTTGGAGTTGTCCTGAATATCATAGGATGGTTAGCAGCATCCCTGACCTATACTCACTAGATGACATGCTTCCACCACCAGTTGTGACAACAGAAATTGCGATTGAGAACCACCTATTTAGACCTATTTTTTATGAATGTTTATGTGTATGTGTATATATAAGCACAACACAGGTATTTGGTCAAATAATATAGTCAAAACAACCACCACAGTTTGCCTTTTGAAGAATCCCTTGTAGAAAAGGAAATGTTCTCATCACGTTTCTCCAGGAAGTTGAATGACTATGTACTTCCAAAGGTAAGCATGGACTGATATTTCCAGATGAAGAGTGACTGGATTCTCTCCATTAACATTATTTCTGTTGAGCTGGTTGCATCTGAACCCATCCACTCTCTACGGAAGGTCTCCTTTCATCCCTGAAGCTTTCATCTGTGTAGCTCAAAGTTCTGCCCATTTGTTGATTTTTACTAGTCAGGCTGTTTCCAGTTAAAAATCAAAACTCCCCCACCCAAAGGCATTGCAATTAGAGTTTGCCGAAAGCAAAGTAAAAAGTAATTAGGAGCACAGTCTCTTTCTTTTCCCTCAAGTGATACCCTTAAGAATATCCTAGAAAAATAATTCAGGTCAGAGCATGAGTTATAAACGCTGGCTGCTTCTTTACACGTGACTCTGATACCCACAGGCTGATCAGATGGTGAGATTCTCCTAACCCTCTGGGTGGAATTCTTTCCATTTGAGAGTCAGATGGTAGAACAAGAGCCATGGAGAGCTAACCCACTGCGCACCCCAGTCCAGCAGGTGTGCTGTTATTGTTCAGAGGAAGTTTTAGATTCTCAGCTCACAGTGGCTCTGCTTTCCTCACGGAGCAGCACTCCTTGCTCCCTCCCCCGGCCACACCAGGGAGGCCCTGACTCCTGGGGCAGAGATGGAGCCAGTTCTTGCCCGCTCACTGTTTGTTCCCTCTCCTGCTTTCTGCTGGGGCAATTCCTTCTTTGACTGAATCCTGCGATATTGGTTCTGCTCCTTGCTGGCCGGCCCCGTTTTTCTGCTTTTATTGACTCTCCATCCAGGACAGATTCTGGCCTCTGTCCCCCACTTCGCTCTGCTCCGTCCTCCACTGAGCCTGGGTGTGGAGTCATCTATTATCACTGGCCTAATTGAAATCCACACAACATACCCCATCTGTTCTTTGACCATTTGTCCTGTCTCAGTTCTTTCTGCTGTGTGTGTTTTGGAGGAATTTTCTTTCAATAGATTGTTGCTCTATCTATTATCCCTTCTTTTTTTTGCCATGGCCTTAAATGTCTTCCTCTCTAATGGTGATCACTCTCTTTTTATAAAAATGCTCAGATTTCTTCTTTCTTAAATGAGACAAGAACAAATAAAGAAACTCAAACAAGCTAAAGCAAGCAGCCTTAGTTCTGCCATGTCTAGGAAGTTCCTCACGTGGTCATTGTCATATAAGAACAGCCCTATTGGATTAGGGGCCCACCTTCTCCAATATAACCTCATATTAATGAATTATATCTGAAATCACCCCATTTACATATTTAATATACTGGGGGTTTGGACTTCAACATATATTTTTTGGTAGGGTATACAATTCAACCTATAACAGTACTGAAATCTTAAATGGCAGCCTCTCATTTTCTGATGATGATAGTGATCTTCCTTTCTGTGCTGTGGGTGAGTCCCCTGCCCATCCTCAGTCTCCTATCCCAGCTGTATCACCTTCACTCTGAGCAAACAATGGTGTTTCCTTGTTTCCAGGGATGTCAAGACTATGTGGTTGTTGGTCCCCTTAGTCCAAGGCAAAGCTGGTTTACTCCTCTCCTCTTCCTGTTTTCCAGAGCGCCAGGATGCAATACATTTCCTTAAACTGCTGCTCTCTGCACTCTGCATCCCTCCTGGCCCCATGGCCTCTGGGGAATGGTTTCTGTCTCTTAGGCAGCATTCTGGAGTGGATCTCCTCCCTCCCATTCTGTGTTTGAGTTACTCTCTCAAAGGGCTACAGTTCAGGCTTGGCTCAAGCACAGTGACAAAAAAAATGTCTCTTCAGGACTTAGGGCATGTAGAGAGCACGGCAGGCCCATTGGCAACTTCAGACTCCCAGGACCCCAGAACTTCAGGGCCAACCTTCAGGCAAATGGTGGCATTGGTCTGTCCAGGGTGATGTCCTGCCAGGACACAGCAAACCCAGAGTAAAGACCTGCCAAGCCTCTAATCTTCCCACCACACCTCCTAGAAGCCAACATAAATACCTGGTACCATTCAAACAGCCGTCCTTGAGCATGTTGAGTCCTTCAGATTTAATGCTCAAGTTCCAGGCACACATTTTTATTATACCACTACGGCTTTACACCATTGAGAAGGTGTCCCATCCCACCTGCACCACTGCACCTGTGCCACATGACCCGGGTGGCAGGACATGCCATCAGCTGTCAGTAACAGCTGGCATAGAGAGGAAGGACAGGGCTGGCTATGGACACCTTCCTCAGGTTTACCTGCTCCTCTTTCCCAGTCTGTGTGATCTGCTCTGCCTGTGTTTTCAGCCCTGACTCCAGCCACATTCCCACGTACACCCTTGGTGCTCTAGAGAAGAAGTGTGCTGTTCCCTGGATACACCAGGCCTTCCTCACCGTGGTCCTGTGCACATGGCATTGATGCTGTACTCATGTCCCTTGATTTTGCCTACTCCCTCCTATCAGCTCTTCTTTACTTCAGCTTAAGTTTCAGTTTCCCGCAGACTTAGTTGGGTCTTTCATCTGCTCTTGGTTGTACTTACCCCACTGTACTGGAGCTCTTGGTCACTTTCCTCATCAAAATCTACCAGAGCTGCATTTCCCTGCAGGGAAAGCCACAGCCTTGCCCACTGGCCTCCCTTCGCCTCAGTGTCCTCACTGCAGACTCCTGGCTCTCTCTGCTCCAGCCTCTTAAATATTGCAGTGCCACTGGCTCTTCCCACTTTCTCGGGACCAACAAACTTTTTCTAGAGAGGGCTAGAGAGGAAATGGCCTAGGCTTTTAATCCTCCACAGCTTTCCATTCGGGGATCATAGCAGGCCCGCAGATAAGAAGCAGAAATATGAATGATGGTGTTAAATGAAGGGAACATGTTGTATTAGTTGTAAAACCCCCCACCCCCAAAAAAGATTTGTATGTTTTTAACTAAGTCAGTTCTAAAGATTTAAAAATCTTCCTTTTGCCATCTTACTTGTACTCCTATTTTCAGCTATTATTTATTCAGTCAGTTATCAAAAACAATGCCATCAATTGGATAATGTTTTGCAGGTTTGAAACGTTGAGTTTAAGTGTTTGGTAATGAATCTAACTTTTAAAATTAGATTTCCCCCTGTGCTAAAACCACTCTTAAAGTAAATTTATGTGTTTAGAGAAGTACCTTAACAGCTTTAATGCATTAAAATACTAATTATTAATAACCATTAGTAAATGATTATTGTACTAGTAAGGCAGGATAATAAATGTTTAATGGCTGATGCTTAAAATAGAGAAGCTGTAAAACTTGCCTTTTAAGAAATTGGCAATCAAATTGGGGGAAAAAATAAACCCATGAAAAGGGAAAAAAATGACACTTCTAAATTAATAGTGTGCAAATTGAGTTTGTGGGTTCTGAGGGAACTGTATGCTTGCCATAGAATAAAACCTCAGTGTGAACTTAGAAAAGCTAATTCATCAATTAGCCTTAATAACTCAGTGTGGACTTGTACGCAGACATAATCTCATCAACACTCGGCAGTCTGCTTGTTTTCTTCTCTCTTGGAAATGTTAGCCTTTCTTGGGTTGTCCTGCTGAACCCCACGGCTTCCTCCATTCTCTGAGATTCTGGCCATGACCTCATGTGGAGGCAAAGACACTTGAAATCCACAAGGGTTCTCATGGTAATAGTGTCACTTTTTATGAGCTACTATGCTTTTAGTTAAGGAAACTCTTACTGTAACAATCTCAAATTCTGTTGGTTTGAAATACTTTAATCTTATCTACTCATTAAATAGTCTTTAAAAGATAATGATTAACCTACTAATGATTAAAGGTAATTCATTTGAAGAGAGAAAAATCCCCTCTGTGCTTAATGCCAAGAGAAATTGTTTCTGCTTATGAGGTCATGGGCTTTGTGGAGCAGGCGATAGACCCTGCCCTTCAGTGATCCAGGCATGGCCAGGTTGGGTGACCCTGTTGGGCTCTGTCCTGGGGTTGGTGGGAGCCCTTTAGGCAGAGGCTATGCAGTTCCTTTCCTGAATTGCCTGTGAGGCACTTTCTGGACAGATGATATTTGCTCTAGCAGTAAATTCATCAATGAAAGCAGAGTTCTCAGAACAAGCGAAAACACAGACAAGTGGGGCTTGGGACTCCACTGTGTTTGTGTAGGAAAGCTTAAGTACCGTATTTACCAAAGAAAAGCAGCTTGGGAAAACCAGAACTAAAATAAGGTTGCATAGTCAGCAGCCAAGTTTTGTATTTTACCAAACAAGCATCTTTGTCATAAGTGGTGGGAGCTTTTTAGTCCTGCAGCTGCAAGGCTAAAGTCTGACACCTAACTCATGGAGGTTAAACTTGCTGAGTGATGAGTCTTGGACCTATAGCATGCTGAGCTACATCCTGTGACATGCAACCCAGCACGATGAGCTGTTTTTTTCTAACTTTCAGCCTTCGTCCAACCCATCAGAGGGCATGGGCAGGTTGTCCATCTTATCAGGGATGGATGCATTTGAAAATTGTGTTGTAAGCCAAATCTGATTTTCATCATAGGGTCAGAAAGGATTTTAAATAAATTATCTTCATGCATACCATTGGCCTGAGCGTGCACCTGTTGGCGTCTCTCTAACCTCCAATTATTACTCCAGGTTCAAGGGGAGTCACATGGCTGTTTATAATTTGCCAGGTGCCTGGGAGACTCCATATACATGCTGTCTGTAATCCTTCACACAACCTTCCACAGGAGATGGCGTCGTCCTTATTTTACAGATGAGCAAGCTGTGGTTAGAGGGATTAGCCACCTGAAACAGGGCACACCTGAGCTAGGATTTGAAAACAGGTCCCACTCCTTGAATCCTTGCCCCTCTGTGTGCTCCTGGACTCCCCTTTGTTTAGTCAGCATCCTAGGAACTAATGCTTATTAGTTCTTTAACCTCCTAACTCGCCTCCATCACTCTCTCCTTGTGCATAAGTTTTTATGCCCAAGCTGAGGTGGAAGAGGAAGATAGAAACTTTGGAAATGGTTGAAAGAATTTTCTTATGCAAGCTTATACAAGGAGGTAGAATAAACTGGGATTATTCAACCCAAAACAGAAGAGCCTGTGGGCTAATTTAACATAGCTTTTATGGGCACAAATGTAAGTGATGCGAAGGCATCGATTCGTGTGGTGCTGGCTGAAAGTAGCGTCCTGCTCTGTCTTGGTCATCCAGCACTGAATGCCTGCAACTTGGGAGCCTCAGCATCCCCTCAGGCTTGTGACAAAGTCTTTATATTTGCCAGTAAGTCATTTGGAATTTCAATTTGCACATTTCAAAAGAGAATGGATAAATGAGAACTTCCGTCCCCCACCAAGATATTATGAGGCCAAAGGCACCAACCATATATACTAAGTCTTATGCAGACTTGCATCCTACCCCCCAAAAATAAATCCACACAAAGAAGACATGCCCCATTACAGAGAATACGATATATTGTGTAGAAATTTACTAGTACTTCTGTAACCACTCAGGAAAATGGCTTCATTCTCACTGCAGCTTCCTTGTGACAGTCCTGGGTGGCTCCTGGCATCCTGGCATGAATATTAATGTTGCTCTTTCCTCTCAAAAGTGTTACAATTTGGCCCATAAATCCTACTGCCATCCTTTTATAAGATAATTCAGTTCTATGTGTTTCAGTAAATTTGTCTCCAGAGTATTCCATTAAACTTTATTTTTTCTCCGTCAGTGACCTCTCACAATTTCTCATCCACTGCCACATATTGGGCAGTTCATTTTCTGTGTTTTGTCTTCTGTCTTGGCGTGGCTCAGATCCCCTAATAGACAAAGACCAAGCCCACATACAAGTTTACTTATTCTAACTGTATAATGGTGCAGCCCAGTATCTTCTTTCAGATAAATCTTTTTTCCCTCTTAGTCTTTTAAAAATACTTTATAGGCATTAAACATTTCTAAAATATTTGAATTCAAGTTAATTTAAATTTTTAATTTCCTAATGAAAAAACTCCCTAAGTTTTGAATTATGATTCTACAGGTTTAAATTATTAGTTCTTTAAAGAAATGAACCCATGTATTAAAAATATAATCAGGAAAAAATGAACATGGTAATTAGAAACTTTTCATGTTTGCAAAATGTTCAGAAATACCTGGTTGTGAAATCACTTATAACTAATTGAGCCGGGAAAAGTGTGGTATGGTAGAATCTTACAGGAGAATGGAAGGGCTGCCGGGGCTTTGTGCTTGCACTGGGGTGAGAGAGCAGAATGGACAAGGGTATCTGTGTTCCTTTGAGCTAGAACATTTAGACAAAGAGCCAGTTAATGAAGCTCCTACAGACATAAAGAGAAGGAGAATTCTGGGTGAGAGTTTTGGGCTCCTAGGATGCGCGCTATGCTTATACAGAGGTGCAGTTCTCATTTAGGGAGACAGCAAGTCTGGGTGGTCCAGTCACTCCTACTCGAATCAGCAAATCCATGTAAATCACTCATTTCAACAGGGCTATTCCCCTTAAAAAGGGAAGGAATCAGGTTTCCTGGAAGCATGTTTCTAGTCCTTCTGCCAGGGGCTCAGAGAGAGAAGGATTTGGGATCCAAGGCTGTGTCACTTTGCTGTGTCAATGACCATTAAGGACATGCTTGGGGTGACCCCTTCCCCCTTTACCTACCCACCAGCATCACCACCACCACACACACAGGTTTTTGGATCATACAATTTTCTCTAAAGCTCTTCTTTATCTCTCCTGTGGCGGTGGAAATTCAAGCTCCTTGCTATGCGTGGCTGGACTAGGCCCCCTAACTCCCATCCCATTGATTTCTTCTGTTCCGACACTGGCTTTGATCCATGCCTGGCTACCCTTTGGGTCTTTTCTCAGGTTGCTCTTTCTCCAGTTCTTTGGCCTGGTGGCCCCTTCCCAATCTCATATCTGCCCTTTCCCTGATCCCCGCCTTTCTGATTCTCAAGTCCACCTTTCTCCCCTTGGCCCATGTTATCCTCATCATCATCATGATTTCTTGTTGGTCGGTGTCTTATTTGTCTGCTCACATCGTCCTTGAGGGCACTGGTCATGTCTGTCACTTTATCATAGAATACCCAGTGCCTAGGACAGTCTGCACAGTGGGTGGTCAGTGAGCTCCTGGTGACATGGGAACATTCTGTTTGGCATCAAGTCTCTGTCCATAGCACAGCCCCTTCACCTGTTTGGTTCCAGATCTGCTGAATGGAACACTGATCCTCATTTGGCATCTATATAAATAAAAGCCAAGTGACCAGAGCGATCGGAATGAGCGGTTGCTATGACGTGCACTGTGGTGGACAACTGGCCCGATGGGGACCCTGATGGGCCTCCCCACCCCGATTGGGGGTGGGGCCAGCCGGCCAACTGCCCGTGGCCCCTCCCCCTGGCCGGCCTGGCCAGATCGGCGCCCCCAACCCTGATCAGGTGCGGGGATTCTGGCCAACCTCCCGTGTCCCCTCCCCCCCCCAACCCCACCTATGCAGGAAGTTGTGCACCGGGCCTCTAGTATAGTAAATACTGGTGATGTGTTTACCAATGTCTATGTTTATGTTAATTTATATATATATAATTAATGTATATATTTATTTATAAATTATTTTATATATTTAAATAAATACATATTCTATATTTTGATGAATAGCAATCAAGTGTCAGGCACTTGGCATGTGCTACCTTTCATTCTGTCAGTGCTACTGCATGTTGGCCATTGTTTCCACCATCCTCAAAAGGAGGAAACTGGGAATTTATGCTGTTAAATAACTTGACTAAGTTCATACAGCCAGTAGGTGGAAGTATTGAGCCATATATTCATACACTTCTATGCTTTATGTCTGTATGTTGTTCACAGACACACACACACACACATACACACACACACACACGTATGTTTGTCTGTATATCTATCCAGTACTAGAAATATTAGGGAAGGAACTTAAATACATTAATGGCTTTTAAACCACATTACCGCATTGTACTTCATGTAATTGAATTTTAGTTTAATTATCCCCTCATCATAGATACCTAGATGAAATTAGGTTTACTTTGTTAGCCTCTGCAGTACATTTTCATGTAGCTGTGACAAGGGACGCAAGGTGCACAATAGGACAGGGTCTGAACTTTAGGCATATATAGATGGAATGATTTGACACCAAAGCATTAGAGAACAGAAAGTCACTAGCTAACTATGAGTCATGTGTAGAGATAGTTTCCATTAACTCTGTTTCTTTTGATGACATAGCTTGCTATTTTAAAAACTCAGCATGTGTGGCTGTATTTATGTTCCTTAATTTCTGATCACCTTTAAGCTTAGTATATGTATGTTTATTATTATGGGAAGTTCTACTAAATAAAAATTGTTAAAAGGGGAATCGAGAGTAAACCATGAAATAATAATTATAGCCACCATTCATTAGAATTTTACTAGTCGTCTTTTTAATCCCTATAGCAAATTAGATCATCTATGCCCTGAATCGTTATACAGTGTGAAGGAGCATTCTGGATGTCAGTGGTCCAGCCTGGGGTTTCAGGCTGGGGTGGGTGGAGCCACAACCTGCACAGGTCGCATGCCAGGCATTGGCCAACCGGCCTTTGGCAAGCATATCACAAGATGGCCTTTGTTTGCAAAAGAATTTACAATAGATTTTGATTCCAGTAAGATTTCTGTAGAGTTGGAAAACTGGAATTCCTTTTTGTCTTTAATAACCATTCTCATCAATGTAGACAAATAGGTCTCTATCAAGAGCCTACCAGTGACCTGGTCAGTCCTGCCATTGAACCATTGGACCTGGTGCACCCCCAGGCTGATGCTGTGGGCATTGGAATGGAAAGAATCCTATATAATAAGAGAGGAATATGCTAATTAGCCATTACACGAGACATAATGACCAAGTGTGTCACAACCAGATCACAGATCAGTGGGAGGGTGGGCCAGTGAGGTTCAAGCAGGCTGCTGAGAGCTACAGGAGGGGGCAGGGCAGCAAGCTATGGGGGGAAGGGGGGAGGGGGAGCTACAGGAGGGCGGGGAAGCGGGCAGAGAGCTATAGGAGGGCGGCAGCGACCTACTGGCGCACGGATTCGTGAGCAGGGCTACTAGTATAGAATAAAAGGGTGCGTTTGGATATTCAGCATCTGTTGGTTTTACGTGGTCAAAATCTTCTCAACAATGTTGATGCTTTGGTTTTTCCCACGTTCACTTATATTGTGGATCTTCTGTCAGTATTCATTTCTACTTGGTTACTCTTATGTAAGTAAAGGTGTGAAATCAAAGTTCTTGTATCACGAAACATGATTCGTATGATAACATGATATACTTATCAGAATACTGTAACCATCACTCGACATGTTTTACAAACGAGATTAAACAGCTTTGTGCATATATTTATAATAAGCTGGCATATACTCATGTTTGTTTTTATTTTGAATTAGCATCACACCTCTTATTCCTTTATAGTTCTAATAATAACAATAATGAATAAAGGACCCCTCTGATCTGTCATTCATGCAGTGACATTCCTTGTAGGTAATCGCTCAGTGCCTGATTTATGACTTGTTTAGTTCACTCGGGAATGACAGATACTGGTTGGTGGTGAATTGCATTTTAACCAGAGACAGAGCTTGAATAATGCAAGAGAAACAATGTGCATCTTATTATCCTGCCTGATGAGACACAAACATCCCCTACCTCCAGATCTCCAGATTTATATCTGTAACTGCAAGAGACACTTGGCTGCCTGTTGAACAATTATTCCTGCTTTTTTTGCTGTCTTTGGAAAAGCAATAGGATGTGGGCTGAGTTTCAAAAGATTCTGCTTTCCAAGACATGGAGCTGCCTGACTTTGCAGCAGGTCACTCAGTCAGCGAGCTGCCAGCATCCAGGACCACTGCAGGATGGCAGGGTGTGTGTCCACATGTAGTTCAGTCCCTAAAATGACCTGTGCGGTGAACTAAGCATACACTGCACACCAAACACACTCTCTCCCCTGTTTTCTCAGCAGGAGATTGTGTTTGAGCATGTCTATGTAAAATGTGCTTTGTCACCTTGTTGTAAAATTGGTTCAGGGTAGTTTGGAGAGAGATGAGGGATTCTCTGTGGAAAGAGGAAGCTGTGGGCCAGTCTGCTTCACATGACTGTATCCTCCTGACATGAGAATCCTGACTGGGATGGTATAGTGGAGTGGACAGGGAGCATGACATGGACGCCCCACAGTCACCCCTGGGCACCCTGGGGCTACGGTAGGCGCCATGTGGAAAGCCATCTCTGGGGTTGGGGCGATCACTTCCCAATGAGATTCTTATTTATAAGCCCTTGCTTGGATTGTTGGCGTCTTCTTCTGCTTTTTCCTCTTTCTGTGTTGTTCCGCATGTTTCTATTAGCTGCTGAGTCAGGTTTCATCTGGACATTTATCATCCCATCTAGTTGGTTGTGATACCCTCTTCTTCTTAATCCTGTGTCAGCCTGCTCCACACTTGGGTTTCTAAAGCATTGTTCAGCATTCCAAATCCTCTTCGTGAATATTGTTAACACAATAAATTGTTCTTGTGCAGCCCTTTATGTTTTTGAGTATAGGGTAAAGATAAGTGTATAGGCATGAGGTCAGACTCTCTGGATTCAGGACATCACCTCTGCCCTGCCCCCCATTGCTATTGTATGAACTTGGAAAGATTATTAAACCTCTGGGCTTTAGTGTCTTCATCTATGAAACAGGAAGAATGGTCCAGCATTTTACCTCTATGATTCCTGTGAGTTTAATGAGCATATGAATGGGGGCTCTGAGCTCAGAGCCTGGCAGGGCAGCAGCAACACACCACAGATACTGTTAAATCATACACCTGACCTTGAGCTGGAAGATACCATGACCAATCCCTTTATCTTTGTAGCTTTTCACTTTCCTACATACCAGAGATATTTACTATGTAGTTTTCATGCTACTTGTCCCCAGGTTAGTAGCAGAAGACAGTGGTTGGGAGAGTGTATGATATAGCTTGTGGTCTCTGCCTCATGCCTTATCCACATGTACTGGTTACTGTCATCCTGAGCTAGACATATCTAGTCTTGGACCATCTTTCTTTGCTGTCTCTTTTTTAGATAAGGGTTGTTGTTGTTATTGAAGATGATGATGGCTTTTTGTTTGTGTTTCTTGCAATGATCAAATTGTAGCCTGGTTATAGGAGCCAGGGTGCAGGACCTCTTCTGAAATGATTTAGCCTATTATTTCCTTTATGAGACAAATATAATTTGTACTTGTCCTGTATCTTGGCTTTGGGGATCTGCTTCAGAGGTACTTCTCTTTTGGAGACTCATAGTGAACATGGTTTCAAAATTTCCCCCAACATTTTGCTTTATGTGCCAACAAACACCAGTTAGAGGTATGCAGTCTCCTGTTTTGTGAGCCTCTCTCCAGGATATAAAGGCATGTTGTTACAGTAAATATATATATTTTAAATATCCAGGTTTAAGGCAACAGTTATCTAATAGTATGTTTGGCGGTATATAAGTTAAAATCATTTCTTATAGAATTCTCTTTTATCACTTGCTATTCTTAAATGACTTAAGAAAAACATAATGGACTGAAGAGAAATCACATTACATATGCAATTTAGAATATTTTCTACATTTGTAGAATGTAAGATTTAATTAAATTTAAATACTTTGTGAGGACAGAGAATGTATGCCTTGATTAAAACTAGCTACAGTCTTTCTGGAGAGCATAGTGGAGTGCTCAGTGCCACCTTCACGCCAGCCTCCAAATCAGTGCCTACATTTCAGATCTGAGGTGAGCCTGTTGTGTGTCTTACTCTTAACATTAATGGGTCATGTTGTAGCCAACCATATTTGTAGTTGTCCTGCCGATAACCTGCCTATTGGTGCAATCTGACAAAGTACAAGGCCAATTGAATTGTTATTAGTTACCCCCATTTCAGGTAACTAGTCTGAAATGTGTTCTTGTGGATAGTAGTTGTGTGTAACTTTCCATTAATTTTGAACATCAGAAGTTATTGCTATACTAGAGGCCCGGTGCACGAAATTCATGCACAGGTAGGGTCCCTAGGCCTGGTTGGGGATCAGGGCTGATCATGGTTGATCGGGGCCTTCCAGCTGCCGGCTGGGGCCTCCCTTCCCTGGCTGCCAAGTGCCAGCCAGGGCCTTCCTTCATTCTGTGCCACCCCCTGGTGGTCAGTGCATGTCATAGCGAGTGATCAAACTTCTAGTCTCCCTTTTGAACTCCGGTGGGGACAATTTGCATATTAGACTTTTAGATATGTAGATTATTCTAATTGCATCATAAAATGCAAACACTTGATGATTGAATGAAAAATTCTTAGCAAGAGGGAAAATAATAAGAATCAAACCTGTTTATTAGAGGTTTTTAAGATGATTATTAGGGCATTTCTGTGTCTGAGAGGGTATCATCTGCATTATTGATAGGCTTAAACACAGAGCTATAAAGACACACTTTCAATGTTGTATGTAAACTTTAGTGGATACTCTGTATACTTCCTAAAGGTTTTGTCATACTTCTGTCATTTCAAAATCCCTATTTTTAAGCAGATTATGAGACCAAAAAGGTGTGGCCAGTGACTCTGCCTCAGTGCACTGCATTTCTCTAAATGGATGCGCCAGCCACTCAGAAAAAGAAAACAAGGGTTAATCCTCACAGTAATGTGGTTACCATAGTGATGGGAATTGCTAAAGCTAATTCAGGACATAACCTTACAGTCTCAGTTATTGCTTTGGTTTTCAAAAGTAAAAAAAAAACATTTTTAAAGTCCTTATTAAAAGCATACAAATTATGTCTGGCACACGTGTGTATATTAGTAAAATTCAAGAATTTTGTTGTCTTATTATACAAACATGATATTAGCCATCTACACAGGGTGGGGCAAAATTTGGTTTACAGTTGTTTGTATGGAAAGTAATAAAATAATAAATAATAATACAAGAATAAGCTCTGTGTTTCATATATTCACAACTGTAAACCTACTTTTGCCTCACCCTGTATTCTGAATCACATTTCATCTTTTTAACCTTATTTCCTCTCTCTTTCTGAAGATTATGTAAGATTATATACTTTTGTATTATCTACAAATACAGGAATAGGTAGGTTATTTCTTTAAAGTATACTGCCCATTTTTTACGGTATTACTGTCATGTTCGCTTGACCCTGCACTAATTCAGGAAGCTCACCTGTGGAATTGTTCACGGTCATTTCTTATCATGTAGAACCTGTGTACAGAGTTCCACCCAGTAGCACAGATCAATAAGATGCTCATAGGGCCCCCCATTCATCCTATAAGATGTTTACACAAAACCAAGCCTCCTGGGAAGAAATAATGAGCAGGCAAGACCTAAAGAAATAGCGTATCGATGTTGAGACTTTTCTTTTTTCCTATTATTTCCAGAACCAAACTTCGTGTCATCTTATGCCATCGGGAATTTCACCTACTTCTTTTTCCGAGAAAACGCTGTGGAGCATGACTGTGGGAAGACCGTGTTCTCCAGAGCTGCCCGGGTCTGCAAGAACGACGTGGGGGGGCGGTTCCTGCTGGAGGACACCTGGACCACCTTCATGAAGGCCCGCCTGAACTGCTCCCGCCCCGGGGAGGTGCCCTTCTACTACAATGAGCTGCAGGGCACCTTCTTCCTGCCCGAGCTGGATTTGATCTACGGCATCTTTACCACCAATGTGTACGTAACTGGAAATAATTGCTTTCCCTGCTCTTCTACTCATTCTGAATGAGTCTATTGTTCTTTGACCTTTGTGGTTGAAACATTGTCTTAAAAAGAAATCTTTCTTATTTTACTGGGATAACAGCCAAACATTTTTTTTTTTTAGTATGAATTAAATGTTGTGCTAAGATCTGTGACTTCTGAGACTGGTATTAGGGAAATACAGCTAATCCAAAGGTTTTGCTCTATCCTTATTGTAATAGTAGCATCCAATTGTTCTGCTCTAAATTTGTCCTTTCCGACTTGCCAGTGTGTTCTTAGAACTTTATGAAGTGCTGGTATGTATTAGATGTGTGTGTATGTTTTTCTGTTTGCATGTTATGTATTTGTCATAATGAAAGCACTGTTGTCTGGAAAGTCTGGTCGTTGAGATAATGTAACTCTTGACTAAACCGCTGCTCAGGTAGGAAGTGCACATTCTTACTTTCCCAGAGTTGATTTGAAGCCACTGTTCTAGAAGATGGCTGTCCTAGGCATTTCTAAAATGATGGTTATGCTTTTAAAATACTTGGGAAAAAATAGCATTTCTTTTTATTTTGTGGGGAGATACTCTTAGCTTCAGAACTGACACTGTTTGGACTAGATGAAGTGTATGAAGTTTCTGATCTTTCAATTCACCCTAATCTGGTGGACTGGAGCACAACCCCATTCTCAGCTGATGTGCTGTGATAAGACTCACCAAGATCACACCCAAGCCCGGGAATCACAGATCACATTGTTGGCAGTGAGCAGGAGGATTCCACAGCCTGGATTCTGTTTGGATCACCTTTGAAATTTTAAACTGTTAACCTAACAGTTTGTACAATAGCCCAATATTTATAGCCAACATAAACGTTCTGAATCAGGATGGGTTGAAAGTGCTGATAAATGGGGTGGGATGACCAGCCACTTGGGTTTGTCTGGAATTGTCCTGATTTTGGAGTTGGGGAGAGCCCTGCATCCTGGAAAACCTCTCAGTTCTCAGTAATCTGGGATAGTCCATCCCCCTATGACTTCTCTTGGGCCTCTAAGTCTTTTTACTTTTTCATCTCTTCTGCCCATGAATCTGAATTTTACTTTTTCTGTTGATCATTCCCTCCTGATCTTTCCATTGCTGAGCTGAAGTGTTAGCATCCACTTGATAAAAGCATTGACTCCATGAAGTGACTTCATTCTGACATGAAGTGAGAAAAATAAGACTACAATGAATGGCTCCCTACTCAACGCCACCCCACCATGAACATCTTTATTGTAAATCTGGCTTTCAACCCCAGAGTTATTTTCCTCCGTGATAAGTTTCTTTTAAAAAATCAATTTATAGTTTCTGAAGTTGATTTGCTTTCCAAAACCTTTTTAAAGAAATAGTGTAGGCTGCACAAGATGAATGTTCCGTTGTTCAGTTGACATCAATTTTATACACAATGGGAACTTGGCTTCGTTAGCTGTTCATTCCCCTGGCTCTGGTCTCAAATGAACAATTTAAAAAGTTAGATATGTACTGTGCCTAGGCCATTCCAAGATGGTAAGTGATCAATATAGGTACTCACAAAAATAAGTTTCAGACTATTATTTGTTTTGTGTTGTAAACACCCATCATGTTGGAAATCAGCCGATATATAGCTTCTATACTAGCAGAGGCAGAATTTCTAGATCTTTCCTTTCTCTATCGAATATTTATTCTCACTGGGTCTTGGGAACAACTTTCCAATATATCATCTATATTCCCACAGTGTATCCCACTTTTCCTCCATCTTACGTCTCAGCCTTGATCTTACCCTCATTCAGTAGCTGGTGCCTTTGAGCAGGTGTGTCAGCCAAACTGCCCAGTTTTTCTTATCAGTGATGGTCCCTTACTTTAGGACAACTAAGTGAATTGGAATTGGTAAAGGCTCTCAAATGGTGTCTGGTAACTAGTCTGTGTATGTCAAAAAACCAAGTGGAAGGAAGGCAGATATTTCTGTTGTGGAGTTCCTCTGGAATTTCTTTTGATTCAGAAAAAAATAATTGCTAAATCGACTTATATTGGCTAAGACTCTTAACAAGAAAATTTAAAACCAAAGCTGAGCTCAAATGCAGATCTATTTAGCCAAAAACTATCTTGCTGTTTCCTCGCTAGTAGAAGGTCATGAATTTCTGAGGGCCAGCAGGTATGCGTCTCTACAGAGCTTGGAGTCTAAGTTATGGCTTCAAGATGTCAGTGCATTCTCAAATTTTTTCTCTCTGGCCCTTTTTAAATTATTAACAAATACATGAAGGGTGTCTGTCAGGAACTTTCTGCAAAATGCTTTTAGTTGATTCTTTTTGCAAGGTTTACAAATAAACACAAATGTCTGGGGGTTAAAAAAAAAAAGAAGCACTGGCTTGGCCCACTGCCCGCTAAAGTCACCAGATGACCAGGGGGAAGGGGCCATGCTAGATGCTGGGAGGCGTCTCCACTGGTAGAGAATATAGTCTTTTTCCTCCAGAATTTAAAAGGCATAACATAGAGCTCTTCAAAATCCTTGTCACTCGGTTGTGGCTGAGTGAATTAATCCTACCCGGCGGGATTACAAGTGCCATGACTGCTAAATAACCCTGTTTATATGCTGAAATGTTTGATCTTCCACAAAGAAATCACAGAGTGCACCATCATGGCCCCCACTTCATCCTGAGGGTGTGTAAGAGGCTGGGACCTTGAGATTCTCTAGAAGGTACTTCCCCTGGGCAGTGACCTAGCGTCTTCCGGAAGACAGCGGTTTCTGCGGGTCTTTCTTTTTTTTTTTTTTTTTTGCTAGGCAATTTTTAAAATATTTTTTTTAAATTTCTTTATTGGTTAAGGTATTACAAATGTGTCCTCATTCCCCATTAACCCCCAACCTCCCCGCACCACCACCCCCCCCCCCCGCCCCCAACTCATGCTCTCATCCCCCTGTTGTCCATGTCCATTGGTTTGGCTTATATGCATGCATACAAGTCCTTTGGTTGATCTCTCCCCCTTACCCCCTCCCTCCCCTACTTTCCCTCTGGGGATTGATAGTCTGATCGCTGTTTCTCTGTCTTTGGATCTGTCCTTGTTCATCAGTCTATGTTGTTCTCTATATTCCACAAATTAGTGAGATCATGTGGTATTTATCTTTCTCTGACTGGCTTATTTCACTTAGCATAATGCTCTCCAGTTCCATCCATGCTGTTGCAAATGGCAAGAGTTCCTTCTTTTTTACCGCAGCATAGTATTCCATTGTGTAGATGTACCACAGTTTTTTAATCCACTCATCTGCTGATGGACACTTAGGCTGTTTCCAAATCTTAGCTATGGTGAATTGTGCTGCTACGAACATAGGGGTGCATATATCCTTTTTGATTGGTGTTTCTGGCTTCTTGGGATATATTCCTAGAAGTGGAATCACTGTGTCAAATGGGAGTTCCATTTTTAGTTTTTTGAAGAAACTCCATACTGTTCTCCACAGTGGCTGCACCAGTCTGCATTCCCACCAGCAGTGCAGAAGGGTACCTTTTTCTCCACATCCTCTCCAACACTTGTTGTTTGTTGATTTGTTGATGATAGCCATTCTGACAGGTGTGAAATGATACCGCATTGTCATTTTGATTTGCATCTCTCGTATGATTAGTGACTTTGAGCATGTTTTCATATGTCTTTCGACCTTCTGTATGTCCTCTTTTGAAAAGTGTCTATTTAGGTCTGTTGCCCATTTTTTGTTTGGATTGTTTATCTTCCTTTTGTTAAGTTGCATGAGTTCCCTGTAAATGTTGGAGATTAAACCCTTATCGGTGATATCATTGGCAAATATGTTCTCCCATGCAGTGGGCTTTCTTGTTGTTTTGTTGATGGTTTCCTTTGCTGTGAAAAAGCTTTTTATTTTGATGTAGTCCCATTTGTTTATTTTCTTTTTAGTTTCCATTGCCCTAGGAGCAGTATCAGAGAAGAAATTCCTTCGGCATATGTTTGTGATTTCGTTGCCTGTGGATTCCTCTAGTATTTTTATGGTTTCCCGTCTTACATTTAAGTCCTTTATCCATTTTGAGTTTATTTTTGTGTATGGTGTGAGTTGGTGGTCTAGTTTCATCTTTTTGCATGTATCTGTCCAATTTTTCCAACACCATTTATTGAAGAGACTGTCTTGAATCCATTGTATGCTCTTGCCTCCTTTGTCAAATATTAATTGGGCATAGTGGTTTGGGTTGATTTCTGGGTTCTCTATTCTATTCCATTGATCTATATGTCTGCGGGACTTTCTGACATTCCTCTTCTTGCTCTTCCTCGGTCCCAGGAACAGCATCGCTGCATCTGCCGTGTGCGTCTTCAACCTGAGCGCCATCTCGCAGGCCTTTAACGGTCCCTTCAAGTACCAGGAGAACTCACGCTCCGCCTGGCTGCCATATCCCAACCCCAACCCCAACTTCCAGGTAATTTCAGGGGGCATTGGGGTACTCAATCAGTCATCACCCTTAAAAGCGTGCCGAAACCTTGTAGAGACGGCTGGGACAATTTAAACCCCTGGTGGAACACAGGCATCTGTGAGCTCCCCTGGCCCCTCCTGGACAGTCCCACACTGGGCTTGGCTCATTTGAATGGACTGAGCCTTTTGTCAACTGAGCCTTTTGTCAATACGAGGAGCCTGGACCAAAAAGGGCCTTTTGTGGGCTGTGATGCCTCAGGCTGGACTGGAAAAGGGCATCATAATGCAGCAGTTGGGAGACCAAGCCCTAATTAGTGCTAATGATGGTGGACTCTGCCCCAAAGCTCTGATCACTAATGAATGATGCTCCTATGAATGGGCTCCAGGGCACAGCCGTGGAGATGCACAAACAGAATTGGAGCTCTCATTGATGAATGTGGTGAGATTTCCTTTTTGGGTAAATGGGATGGCATGGGGCAGCTGCGGGGAAAGGAGAGCAGATGGAGGCCATTCATTCATAAATCTTAAAATTACAGGGCGTTCAACTGATAAGAGGCTCTGCATGCCATTCAGTGCAGTCTCCAATGTGCAGAGGAAGCTGAGACCCAAAGAGATTCAGATTTACTCTGGTTTGGTTGGCCAGCAGGTACATGAGTTTGCTGGGCTGCCGAAACAAAATACCACAGACTAGATGGCTTGACCAAAAGAAGGTTTTTTCTCACAGTTTGGAAGCTGGAAGTCTGTGATCGAGGTTCTGGCCAATTCTGTTTCTGGGCAGAGCTGTCTGCCTAGCCTGTAGACAGCCACCTTCTCACTGTGTCCTCCTGTGGCCTTTCCTCCATGCACCTTGAGAGACACTGAACCTATGGAATCAGGGCCCACACTTATGACCTCATGAACCTTAATTACCTCCTTAGAGGCTCCATCTCCAATGACAGGCACTCCAAGGATAGGGCTTCAACGTAAGAATATGGGGGAGACATAGACATTTAGATCATAATAGTAGGCTTCTCTTAAGGGCTTCTCTTATGACAAAAACAGTCATAAGATCCTCTTCCTCCCTGTGGGTGTGTGTTTAGTACCACCCAGTTCGAGAAGGCGCTCAGTGCCTTGCTGCATCATGTTACATGCTGGCAGAAACGCTCTGACCCTTAACAACATCTCCAGGGTGACAGTCCTGCCAAGGACACTGGGGTTAGTGACTGAGCTGGGGCCCCAGCTCAGGTCCTTTAATGCCAAGCCCAAACCTTTGCCCACTAAAGGACCATTAGTTATCCTAATTAATCAGTCCCGTATCCAGGCCTCCGAATTCTGGTTGGTTGATCATCCCCACGCATACAATCTTTGCCTTTGAGAAAACTGGAGGTATGGAAACGTTCAATTGTTTTACACCTTACTTCAAATTCGGCAGAGATTGTTCAATTCTAATTTTTTTACATTTTTAAAAAAGAATGGGATTGAGAATAAAAAGGGTGGTTATACGTCCTCTTCACCATTGTTTGCTTTACTTGGACAATATACTTAGCATCTTTCATATCATACTTTCATCAATAAAATGAGGAAAGAGTGATACAACTATGCAGGCATACATATTTTAACAGTGAATATTTATAATATCAATTAATGTGCATTGTTTACTGCATAATTTACATGATGAAGATGACTTTTAGGGACCATTTATTGGGTGCCTTCTCAGTGTCACATGTTTCAAATGCTTTATAAACTTTGTCTTATTTTCTCCTCTCAGCAACTCTGTAAGGTGGGCATCTGTATCCACACTTTACACATCAGGTAGTTGAGGGATCAGATTTACATTTATTATCCTAGGCTTGCTCATGAGAAAGTTCAGTGCTGGACAGAAAAAGTCCTATTTGGGGTCAGATGAGCTAACAAGGGGAACCAAACCTGCAGTAGTCACTTTTCCTGATGACATACATGGTTTATATAATTATTAACTCAACACTGACTCTTGGCTTCTTTGTTGAGTCTCTGTATGTAAATCACACCCATGTCCAGATGAAATGTAACTGTTTAAGAAGGCCTTTTGTAAAATCCAGAAGGTGAAATAAACCATTCCCTTTAATAGAGACCATTACAAAATCCTGAAGGTTAAAAATGTTTAACAAAGATGCTCACTATATTTAGAATATATTTTTAATTCCTGATGCTAGTATTGCAAAAGTCTTCCCAAAGAACAGACTTAATAAACTCTGGGAAGCCTTACCGCCTCCAGGCAGGGGGTAACTTTTAGCTCCTTTATTTGTAGCTCAGGAATATCTGCTCCCTGCCTGAGGCCACGGGCCTGCGGTTTTATAAAGCCAGTGCCACACTGAAGGGCTTACATTTATGAGATGGGAGTAGGTCCAATCTGCAGTTTAATAAATGAAAATGTGGACACTTGGCTCTCACTTTAGGCAGGAAGCTCGCTCAGCTGAGTTTTTCTTCTTTGGGTGGTATTTAAGATTTGTGGGAAACTAAAGTTAACACATTAGGGTGGTTCTTAGTATAGCTCCCAGGACAGATATGTTCCAAGTGTTTTCTTTAGGCTTACCTTGTTTGAAACCATGCTAGCTTAGGCTTTCTTACTGACATTTCTGAGACTCTCTACGCTGACATAAAGTGGAACAGGTTTTGAACTAAGTCTCCCTCCACTAGTCATGTATAAAGGGCTTTATGTTTGTAATAACCAACAGTGAGAAGTGGTTAGCTTTTTTATTTATGTTTTTATTCTTGTTTGCCTACCAACATTTGGAATTTTATGTGGTACTTACATACTAGAAGTAGCTATTAATTAGAGAAGCAGAGAGATGTTTCAAGTTCAGGAAGAAGTATGGGTTAGGAGAACAGTGCATAATCTTTCAAGATTTAATACAGAAATCTCAATTGAAAAGGATAAAGAAGCAACAACTATTTATTTATCAATTGCCCTAGAAACCACTGTAGGTGGTGCTGCAAAATCCTGCCCTGTGTGAGGCTGCTGTCCCCACTCATCCAGACCCACTTCCTTACAGAAAACATCATCCAGACCCAGTGGTACCCAGCTGTGGTGTACAGACTGGACTTTTCTGGGCAGTTTTCATTGGCCACTATCAGAAATGATGGAGCTGAAATGCACAGTACACCTGCCCTGGTGGCCAAGCAGATGAGGACTGAAAGTCCAGCCCTCTAAATCACAGGGTTGTTTCCTCTGGCAACCAGCCCACATCCTTAGATGCTATCTAAAAATCACCTCATTAACATGCCAAAAGACGCCTTTATCCCTCTCATCACTTAGGAAATTCCTAGGGTTTTAGGAGCTGTGTGCCAGAAACAGGAAGAAGAACAAATATATTATTCTTATTAGAAATCACAATATCACAAGGCGATGACTTAAGTAAGATATGGGGTCCGGGAGTAACAACAAGGGGTGGTTGGTGATCCTGCTACACAGTGCTAGCCCAGACACTTCCAGGTCTCCCAGATCTCCTGATTCCTCATGAGAGCGCCTTAAATTCATTGTCCAGATTTTTATGATGCCAATCTTTAGAAAAAACTGTACATACAAAACAAAACCTGTGTGCAAAACCTCACCCAACAGGCAGGTGGCTAATTACCACCTGTACCTTAAGTACTGCCATTGATTTAAGGAAGAGTAAACATCAAACATAAAGTCACTCTCAGGACTAGAACTCCCCTGGATAGACTTCTGGCCACATCAGGTAGAGCTGTCTTTCATTTTGCAACACATTAGTTAACAGGTAATGACCCTGTCCTTCAAGTGTTACTACTATATGTGATGTTTATGTGAAATCTCCTTGCACAGTCCCCCCTGGCTGAAAAGCAACTGCTAGCGTATTCACCCATTGATTCCTTCCTTCCTTTATTTATTCATTCATTTCCCTCTGGCCAGTGCAGCTCAACGGACCATAGAATTGCTGTTCTGCTACAAGACAAATGCATTGACCAGTTACTGTGCCAGGCATACCGTCTCGTGCCTTGGCATTTACAAGCACTTGCAATTAATTCACAAATGCTCTACACTGGTTATCTCAGTCGGTTTCACAGAACCTGTAAAGTGAGCACAGTGTTTTTCTAGCAACTTTATAGGCAGATGCAGAGGCTGGGAAGCAATGTATCACCTGAGACCACATGGCTCCGTGGTGGCCAAGCTGAGCCCTTCACCTGACCGCATGTGGTCCTGTTGCCTGGCATGTGAGGTGCCCCTGCAAAGATGTGCCTTTAAATGAAGCGTTGGACCAGACTCAAAATCTATTTCATTCTAAGATTCTCTAATTCTGCAATCAGCTATTGTTTTATGGCATGTAGGACATTTTTATCAAGAGCGACATAAATATGTTTTTTAAAAAGCAATTTCCATCTTACCTGTTATTAAACCAGGTATTAGAAATGGCACGTTATAAAGGGTAGTTTCAGATGGTATGGACAGGGAAGTTTATTTTTATCAAACCGACTTATATGAAGTTCTGGCAAGGATCAGCCTTTATTGGAACTAGGATTTAAAGTTTATGAAAGGAATGAGAAAGGTCGGTGGTAATTTTCTAATTCTGTGCTCTGTCCCAGGAAAGCTTTGCTTTCTTTTCTATTTCTCTTTTTCATCTCATCCTTGCCAAAGAACATCCTACGTAATACCTGCCAGCCTCTGCAAAACCCAGCTCTGAATTTAATTCTCAGCAATTTCTAGGCCGATCCTCCCCCCCAACCCCCACCACACACACACAACTGCATATTCTAGATTCATCATTATATATTTTCTCCATTTGAAAACCTCTTTCCTTACTTCCTTCTTCTTTCTCTTCTTTCACACTTTTCTCTCTCCCCACCACCCTCCCTCCTTCCCTTTTTAAAGACAATCTCGTTATTCCCTCTCTTTCTGTAAATTTGCCATGTTATTTCTCATCTTGTTTCAAAAAGCTTGGAAGATGAGTGCAAAGCAATGAAGCCAGCACAGTGTTCCTGTTGCCCAGGAGAAAGATATTAAAATGGCCTAATTCTATCTCCACGGAATCCGTATCTTGCTTATGGACCCACTGCTCCAATAAGAAAACTAATAAATCTGTGTGCTGTATTTGATTGCTGCATTTTCAATTTGGGTACCTGATTGTCAGACAGATATAAGAGTGTGCATTTAGTCAGACAGCTCCCATGTGACTCAGCCGGCAATGTGGATTCTTATGTATGCGCTGTTCAAATTAAAGTTAGCAATGGCTTCCACTTCGTTTATTCTTTTTAACTTCTTTTCATCCATTTATGATAAAGTGGAGAGACTCTTCAAATATAAATTCAAATCTAAAATGAGAGTGACACTAGGGTGGGGACTTCAGGGACAGTGGAGAAGCAGGCATGTTTGTCCAGTTCAGTTATTCAGTTTCTGAGTCAGTCTTCAGCTGGATGGCAGGATCACTGGGTTCCAGGTGCCTGGCTCCAGCAATGGCCTGTTGTCCCTTGCAGTGTGGCACGGTGGACCAGGGAATGTACGTGAGCCTGACAGAAAGGAACCTGCAGGATGCTCAGAAGTTCATCCTGATGCATGAGGTGGTGCAGCCCGTGACTGCAGTGCCGTCCTTCATGGAGGACAACAGCCGCTTTTCCCACATAGCCGTTGACCTGGTTCAGGGCAGGGATGCCCTCATCCACACCATCTACTTAGCCACAGGTAAGAGCTCTCCCTTATCTTCCTCCCTCATCCTCTGTGCTTCCTTTGAGAAATCTTCATTTCTCTCTCTCTCTCTCCTATATTAGTCATCATTTTAATTGGAGAAACTGTCTTATTTCTTGACTATTGTTCTTTAACTTAAAAGAAGCCTTCTTGGGGCAAGTGTAATTGGGATAACTTAAGATGATAGAATTTTTTAGAGGACATTATTGAGTGAAATATTATCCTAGAAACTTCCATCCTCATGGGGACAGCCAATAAGAAGACCACTATTAAGGAAAAGGTGAGAGAGATGATGACAAGTTTAGGCAGTGGGTGTGGATACAGTGATGTGGTAGTGAGAGCTAGGGAGGCTCCTGTAGTAGCTGCTGGGGGTTGGCTTCTCCCAGGAGGTGACATTTAAACTGAGAGCTGACTGAGGAGGAGGAGCTGGTCTTGCAGGTGCCAGATGCAGGAGTGGCAGCTGTGGGCAGGGATGTGGCCATCAGATCACCAGAGGGGGCCACTGGTGCCTCTGAGGTCATTCTGAGGGAGGGGTGGGGAAGAAAGGAAAGGAGCATGGAGGAAGTTAGATGGAAACAGCTGCTCTGACTGAGGCTTCCAGAAGCTGTTCAGTGAAGGCTGGTAGAAGATTGATCTGGTAGCCTGAAGTTTTAAGACTTTGTTGTTTTAAGAGAAAATGTAGAGTTACCACTCCATGACAGTATCTTCCTTGTTCACTAAAGTGTATAAAGGAACCATATCTCTTTTCTGCCATTTTCATCCTTATTTGCCCTCCAGATGCTTGGCATATTCTAGATTGTAGAATTAATGAACTGGACATTTCCAAAAGTTTTCCTAGTTTTTCTTCACAAATGTTCTGATTGATGCCACAGAGAAGAGTTTGGAACTCCAGGAGGCTGTTAAGTTCTTCATCAATACCTGGAAGGGGGGTGGCAAACAGGAGATGGGCTGGTCCTGAGCAGGCCTGGGCAAGTCAGTGCTGAGCAGCCGGAGGCCTCTCACTGAGAATTCTGACCTTTTTCACAACCAAGGCCATAAAAAAGTGAAGTTTGCTTCTGCTGTGAGCTTCCAGTGATTTCCAACGACACTCTCCTACTTTAATTGTGATGGTCTTTTAGTTCAATCTGCCATAGCAAAATGGCATAGACTGGGTGGCTTAAACAACAGAAATGTGTTTCTCACAGTTCTGAAGGCTGGACATCCAAGATCTTCCTGGTAAGATCCCTTTTCCTGGTTTATAGAAGGCCATCTTCTTGCTGTGCCCTCACATGGTGGAGACAGAGATCATCTCTCTCTAGTCTCTTATAAGGGCACTAGTTCTATTCATGAGGGCTCCATCCTCCTGACCTAATTATCTCCTAAAAGCCCCACTTCCAAATAGCATTACTTTGAAGACGAGGAATTCAACATGAATTTGGGGAAGACATACTAATTTAGTCTATGGCAATGAGCAACTTGCTCTACCATTATTTAAACATGCTCAAAGGAATGAAATACATATGGTATGTTTGAACAGAATCTAAATCAAATCAAAATAGACCGACTTAGATAAATTATAGATCTGAGATGAAATTATAGTCAACACCTCTGGCTTTTTATTATTTTTATTTTTTTAAACAATATATTTTTTTATTGATTTTTTACAGAGAGGAAGGGGGAATGATAGAGAGTTAGAAACATCAATCAGCTGCCTCCTGAACACCCCCTGCTGGGGATGTGCCCGCAACCAAGGTACATGCCCTTGACCAGAATCAAACCTGGGACCCTTCAGTCCGCAGGCCAACGCAGGCCAACGCTCTATCCACTGAGCCAAACCAGTTAGGGCAACACCTCTGGCTTTTTAAACAGTACAGCCTTCAAGAAACTAACTTGCTTGCCCAGGTCTGTTTGGAATGATCTCTCCCTATCACACTATAACCAGGGAGTTAGTTCAGGTTGCCGTAGGTCCAGCAATTCCAGGCTGTCCGATCCTGTCTCCAGGTTTGCAGTTGTGATTCAGTAACCATACACCATATGCCATTCAGCAAATATGTCTTACAGAGATACCTTTTCTGTTCTATAGACCTTATTTTTGGCTGTTTTATTCTACTGCCTATTTACAAATTGAATCATGGCAAATACATGAAGATGTTGCTGACTCAAGTTACAGGTTGGGATATGGGGGAAGATCCCACACATCGAATATTTCTGCAATTTCCATGTCTCATTGGTCAGGGTATTTGTTAAACTCAAGGGGAAGAGGAGTTTGCAGTGGGTGAAGGTCCCTTCCAGCAGGGGAACAACCATGGATTCTTGGGTCCTAAAGAGAGTCCTACTCCAAACCACATGTAGGGACTCAGGGCAGACACACAAAGATATCTTCTGGTGACCAGATACACAGAATGCTCTTGAGTTTGTTTAATCTAGCTTGGTAATTCTACCTTCAGGACCTCTATGAATTATGAATGTCATGTCTCAACCAAGGTCTGGATCTTCTCATTTATCCTTGATCGCACTGATTACTACATTTAGAAGGAGATTTCTTCTTTAGCAAGTTTTAATTCATAATAAAATTTAGTTTTAAAAGATATAATTTTAATGAATCAGTATATAAATTTTCTTTTTTATTTCCAAAGTATCTACACTAATAAAAGAGAAACATGCAAATTGATGTCACTCCACTATGCCCACCAGCCAATCAGTTGAGTATGCAAATTAACCCAACAAAGATGGCGGTTAATTTGCATACACAGGCGTGGAGTGAAGACTGAAGACAACGTAGAAGGGAGCGAAGCTGCAGAGAAGCAAGCGGGGTGGCAAAGGCGGGAGGGAAGCAAGCGGGGTGGGGGAGGTGGGAACGAAGCCCACCTCGGCAGGTTTCGCTCCCTTCTCTGCTTTGCTTCAGCCTCAGGAAGCCCTATTCTTGCAGGAATCTTCCTGCAGCAGGCCTCTAGTGGATATATAAATATGGACTATTTAAAAGAATATCTGAAAATTTCCATCTGTTTTAACTAAACCTGTTAAGAGCTGCACAACTCCTCACAGTAGTAGGGATCATAAAGATCAGAGATTCTGATTTTTAAAATTCAAAAGTCTTATGTTTACATGTCCTTCTATTGAAATCTTGCCCCAGTAAACTTAAGTCAATGCACACCATGTGCAGCACATCCTGGAATAATGTCATTTGGTTCGACTTTGTTTCAGTATAATGTTGAAGAGACAAAAATTAAAAAAAAATCGCTTCTCCCCAAGTGTGCATGGGTCTTCTCCAGATGCAACAGTTCCACATCCCAAAGATGTAGGCATGAGGTGAACTGGCTTCTCTCAGTTGTCCCAGTCTGACTGAGTGTGGATATATATGAGCTGCCCTGTGATGGGAGGATGTGCTGTCCAGGGTGGGTCTCTCCTGCACCCTGAGCTACCAGAAGAAGCTTCAGCCACATATGCCCCTGATCTACAATCAGAAGATTAGAAAAGACTTATCTTGTTTTTTTAATCTTTTTGAAATGTACATATAGCTCACATTTATTTCAATGTTTGGGTCTCTGTTTAGAAGTTTAGTGATGTTTTCGTGACCAGAAATATGCTATAGGAACTTAACTCTTGTTTATATCAGGTACCCTATGGTTTCTTTATGTCGTTTCACTTAAAGTCCCAGTTTCCAAGAACCTATCCTGGACTTTGAGGATGACTGTATAATCATTTTCTTTGATATTAAAGCTGATCTTGAGCTCACGTGGCTGGGGGGTCCTTAAAGCCCAATTGCACATGCTGGACCTTATCCGGGAATTGACAAACACTCAGCTGATAAACCATGAGCTTGGCATTTATAGCAGTGAATGTTGAGCTAGAGTACTCCTTAACTTGATAATAAAATCAGTTTATTATCTAAGTTTGGGAATCCAGATTTGGCTGTAAGTTTATTTTCTTCCATCTTGATTTCACATGAATAAATACAAATGGGAGAAAACCTACCCATGGCCATCTGAAAGTTGAGTTACTGTATTTGTCAGTATTATCTAAATGTCAACATGAAATAGACCTCTGCCAATAGTGCTGTTCCTGGTGCTTCCCGCAGCTCCAACAGGTTTCCCTGCTGGCTTCCACCCCGCCAAGTCACAGCCTTTCCCAGGCATCTTCTGGGCTTGCTATCTTGCTACTTCCATCTCTCTCATGTGGGACATCCAGCCAGGGCTGGGCACATTATCTGGGCCATTATCCATGCTTATATTTTATGTTATTTCTTTGAAGTTCTTCTCAGATCCAGAGGCAAAATGGCAAATGCTAACTCCTTTAGAATATTTATGACTGGAGTTCTCCAAGTGACTGAGTCTTATATCCAAATAGCTGCTCGGTTCCTCTCCACAAAGACAAAATCTCAGTGGTGTTGACTGTGCATGTGTCTGGGAGTCTCCTTGCTTGCTCTGCAGAGCACCGCTCTGTGATGTTCCTTTGCTGGCTCTTCTGCCTGCCTCTCCCGTGGTCCTGTTGCTCTGGCTCTGCCCATTGCTAAGCTTGTGCTAATTCTATGTTGCCTCCCTAGAAATACCACTAGGCTTAAGGGCTATTCCTAGGATGAAATATATTACTTCTGTTTTCCCTTTGCCTCAATTCCAGTGTGTCTATAATTAAACATGTATCTTTTTTTTGTGTACAATCTTGATGCCTCCCCAATATTCTCTCTCACTCTTGTTCAGGCACCGCATCCTGTAGATCTGCACCCTCTGTCCTCTGGGCTAACCACTTACTTTATTTTTCTATAATTATGTATCCCCTTAATCCAAACGCTTATCATTTCTAGAGTGCTCTTTTAAACCAGTGTTTGTTCAGCTTGAGAATGAGGACGGAGGGCATGTAGAAATACCGGCTCCGAGCCCAGCCCCAAGGAGATTCTGGTTCAGTGTAGAGTTGCTGGTTCTAAGAGGCTCCCAGGTGAACCTCACACTGGGCATTTCTGGACCATATCCAAGTAGTGCTGTTCTAGATGAAATCATGCTATTCTTGACCTAGAATCTCTCAGATGCACCTTGCTGCTCTCTCTGGTTAGATGCTGACATCATTGGGAGGCTGATACCAAATCTGTTATTGGATGTGAGCCTAATAGACATGTTTACTCTTTATTTCAGTAGTTGCAAGTATGAATTGCTAACGAGTTGGCAAAAGAGCTGTGACATGATTTAAAAGCAAATGCTTTAAGATGCAACAAGCTAATACAGAATGATTAAAATATATCAGGTTAGATAAATGGTCTTATATTATCTGTAATAGAAATTGGTGGTCTGGGCAGGGACAGGCAAAGGTTCCAGGAATGATTTCCTGACATAAAGGAAGAAGTGAGTCTGCAAATTTAAAGCACACAACATTTGAATAATATTGATTCAGAATGAATGAGCACTAGATGTACCCAAGTTAAGTTTTTAAATTCCAAGGGTAAAGGGAATTATTCAGGAGGCAAGGAATTACTTCTGGAGAAAAAATACCACCAAATGTAAAGAAGTTAGATGGTCCTTGAATACTATCCAGCTGCATAAATCTGTGAAACATAGTCTAAAATATAATGAGAAAAATAATGTGAATTAAGAGTGTTATACGCAACAAGGAAAAAAGAGAACAGGCAGATATTCCTCACAATGAAAACCTCAGGCAGTAGAATTCCAGGGTTCTCCTTTACAAACACAAAACAAGATTTATTGCTGGCTAGATTCAGCCAAACAAAGGAAGAAGCTTTGAGAAAGAAGGGGCGGGGGAAGTGGAGTACTCATTACCAGATTTCATGTAAAGCCATATATGTATGTGAATTGGAGGAAAAGGACATGTGACTCAAGAGTTTTATTATAGACTAATCTTTCCCTACAAAAAATAAAGGCATATGGAAAATTTAGGAAAAAGCAGTTGTGATTCCAACTTTAAAAGCAGAAACATTTTATTTCTAGCCAAAGAAGAAAATCAGGACCAAAATCTCAGGAAAAAAGTCATGGAAAAAGGATGGGTGGGGAGCTGATAATTCATTTTCATTTCAGATAAAGAAACATTAAAGTGTCTGTAGAACATGATGGTAGGTAGGGGCTGGGAGAGTTGGTGGAGCACAGTAGGTCTAGACATAAGGAGAAGATCTCTGAATTGAACATGGCTTAAGCACCTCCTCAGACTCTGTTGGCCTTATGTTATCCTGGACCCTCAGCCATTTTCTCTGTCTCATCTGCCACCGTGGCTGATAGATTCCTCAGCAGGACTGCAAGGTTCTTCCAACTGATGCTAACTAGCTGGTGGCCAGTCCCCTCATGCCACTTCTGGGCTTGGGTAAGAAAGCATCCCACTGGCGTGGATCTGGCTTCTCAAGCAGATGCTAAAGGGCCTGGGAGATGCAACCAGAAATACAGGGGGATGCATTCCCTGTGACGTGAGCTTCAACCAATGAGAGGCAGAGTATGGAAAGAAACTGACTAATAAGTTTTCTTTCCCTTTTCCTCCCGATGGGCTGTTCAAGGCAGCTTTCATGTAACCAAGCAAATGTCCATTTGTGCCTCAGCATAAAGGAGTGGCCCCGTGGTAACACCTCACATGGCATTACTTCCCATCTTTCCTCACTCATATAACCCTGGGATTGTACCCTGAAATATGCATTAGCTCATAATCCTTGCCCCCCTCATCCCTCATCCCTGCTTTCTAGGGATAAGGCGGGGAGAATTGACTCAAGCCTGTAGAGTGGCATGGCTACAGAGCATGGCCAGGGTAGATGATATATACTCTATAGTCCATGTGGAGAAGCACAGATTTTAATCAAGTAAATAATAAAACTGAAAAGTTTGTAAATCATGTAAGTAACATAAAACAGCAAATGTGTTTAAAGATTACCATCTATTATTCCTGGAGAATGAATTGGAGGATAGCACAAGGGTAGAAACAGGAAAAATTTGGGTCAAACTTCTTTTTACAGCATCAGTGTGATTTTGCTGCAAGATTCACCAATTACAAAAATAAATAGACATTGTAGTGACATGTCATTGCATTGTAATTATGGTCTAGTCAGTGTGTGGTCAAGGCTATTTCAGTCATAAATGAAGTCCAGGAGAAGATGTGTGTGGCCAGCAGGGCTGGCACACAGGCAGTGGTGTAGAATAAGGCATGCATGCTCAAGGGGGTGATACTGCCTCCAGGAGGCAAAAATTAGTTCTTGAGGGACAAACCATCTTATTTTTGTGTATGGATAACAGATATACAGGCACATCACAGACAAATATATAATCTCTAGTATTAAAATTCCATGAGTAGTAGGATAGTTCCAGAAAAAAAAAGTCAAGTGTCTCTTTGCCATAGTGATAATGAAAAATACTTTGAGAAAAGCTGTTCTTGGGCATTTTTGG
Source organism: Myotis lucifugus (assembly GCF_000147115.1). NCBI lineage: Eukaryota > Metazoa > Chordata > Mammalia > Chiroptera > Vespertilionidae > Myotis > Myotis lucifugus. The sequence goes on along the minus strand of NW_005871201.1, from coordinate 2,140,574 downwards.
AGGTATGTAGGGTGAAGGGATGGGTAAGATCAACAATGACACCTGATCGTTTTTGGTTTGGGCAGGTGAGTAATACTGAGAAGGGAGAGAGTGAAGTTCTGTTTCCAATTCCCAGAAGAAGATTTGGCTGTGAACACAACAGACAGACACTCTGCCCTCAAGAAGCATATATTTAAAGAAAGATAAAACAAACAACAGAAAATGTTACATTAAATGTTAGCTTGGGAAAAATAAAGCAGGAAGGGGGAATGGGATAGGTCAGGGTTTCCGTGTTAAGAAGTAATTTCTGAGATCTGTTGTGTTTACATTTTCAAGAGGTGTAAGGTAAAGACTTGAATTCATGTTCAAGGACTTTAATTTTTTGGAATGACCCACCTTGCGCATTTTCAGTAGAGATTAGACCTTATGAACTTGCCTTTTATAAAGTTTACAACTATTGATGGGAATCTCACTGAGAAGGAAGTCTGATGAAGCAAGAGAAGGGTTCCCCAAATAGGTGAGGTTTTGAGGGTCACAAGGGGTCAGAGAAGAGAAAGAAGGTGCCTCATCGATGTAGATGGGAGCCCAACTCATGCCTGTTGTCTTCCACTTAGTTTTGTGACTCTATCCTACCCTCCCATTCTCTTCCAACTATATTTTTAATACACAACACAACATTCTTACTAGTTTCTACTAATCATTATTGAAATCCAGATATCATTCATACTTCCAAAATTATCAGGTAGAAAAAACAAATAGACAATCTCCTATGTAGTCTAGAACTATCTTCTGTCATAGTAACAGATGGCAACTGGCTCCACAAAAAGTGAAATCCCACTCCTGACTCTATCTCTGTGTGCAGTTTCTTCCAGTAGCTAATTCTCTTCAGGCCTTTCAGCTCCCTTTCTAAAGAGAGGGAGAGTCTGCTGAGTGAGGACAGACTTCAGCATTCCCTTGGACTAAGTACATAAGACTTGAGAAACACTATGGAGGTCCTTTTGGGCACCAAAACTACAGTAATACATTTCCTGTTGCCATTACTAGCAATTATCTCCTTCAGTATTTGTAATCAATTTGCAACTGCCTAAGTGTTCCAAGCAAGCATTACATTGTGAAAATACTATACTGGAAAGATTGTTTATGGCACTCCAAATTCTGTCCTTCTCCGTGGAAATTGGAAATCCAAACCCAATTTGGACGTATTTTGTATGTGCCATTTATATAAGGTGTTCCCATATGCTGCTAGGAAACATTATGTAGTTTAATGCTTGCTTGATAACATTTAATGAATGTTGAGTTTAATGATAGTATAATTTTCAGTGAATAATGGCAATGTAGGAAGATCTGGTGTTATGGATTAAATTGTGTCCCCTCTCCCCAAAAGATAGGTTGAAGTCCTGATATGCCAGTATCTCAGAAAGTGATGTTACTTACAAATATGATCTTTGCAGATGTAACTGGTTAAGATTAACTTATACTGGAGTAGGCTGGGTCCTTAATCCAATATGACTAGTGTTTGTTTTTTTTAAATATATTTTTATTGATTTCAGAGAAAGGAAGAGGGAGAGAGAGAGAGAAACATCAATGATGAGAGAGAATCACTGATCGCCTGCCTTTCACAAGTCCCACACTGGGGATGAGCCTGAAACCTAGGCATGTGCCCTGACCGGAATTGAACCATGACTTCCTGGTTCATAGGCCAATGCTCAACCACTGAGCCATGCTGGTCAGGCATGACTTGTATTCTTATAAGAAAAAGAGAGAGACACACACAGAGAGAATGGCGTGACAGTAGGCAGACATTGCGAAGCTATTGCCAGTAGCTGGAAGAGAAAAAAAGTACCACCCAGAGTCTCACGGGAGCGTGGCCCTGCCACCTTTTCAGACTGCTGGCCTCCAGAACTGTGAGATAAGACATTTGTTCCTCTGAGCCATCCAGAATGTGGGATTCTACTCCAGCGGCCCAGCGCCACTAACTCAGCCGGGTATGCTTTTGCACTGTGCTTCTGGTCTTGCAGCCAAATTTAAAGTGTAGCCTGGCTTTCTGCTGTTCCCCTGACATTTCTCAGTGTCGTGAACTCAATAAGCAAATGTAGTTCTTTAGTATTAGTTTATGTCAGGCCCAATTAGAATGAAAATTCTACTGTTAAAAACAACTTATTATATGCCAAAACACTTAAAATGGCATAAACACAGCTAATTATTTTGTTTTACTAAATATAGGAATATGAATTCTTGCATTTTAATGTGTTTTGTTTTTAACTATGTTTTCCAAATAATTTTAATAGTTAATTCCTAGTTCCCCAACCACAAAATAATATTATGAAGTTATATGCTATGAATCAGTAAATACACCAATTTTGTGATGCAATGTTCTTTCTTTCTTTTCTTTTTTCTTTTTTTTTCTCTCTATGGAGTAGCTGATTTTATGGTTTTCTTGGTCTCTCTCTCTCTCCATCTTGTTTTGCTTTAGAACCATATACATCTTTCTACTTTCTCGTGTTTCACATGATCAGTGTTAATTGAAAGTTGTCCCAGTTATTAAAGCAGTGTGGTCTCTGGACAAAAGAAATACAAACTGTTTCTCCTTACCTTATGTTTTCATATAAAGCTTGCCTGATGCAGGTTTTTTGGTATAATTGCTTTAGGTACCATGGCAGTTATTAGAGTTTAAGCACAATAGTCTCCTTTTCTGGACCCACTTTCCTGCTTATACAAAAACCTAGTTAGTTTATTGTTTCTGTGTGAAATTATGTATCTCATAACTCCAAAGAAATGTTACTACTGTCCACACAGTGCCCCAGGTTCCCTTGTTTTGTGAAGTCTGAACTTTCACTTCTGCAGAGGGACATTCAAAACACTTTCTACATGAAAACCTAAGGCAAGCCTGATGGAGAACACTCTTATTGGAGGACATAATTGAGGATCATGCTTAATAAGTTTTAGCAGATATTTTATCATGGACAATTCAGTTATGAGAAAACCTACTTGTCTGATAAGTAAATTAGGAATCTACAAGTGTTATTATAATAGAATTTTACTTGTAGATCTCCTGGTCTCCATCTCATTCATTTCATTGGCAGTGGCAAATACAGTAAGTACATTTTGAAATTTTATTAATACTTGTCAACTACTCCTTTTCATATAAAATACTCATGTCTTAAAGGAGATTTTATGCAAATGTATTTTACTCTAGGGGGTCACTGTAATAAGATCAGTTGTATTGAATATAATTGAAAGTGTTTCCTGTGCCCAATACAGTCTGATGATTATTTTTATGCAGAAAATCAAGAGAGGATATGCTACCAGGGTTTAAACTTAAGTAGTAAAATTCTGTGTGTTTCTCTACCTTTTCCATGATGATCACGTAATCAACTATGTATTAAAAGAAATGACTTTTAAAGAAATACATCCAAGTCCTGTCACTATTAGACTACCAATTGTATTAGTAATGTATGTGGCAGCCTGCAAGTTTCAGTTTACCTGATTTACCCTTCTGTAAACTCAAATTTGTTGTGAGATCCTTAGGGTATTAATGGGTACCAGAGCTGGTAGTCAAATTATACTCAGGAATGTAAGAAATCCCAAATGCTGGATGGTTAGGTGGGACATGCTACCCTCTGTGTTCTCCCCCAGGGGACGCTGTCTTGCTGACACCCAGGCACTCCAGGACCCCCGGGGAGCATTCAGGATCCCCAAAGGAAAGACTGTCTACTGCTCAGGGTTGACATGGACCTCTGTGATGAGGTTTTGTGATTTTTTGGGAGGGCAATGCAAAGAACAGACATTTACTAGTAGAATACAGCACACCTCCACATTGCTGATGGGCATTAGAATAATATGTGAAATTGCTGTCAACTGGCTCACCACAGACATTCTCTAAGGTGTTAAATCAGAAAACAAAATTCTCCCTACTACCATAAAACCTGGAATAATTTGATTCCGTTACGATGTGTTAACAAACTGAATCTTGGCAGTAGGAAAACTAGGTTCCTCTCAGGTGACCAGAATGCTGTCTTCTCATCCCTTGAAAGGCAGGCTGTCCTCAGAATAAATCTTTCTGTTGATTTCATATAACATATAGGACATGGTAACAAGGGCTTTGCAAAGGTGTCAGGAGATTGGGCCAAAGTGGAACCATATCTCATCATAGTAACCAAATTACTTGTAGGATTGTTTATGCCTTGGTTTTGAATGTCTACTTTTTAAATTCTTCATCTAAGCACATTGCACTCTCCTTGATAACCTGTATATATGACCCTTGCCTGGCAATAACGGCCAGTCATTACTAAGCAGATCTGGCTCTTGACCTGTAGGTAATTGAATTCTAAAGCAAGCAACCATGCACACCAGGACTAGGGAGGAATAATTGCAAGTGTCCACTGCGTGACGGGATATCATCAACAATTTTATTCTGTGTGGATTTTCTTCCAGAAGTTGTTACACAGCAGAGTGATTGGAAGAAAAAACACTCCAACATTTATCCTCCAAAGAGGAGATGTTGGTAGAGAAATCCCCTATTGTCCAAGGAAGTGATTTGACAGACCTGCAAGAGTGCTAAGGTGTGGGGAGTGAGACACACTTACCAATATTGTAGTTCCTACTTGGAACCCATTAGAAGAAATGGATTCTCCTCAAATCATCCTGGTGAATTAACACAGTGCATTTCTTTGCACCAGGATGCCTGCAGCCAACTGTTATTTGGGTCAACAGCTGGTGGTGATGCAATTATTCGCAGTGCACGATGTGAGGAAATAGTATTTGTCATTTGCAGAGGTGTAGAGGTGTCAACATCAGAATTTCTTTTAATTTCCTTCTTTTAAAAAAATAGCATAGTGAGGTTAGAAAGCTGTCTATTTATAATATTATCCTCTCACTTTCCTGTTTGAAACAGATATGGCCAAGTTAATGTTTCTTAAATGGGGTATTTTATGGTCTTTAAATAGAATTTTCTTTGCTGTAGGAGTTCTTATCACAGAGCACACAATTCTCACAGTGTTAAAAATGGGATGATGTTTCAAGCTAATGTCCTGAGGGGAAAATGCTCTTTCTACCTGATCCTATCTGACGTATTCATTGGATAAATAATAATTTCTTAGAAGAAGCTGAGGATGTGACGTTTGCTAATGAGATTTTTTTATGAAGAATCAGGGCAGCCTGAATTTAACCAACAACCCCTGAAGTCATGAATACCTGAAAATATAATTATGTAGGCAGTTATTCTTCTAGACCAAAGAAAAATCAATGTGAAGAAAAAAGTTCCTTCCTTTGTTTTGCATTGTCTGACCATAGTAAATGCTAAAAGAAACATGTAATAGATGGGTAGAGTGGAGAGCCATCTGTCCATCCAGCCATCCTCGAAATTATACAGCTCCATTGTCATTATTTTAACTAACACCAAATGTGAAAGGAAAAGAGAAACAAACCTCTGAGCCACTTAAGAGCATTCAATGCAAATTAATTAACTTTCTGTCCAAGTGAATGATTATCATCACTTTTTGGATTTCTGAAGGTTATAAAAGCTTAACTTCTGTTTGAAATTATTAAAGCATTCTGAGATTAAAGCAATATTCAGAAGGGAAGTTCTTGTTATCTATTTTTAGTCTAACTCTTGAGTTCCACCTGATTATAAGAAACTGATTAAAGCCTGGCCAGTTTGGCTCAGTGGTTGAGCATCAACCTATGAACCAGGAAGACATGGTTAGATTCCCAGTCAGGGCACATGCCTGGTTGCGAGCTCCATCCCCAGTGGGAGACATGCAGGAGGCAGTAATTGATGATTCTCTCTCGTCACTGATGTTTCTATCTCTTTCTTCCTCTCCCTTCCTCTCTGAAGTCATATATATATATACATATATATGTAAATATATATATAAATATATATATAAATACACACACACACATATATATATATAAACTGATTAAATATATAATTTTTTACTTGAAGAATTAAACTTGAGTTGAGAGAAAGGAGAGGAAAATTTACTCAATTAAGATTTTGTTGTTGTTGTTTAACTAGAAATATGTGTGAGGCTAAAATATTGGGAGTTGTCCACAATTAGTAAAAGTCCCTTAGCATGATCCTGAGTTAAAATCAGCAGAAAGTGAGGTTTTATAGGCCTCCACTTTTATGTATTTGTGCCAGTGAAAAAAAAGTTCTAATACATTGTCTAAATACATACATTTATAAGATTTTGAAATAATAAAAAATTCTCACTCTTAGTATTAAAAGTGATTTCTAAGATTAATTATCAGGATAGGAGCTTGATTAGGGACTCACTGATATGATCAATTAATAAATTTTTATAATCTGACCTTGACCATAGGTAAAAAGCACTAGTTCAAAGTGAAAAACAGCCTCAACCACGGAGGCCTTGACTTGTCCTTGGTAAATTGGGTCTTTAAAGGCAATCTTTATAATAGCTGCTCTTCTTTACGTTAAAGTACAGTTTTTTCGCTCAATTAGAAATTGTATTGATTTTTCAGTGTTGGTGTTGTGTGTTTTTTAATATTTGTGGGAAGTCTTAATTTCCCTCTGCATAGATTGGATATAAGACAGCTGTCTTAGTCTTCATTGATTCATTGGCCTATGATGATTCACCAGACAGCTCATCTTCAGGACTTAACCTGAACCTTTGGGTTCTCAGGTTCTGGGGCCTCCCTGGCCTTAAGCACAGAGCATGCCAGGAGCACCAGATGCAGGAAGAGTGCCAGCTCATCTAGCCCTGCCTGGGCTTTGACCTCTCACCCAGCTTTGTTAACGAGGCCTTTGACATTTCTAGTGGTCTGTGATCCAATCTTTTCTCCATGTTTGAGTTTTGTTCTGCATCCTCTGACACATACCCTGAATGCATAACTTGATTTTATATGATTTTGAACTTTAGGTAAGTGAATTTATGTATATTCTCCTGAGACTTGCTTTTTAAAAATTGTGTTCAATATTTTTTGTAATGAGTGACTCCTCCATGTTCATGCATGCAACTATAGTTCCTTCATCTTCACTGCTGTCCAGTTTTCCCTTGTTTGCCTGAATTTAAGGTAATCTTGTTTGGCATTTGGGGAGTTTCCAGTATTTTGTTGTTCTAAGTATTGTCGCTAAGGTGTGTCCTTGTCATATCTCCTGCAGCCCGTGTGTAGGACTTTGTTCAGGGCAGGGCTTCCGGATCATGGCAACCATAGAGAATGACATTCTGTATATGGCACATTGGAGAAATCAAGGTCACTTTCTGCCATGAGGGACCAACCCAGCAGGACAAAACTACCTGCTCTGCACCATAGTTGCAAGGGATCAGTGTCATGGTGTGTTTGTAACCCAATCATAGGTTGGGAAGCTGAAGTTGCTAATTCCCAGAGTACTAGAATCTTTACCTCTGCTACCTTATTGCAAATTGCTGACCAAAGTGTTTTGCGGAGTCTAACACTTTCTTATCCTTGATGTAGTTTGTAGCATTGCACAAACACACATAAACTGGACTGGTTCGCAACTGGCTCCAACCCAATGCACCCACCACCTTTCCAAGGAACATTAATCCTACATGCCCATGCATCACAGTTTCTAATCATCCTGGCTTTGGTCAGGCCACCCTCCTTCCCTCACATGCCCTCATTTCCTTCTCTGCCTGGCAAATGCTGGCTCAGTTGGTCTAGTTGAAAAGTATAGGCCTATTCATCCCCATTATTTCCACAAAGACTGGTTAAGCATTTCTTCCTCTAGATTCCTGAGGCACAGGGATTTGGGACCACTGACCTGAGCTAGAAGAGTCAGAAACACCCCCCCCACCCCCAAGAGAAGTGTGGGAGCTGGCTTTTAGAGATAGGGCGATGGTTGCCTGGTGGAGAAGGTATGGATGGATGTTCCCAGGAGAAGGTACAAATTAGGCAAAATCTACAGATATAGAAAACCAGGGATGTTCTGAAAGGTGACAAATGTAAATTAGCTGGTGTTGTGGGTAGAGTGATAAGAGATGAAGATGAAAGGTATGGATAGATCAAATTGAAATTTTTACCCTAACAAATGAATTCAGGATTTCAGGTGCATGGACAGATTTGAGCCAAAGGGGAGACAGCTCAGTCCTGGATATGCATGTGTAGGTCTGATAGCTGCTTGGAAATCCATTGAAAGTAAAGGGAGAGTGTGGGTCTGGAATAGAGACCTCAGATCAGTTTGAAGCCATAGGAATGAATAAGATCCTGACTGAAGAAAGAGTGAAAACTCCAGCTACCAAATAGCTTGGTATATGAGACAAGCTATAGTTCATAATTAGTATACATATGAACTACTAGTTCACAATTAGTATAATGTAGCAATTCAGAAAAATGACAAACTAATTTTCTTATTCCATTGAGTAAAAAGCTCTCTTTTTCTTTTAAATTAATTTTGCAAAAATATAAAAGTGCTTAGCATAGATTTTTCTCAACCATCTCAATCCACACCTAATGGGATCAGACGCAGGATAAATTTCACCGCTGGGGGTGAGAGGGTAATTTAGACTCTGTATTCCTGCCTGGTGACTGTCAGGGAAGGGCTGCCAACTTTGCCAACTGGGTGGCTGTTTTGTAATTTAGACACAATAAATCTAAGCCAAGCAATTTCCTTCTAGAAACTTGAATTGCCTCCTTAGCAGAATGATGAGAGTTAGATTTAAGCTGTGGGGTTAGATGAGAGCTTTAGAAAAGATACCCAGAGGACTCTATTAATTGCACTCTTGTTTTAAAGGTAATATAGTTTTTCTTCTCAGGAAACTTTGGTGGTAAATTTCCTATAAGCATCAGCTTATGAGTTAGAGGACTGAATGGCGCTTTGAGGTTTTGTTCTGCAGGCAGTAGAGGCAGTATTCATAGAGCGATCATCTCTCCTGTTTCACGTGTGCAGGGCTGACAGGGGCAGGGAGCTTGCTCATGTTGTACAAGATGTGCGTAGGGCTTATAATCTATCTATAAGCCAAACTTAGCAAGAAAACAGTAAAACACATTTTTACATAGCGGACCCTGTGTGTCAGGCACCATCCAAGCCCACTGCATGAATAAGCTCCCTGTGTGGTCCTGGGCCTGTGAGCTGGGCCTCAGGATGAAGAAGGCACAGAGATGTGTCACCTGGATCTGGGAGTCTAACCTGGGCCATTGGGCTCCAGGGTCCACACACTGAACCATGTGCTCGCTGGAGCACCTACTGTGTGCCAGGAGCCCTTCTAGACTCCAGTGGGACCACAATGAACAGGACAGACTTTGGCCCCCAGAGCCTGACTCCTTGAAGCTTATATGCCACGGGTCAGGATGTGAGAAAATGGCTCAAAATAATACTTGAAGTAAAAGAATGTTCCATGTAATTTATGACTAGGATATTTAAACTGGCTAACATATGCTTTTGGGGAAGAAATAAGCCATTAGTTGCATCTGATAAACAGAGTTAATTAAAATCATCTTTTCAGGCATACACTAGCCAAGAAGACCTGCTTTTTTCTTTTACTATATAAATGTAATGCTGAGCTCCCAGTGCCAAGACCAATTTAATTCACTTGCTCAATTACAAGTTAAAAGAAAGAACTTTCATAACATATTCACTCTCTGCTGCTTTGGGGTAATGACTGGCTGAATTGATGAACTTTATATAATGATCTGTTGCTATGGCAACATGCTGCCCAGCGAGTGGAAGAGGGCATTTCATCATTACCTTATGGATAATGGTTGGAACAGCAAAGGATGCAAATACAAAAGGTTTCCTTTTACACGGCAGTATGCTGGGTCAATGAGACAAGCACGAAAAATGGCTCTCAGATACAGTGTCTGGGATCAGAGTCCGATGACAAGTGGAAATAAAGGAATTTCGCTTCCCAGGCTAGTGGCCTTGGTGTCTGCAGGGATTCTCCAGCCTGTCACAGGTCACTGTGTCAGAATTGCCACTTGTCCCTTCAGTCTTAACTTTGGTACTGCATTCAGCACGGGGAAAGCAGAATAATAAACATTCCTTTCAAACATGACAAAATTTAGAGAGACAGTAAGAGGAAAATGGAGTGAAGATTAAAGATTTCACTGTTCAATGCTTTGCAATAACCACGGCATCTTTATATCACATTCTCCTGAACTAGCTCTCTGTTTCTTGGTATGACTTTTTTCTTTTCTTATAAAACAACAACAAAAATTCTATATATCAAGTATGTTGCCACTCCACCGTCTAAGATTTTTATTGCACCTTAGAAGAAATATATATATATATATATTTATTATGAGTTTTGGAACTGCTTCAGGCTGCTGTTCTTCAGTTAATTTTTTGGCATCTTTTTCATTGTACAGGGTCACTATACATAGGGTATAATGACTTTCACTTTATTGTTTCATTTTTTTAATCTTTAGTGAATGAAGGAAGGCTGTCTTATCTACAAGTATGAAAAATAAAAATTATCTAATTCACAGCAATAGTAAACATTTTATTGAGTTGACCACATTTCTTTTTTTTTTCATCTCTCCCTCTCTCCTTCCTTCCTGCCCTCCTCCTTTCCTACAAAAGGATTTTGTTCATAAAATCTTGAATTTTGGTGAGACTGAAATTCTCCAAATCCTCCAAAAAGAAATACATTATGATCAGCGACCTTTTCCTCAGATACTTGAAAGTTCATTCTTGAGTGTTCATTAGTTCTCTTTAATTTCCCCTAAAGATCACCAGAGTCATTAGCCAAAAGGTCGTGAGCAATAGCGTCAGCTTTATGAGTTATTGGATAATGTTTATCAAAATGCATCAGTTCTTCACACATCATCTGTTCTTTTCTACCCTATAACCATATGTATAGCTTATAGGGATCAAATAAAAGAAATGTTAGTATTTGAAAATATTCATCAGTAATGTAAATTTTAGGTTGTGATCATAATAGGTAAAAAATTTAAGTCTGACATTATTTATAATACTCTTGCATTAGAATTGAGTCATAATAGCTTAGAGAAATAGGGAAAATACTTTACAGTCTATTTTTGAAATTGCTTTGAGCAAGTATCTGGATGACAAAATCTATTTTTATATTTCCTACTCTTGACTTGGAGTCTCTGTGCTAGTTTGCTGGGGCTGCCATAACAAAGATAACAAAGTACCACTTACAGGGCGGATTAAACAACAGAAATTTATTTCTCACAGTCTAGAGGCTGGAGTTCCAAGGTCAATGTGTCCTCCATGTGGGTGCACACATCTGTATCCTAAGTTCCTCTTCTTATAAAGACACCAGTTACATTGGATTAGGGACCACCCATATGACCTTATTTTATTTTCATTACTATGTTAAAGGCCTTGTCGCAAAGTATAGTCACAGTCTGAAGTACTAGGAATTAGGACTTCAACATATGAATTTTGTGTCCATAACAGTTTCTATTTGATTATAAGGCATATTTTCATACGAAATGATATAGACTGTTGTACTTGACCATCTCTATCAAAATGCAAAATAAAACCTTGTTAAAATTACTAAATTCATGTTAGTTGGCAAACTGAACATGACCGTTTTCCACAAAGTCAAACATATGGTTAATTTTCTTTTTTTTTTTCTATATATGGTTACTTTTCAACAACTAATAATTGAATTATGTGCATTAGAGCTTACAGTAGACAGAGCTTGTATTACATACAGCAATTAGCAGTTTAAGGTTCTTACTTTAATTGTAAATGTCTTCATTTAAACAAATCTTTGCCACCTTAAATCCTCCCTCTTTTTTTTTTTAAATAGAATTGAAATAGATTTTTAAATTGGATTATTTCTTTTTTGCTTCCTGAGCTTATGGAAATGAGAGCCTCAAGCCTGATAGAGAAGTCAGATCTGTCCTGGGCTTGGCCCCACTTATACATTAATTATCTGTGTTTTGAATTCCATAAGATAAGCACATGTTTACAAATCATGGCTTAATCTTTGCCTTGAATAACAACTGCCATTGAGTACACTGTTTTATCAGTCCACCTGATCTTTTAGGAAGTCATCAGCTGCTATACCATTACTGACTCACCTTTATGGGAGTTGAATATTATCTTTACATGCTTTCAAAGCAAAAATGCCTCTGAAGGTACAGAAACCAGTCCTTGATTGATATGAAGAGGACCTAAATGCTGGCCCAATAATCTGATCTTTCTAATTCAACCTTTCTGGGCTTTGCTTTTCTCACCTGCCAAATTCAAAATATTTTTGTGGGTCCCTTCCAACTTTAATGTCCTGTGACCATTTGAAATTGTAGTTTAGAAAACAAAATGATGGTACATGATTTGCATTGGAGGTGGCCCTACCAATGAGATCACTCATTGTCCCAAGTGAATGATTCAGAAAAGGGACTGAATTCAGAAAATGAAGGTGGTCTATATTTTTTGATGTGTACATTAAGATAGCAACCTGTGCTTTTCTATGCATGTTAGCTTTATTTTGAAACAATTGGTTAGTTTTTATTCCTGTTTGCATTAGCTTTAACGTGTTGATCATTCCAGCTGTGTTTGATGAGAGATCCCATCACCTACACCTTTCTATGTGAAGGTAGTTCAGGGTCATTTGTTTTCTCAGCTTTTGACCAGTTTTCAAAATCCTGTTGTAGCTCTGTTTCTTTCCCAGAAAATGTTTATAGTGTTCAGTTTGAGAGATAAACTATAAATATGTGACTCTCAGATTTGTGTCCATACCATTTTTAGTAGTTGACATCTCCCCTTCCTTTCCCTCCCCTCCCCTCTCCTCCTCTCCCCCATGGAGATTAAGGTCAATGTAGAAGTCACAATACAAGTGAATTAGCAATTAAACTGTGATACCTGTTATAAAGCAAAGCAACAACAAATGAAATGCTCTGAAGGTCCCATTGTTGTGCAAATCATTGGTCTCTTTCATGATCTGACCCTGCCCTTCTGCCAAGAAAGAAACAATGACTCTGTCACATCCTTGTCCAGAGCAAGTGCGCTTCAGCCTTGTGTTGAACAAGGAGGGGAGGACATTGGATTGGAGCCTGATGGAGCATAGAAGGTTTGATGCATTGCCTACCCGTCAAGGTGCTGGCTGGTGAGGATTCTAAGTATCCTCTCCAGAGTCCCTGATTACATTTCTACCTTAGTATAGTGGTGTCATTAGTGTTGTGGGATTTAGAAATGTCACTCCTTAAACCAGTGGTTCTCAACCTTCCTAATGCCACGACCCTTTAATACAGTTCCTCATGTTGTGGTGACCCCCAACCATAAAATTATTTTCGTTGCTACTTCATAACTGTAATTTTGCTACTGTTATGAATCATAATGTAAATATCTGATATGCAGGATGTATTTTCATTGTTACAAATTGAACATAATTAAAACATAGTGATTAATCACAAAAACAATATGTAATTATATATGTGTTTTCCGATGGTCTTAGGCGACCCCTGTGAAAGGGTCGTTCGACCCCCAAAGGGGTCGCGACCCACAGGTTGAGAACCGCTGCCTTAAACCCACTCTTCTCTGAAATAGAGAATTACTCAGGCTTTCTTTTTCTTTATTTGATTTAATTTATTCAAGGAGAATTATATTCCTTGGAATACTTTGAAATTCCTTGGTTATTTTGTGTTTCAAATTTACCCATTTGTATATGTAATAAATGTCTCAAATCAACACATTGCCCGCCTTAAACACATTGTACACAATGTCATATGTTGATTATATCTCAATTTTAAATAATTTCTATATAATCACGATTAATCATTCTTTAAGGAAATTGAGCACCTATTATGTGCCAGGCACCAGACCAGGCCCCTGAGATGGAAAGAACAAGATCCCATCCCTGCCCATGGGAGATGTCCCTTGTAGAAAGACGAGTCAGTGGTGGGAGAATGCCCTGACTTGGGTGTTATGGGAACCACAGGAGGAAACTTGTGCCTGGGAGTGTGCGGAGGGGCCAGAGAAGACTGTCAGCCATCTGAACTAGGACACAAGGACAGCAGGCTTCAGAGCAGGGTGGCTGGGAGGCCACTTCAGGCAAAGGACCTGCCTTTGCAGGGACCAGGGCAATTGCAGGCTCGCTGTGCTGCAAGCGCCCCCTGGTGACCAGCACAGAGAGGTGAGGGGGAGGGGAGCGGAAGGTTAAGAGACACACAGGCGAAGCAAGGCCCATGGATGACTCAGATGGTGCCTGCACCTCATGCAGAAGGTCTGAGGCAGGAGACAGCGTGGTCGTGTATGCCCTGATGGTCACTTCAGACTCAGTAAGGGGAGTAGAGTGAATATTCTAGAGACATCCAGGTGAGAAAGGTGTTCTACGCTAAGGTGACAGTGTTCTTGCCATGGAGAGAGAACAAAGTGCAGAAGGAAGAAGGAAAGGCTTCAAGGAACCAAAAGAGCTTCATAAGTGCTGTGGGAAGGGAGTTCCACAGGTGCTGACCCTGGTGCCATGGAGGGAGGGGCTTCAGGAGGCTCCTCACAGATCAGATGCTTCAGGAGGGGGAGGAGACCCAGCAGAGGCAGAGGAGGTGGGCCACCTCTTCATTCCACACCGAGCACCACTCTCTGAGGTGCTTCTAAGCCCCACCATGTTGTCACTTCCAGGTCAGCCGGAAAACCAGATCCCGATGTGCAGAAAATATGCTGGAAAGTTTTAATCTGTGATGGTTATTTCTTTGAAGTCATTTAATTAAAGATCTTTTTGAAAAATTTTTACGTGCAGTTGCTTAAGAGTTTGAAATGCATGTCAGTGTATTGACATTTGAACAATTATTTAGGCAGGTTTCTCAGAGTAATAATCTACCAAAAATACATGTTAAGCAGTAAGGGGTCTTTGCTCAGCTGTTGCATAGGATTTAGTTCTATAAGCTGTGTTTCCCGTGAAAATAGTATAGTAACAGACAGAAGATGAGGGTTCGCCAGGTGAACTCCCCTCTCCTTTGTCCCCTCCCCACCCCACTCCTCCATTGCTATAAAATGCTCTGTTTTGCCCCAAGAATCTCTTCTTTAAGCTCTCATAGGAGCCTTGCCATCACCGCC